>NC_080034.1:61467549-61777560 GCF_030020395.1 Manis pentadactyla
TGAGTATTTCTGTGTTCTAATACTACGTTGACAACTGCCATCTGAATTATCAGTAAATGATTTTGCATTTATACCTGATTGAGACAGGGACCGTGAGATTAGGCAGAGTAAGGGAGGGCCTCCGGAGAAAAAGCAGAGCAAGATAATTACAGTCAGAACAATGTAGCAATGTGCAAAGAAGTCCCTATGGAAACTCTGTGATAAGCATTATGCAAAGTCAGAGTCACACTAATTCTCTAGGGTAAAGATACCAGACTGGGACTATAGACATCTTCAGTGAGATCCGTTAAAACTCAAAAGGCAAGAAGCAACTTGGCCTTGAATGTTTGAGTGTTCTGCAGATAAAGAAAAGCATCTCAGCATAACCCATGACTTCACTGTATCAATTTAAATCATGACACTGTAAAATTTACCTTAGCCTGCTAAAAGGCCCAGCTTATTTTAACCGTACCTATGTGCTATATTTCCTTCTCTGATTCTAACCAAGTAATCTGCAACCTAGGAAAAAGACTAATTTAGTAAGTAAGCCCAACTATAAACAGCCCAAGGAGTTAAGAAGTAAGATTCTTAACTTACTTCAGCAAACAGGCAACAACCCAGCCTACCTTGGGGGCAGGGTAGGCGGTCTTAATTGACATGCTCCCAGAGGGAAACTGCTATCTTGAGAAAGAATCAGAGCAGAAAATTTCTTCTCTTACTCATCAAAAATGAGCATTCTGGGACCACTCAACAAGTCTGCACCCCGAACCCTTTACCCTCATTCCCGAAAATCCTCAACTGCGCATAAAACCCCTAGACAATGAGCCAACCACGGACCCTCTTGTCCCCTCCTGGCGTGAGCCGGGAGCTCTGTCCTCTCACTTTATCTCTAAATTAAAGCCTGTACTTTGCTCTCCTACCTTGGTTGTTTGTGAAGCTCATTCTTCGGCTTCGCGAACAAGAACCCCGGCATCATGATGACTTAATGAATTACTTTTTAAAAAGAAAAAAAAAAAGTCTTTTAATACTCCCTCAGTTTTATTTGCTTGTTCTTTTTTAAGTCATGAACATACCATGTGAGTTAGATGACTAAATAGGTGAGCAAACTAATGGGTTGGATACCCATGAACAGAGTCTAGTACAATAATCAAATAATTGTATATTAAATAATATACCTTGACACATTCAATGAGAAATATTCTTCGGCTCCATTGTAATAAGGCATTAAGGTGGGAAGTCGATATTATAATTCATATTAATTCTAGACAAAAAGTATTCTGGCACCACTTGGGTGTCCTGCAACACAATTCTAACACTATTTGCCTGGAATCAGCATCACACCCTGCAGACCTAAGGACTCAGTCCCCTACAAGACTGCCTCACTCCAGATACCAGCCACAAGTCAGGTCCCCAGGCCACCTGCACTTCCAATCACTGGGCTATACATTTGATGGTTCCCAGAATGCCCTGAGGTTCAATAATGCTAAAATGACTCACAGAGATCACTCAAAACTTTACTTGTGATTACAATTTTCTATAAAGGCTGAAACTCAGAAACAGCCAAATGAAGAAATGCACAGGACAAGGGGCCAGGAGGGAAGATGGGGCTGGGGGTTTGGGGGGCCTTCCATACCATCTCCTCATGGAATCTGACCATGTCATCCTCGTAACACATCAGTGTGTTCACCAACCAGAAAGCTCCACCTAATCTGTGTCTAGAGTTTCTACTGGGGTTTCATTACTAAGTATGATTGATTACATCCTTGGGCACATGACAGAACTCCACCTCCAGTCCCCTCTCCTCCCTGGAGGTTGGGCTGGCACGGAGTTCCGGCCTCCAATCCCATGGTTGGTGTTTCTGGTGACCAGCCCCCATCCTGAAGCTATCTAGGGACCCACAGAGTCGCCTCATTAGCATAAGAAAGACACTCCTGTCACTCAGGAAATTCCAGGAGTTTTTGAAGGTCTTTGCCAAGAACTGGTGACAAAAACCAGATACACTCTTTATTAAACCACACAAACTACATTTGCAGTTTTTCTGTTTTTCTCTTCATGCTCTGTTAACTGTATATTTCTAATTAATGACGATAATGACCATTTTTCTAATAAGATCAGAGACCCAAACTTATATTATCGGGAAGGACCTTAGAGATTTCCCTCTTTTATAGATAAGGAAACTAAGACTCACAGAAGTTCTGTGACAAAGCCACAGCTAGTTGGTCAAAGAACCGGGGTTAAATGCTGAGTCTTCTGTTTGGCCTGTATCCTTTATAGTAAACCACAGCGTCTTAATGCCATGTAGCTAACACACATTTCTGGAGGGGCTCACCTCCTCCAATCCAGAGTTCCCTGCAAACCCACCCCAGAGCCCAAAGCCAGGCTGCTCTTGGCCACTTTTGATACCAGCCCTAACTGGCTGCAAACCAATTAACACAGTCCCCATGCTCATGCACAGGGTGAGGATGAGATCCAGGCTCAGCTGCAGGGATGACAGAAGACTGGCTTCACAGTGGGTTCCTGGAGCTGAGGGATCATGAAGGAAGGAAGACACCCTCTGTGCTCAGGCACGGCAGGCTCCAGGTCCCAACTACCTCTGAGAAAAGCTGTCTACTCCCTGATGCTCCAGCAGCCATGTCAGCTCCCAGCTTCTATCCTTGTTCTTTCACAGAAGCAGAGATGGCTGAGAAAAGAAACCACACTCCCCCACCTCCATGCACAGACACCACAGAATGACTAAAGCAGGCTTAGAGCCAGCCTAAGCAAGGGCAATATGATTACTCTATCAGAACCCAACCACCTCAGGAAAAAATAAATCCCTCTACACCATCTGCACTCCAAGATTTAATTCCTTTAGAGTAAACAAATCCTTTCATTTCATGACATAAGTTTCAAAATTTCAAAACCCAGCAGAGGGAATACACTGATACAAACTCTCACTAGAGTGTGATTGACTGCTATCTGATTATGGATTTTGTTTTACATTTCATTTTTAAGGCAGAGAACATTAACAACCACAACAGCACTGAATACATTAAGTGTATCCCAAAATTATACCCTGAGCTAATCATAGCAACACTGAATGTGCTTGTATTTCATTTCTAATCCCCTGACCCTCCTTATGATGGAGATGTTAAGGACAGGGAAACAGATTATGGGAAGAGAGACAGGAAATGTATGAGGCAGGAATTATATGTCAACTGTAAATTGACTAATAAGGTCTTAAACTACCTAATAATCAAGAATAACCAAGAATCCTCATGAATTAATGCCTTCTTTCCTAAGTCCAATGAAAAAAGAAAATAAGAGTTTCTAACTTGAAAGTAAAACCCAATATTAAAGTAATTCTAAAATGAACTCTTACATATGCTTTTAAGAACGCAAACATACCATTTTTATTCTTCTAGGTCTTTCATCAAAAGACATCTTCTCTACTCATTATACACCTTTCTGCTCTAAGGTGTAATAATTTTTTTTCTTGACAATTCTTTCCTCATCTTCCTCCAACCCCTAACCAAACAATTGCCTCAAAGATCAGAACTTTAAGACCCCTGGAAAAGAATGAAATGTATTAAAATCTGGCTGCTTTAAGCCAATGGATGGAACAGTGAACTAGGGACAGGCCACTTCATCAGACTCACCCACGGGGCTTTATGACAATGAGATTCTGGGAGCTTATTGTGTGAATGTGTGCTATGTTCCTGTTTGGGGTACACAGTTTGATCTGCAATATATCAATTAAAGGGCAATTAAAATTAAGTGCAATTGAGAAACAATTGCCCTTCAAGTTATGCACAGTTCATTTAATCAAAACTGACCTTTTTTTCCCCTCTCTGCATTTTTTTTCAAGATAGTAAACTCATGTAACTCTTGGCTATTATTAAATGGAAAGACCATAAAAAGAACCATTTACTGAGTATCTGTTATATAGCTAAACTCTGCACCAGAAAGAAAGTTCTTAATTTTTGACCATGTTAGTCTTTAATTCCCAAATGCCTTGTTTCATTGCCAAATAAATATTAAAGAATGTTAGTACATCAAGAGTGATTATTTTTAAATGCTAATACTAGATGTAAAAATAAAAGAGCAAATTCATGTAATTTATCTCTCTTTTTATGAGCTAACATTCTTTAATTCAGACAAATAGCTCCTCATAGCTATTCAATAAAACCATTAGGCTATGAGTCATAAAAACAGAGCAGCTACATAATTTATAGCACCCTTCACAGAATGGAAATGCAGGGCCCCTTGCTCAAAGGCAGGAAAGCAAGAGATTTTTCCTTTCTTCTGTGATCTCTTTTGACCTGCCATGGCCGGTGCCACTTGTTTTTAATGTAACGCTCCCTCAGGCATGAGGATGGTCCCAGGTCAAGTGCTGACCCCCACAGGAACACCCAGGTTGAATTCACCCAAGCTCCCACCAGGCAGGGGTGGGGAGTGAGGAACTGACAAACGTCCCAGAGGAGGCTGGAGGAGGAGGAAGGCAGAACAGGGAAGCTAAGGTTCTAAGCCCCAACAGGCTCTCCGCTGTCCCACAGGACTACACTAACGGGACACAGGTTCAAAGGTAACAGCGCACAGATTTCAGGATGGCAATAGCAGAGTACTGATCCGCAAGCAGAGGTACCCCTTCAGACCACCGGGCTCAGTGTGATGTCCATGAGGCAGGCCCCATTAAAGCATTCAGGTTATAGGAATATGCTGCATGGCACCAGGACATCAGAAAGTCATCAGAATAAAAGCTAGAGGACACTGTTACTTATTTTTAAATAACACATGATTAATCATTCTTTTAGAAGAGAACAAAAACCAGACTTTATGGTCTGGGGTGGGCAAACTTTTCCCATGAAGGAGGAGATAGTAAATATTCTACTGAAAGCTGTACCATCTCAGCTGCAACTATTCAACTCTGTCACTGTAGTTCCAACACAGCCAGACAACATGTCAACAAATAGGTATAATCGTATTTCAAGAAACAGTTTTTATGGACCCTGAAATTTAAATTGTATATGATTTTCTTATTTCATGAAATATTCTTCTTCTTTTGATTCTTTCCCCAACCATTTAAAACTGCAAAATCCATTCTTAGCTCACAGGCTGAACAAAACCAGGTAGCCAGCTGGGTTTGGTCTGCAGGCAGGAGCCTGCCAACCCCTGCTTTAGGACACAGTAGATTCAATACGGACACATAAAGAAGCCTCTAAGACTCCCTCGTATCTATCAGTGGTATCGTTGTGATAGTAGGATCAAGAGAAGAAATAAATATGAATATTCAGGAAAGGAAATGGGAATTAGAATTAGGAAGGTGAGATCTGGACCTGGTCCTATTAGACACCAGCTGTATGCTATAGATTGAATTGTGTCCCCAAAGTCCATATGTTGAAACCCTAACCCCCAGCATCACAGTATTTGGAGATAGGGTGTATAAGGAGGTAATTAAGAGTAAATAAAGTCTTTAGAGAAGGGCCCTGATCTGACAGGACTAGTGCCCTTACAGACACCAGCACCCCCCCCTCCTCTCTCTCTGCCATGAGAGGGCACAGTGAGAAGGTGGCTGTCCACAAGCCAGGAAGAAAGCACTCACCAGGACCAGATGGCCAGCACCTTGATCTTGGACTTCCCAGACTCCAGAACTGTGAGAAAGCAAGTTTCTGTTGTTTAAGTTACCCAGTCTGTGTGTTGGCATCAAGACAGGCTAATTCACCAGACAACCTATTTCCTCATCTGTAAAAGGAGGGGAGAGAAATGGTCAGTTAAAGTCCAAAGGCTTTTCTGGCTCTAAATATTCTAGGATGTAAACAAGTATTTAATACAGTCTTTAAAGACAAAATTTAAGCATTCCTTTCATCCATCCTTTCCTAAGGGTTAAGCATGGTACAAGGTCATATGTCCCCACCTGCAGAAAGTAAACTGGAGAGTCTTCTTGTTGGTCACTGAGTTCTCCCGCCTTAAACTGCATTCATTGTCATGACTAGCTCCCATTGTGTGTCCGGGTGTGGGGTATGTGAACTGCAGTTTTAGTAGACGGTGCTTTTAAAATGTGTTTATCTAAAAATTTGCATTCAGTCCCTTCACAGTATTTGAACTTTAAACACCAATAAAAACACACAAACTATGTGGCTGACAAATTGGGCCCTGCTTCTTTTTCCTTTATGTTGGCAAACCTTTAACACAGAGTCAAGAAAAATAATCATGATCTTCATACAACCTTCTATCGTCTTTAACCACATTTGTTCTCCACCTGTGATTTCTAAATCCAGTTGTTTCCAAGTTTAACTGACATCAGAATTATTTGGGAAATCTGTTTAAAATACAGATTCCTAGATCCTATTCCAGACCAATAAATTGAGATCTTCAGAGACAGAGCCCCCAGATCTGTATTTTTATTAGTTCCCCCTGTGACCTTAATGCACCTGGCCCAGTGAAGGTTCCTGGGCCAACACCGGGAAGCTGAACCAAATCACACACACCCGGTGCTGAGGGAGTAGGACCCGAACACGTGCTGGCTTTCCTGTACATTAACATCCTGGATCATAAAAACATGATGACCAGCATTTACTAACGACCCGCTCGAGGATCAGAGCTATGCCAGTCATCCCACCTCCAGTGGCTTGTAGGGAATTCCAGTTTTACCCAGAGATCTAGAACATTAAACATAGGCAGAAAGATTATGGCTCTGCCTTGATTTTCTCATTAAGTGGAGACCGTCATATAGAGACGTGTGCCCCCCTCCTGCATGCATCCTCTGTGGAGCAAGCCTGCCCCCTGTGCAGGTGATGATGCATTTTGGAGGGAAAGAGGGTGGCCCTGCCCTGAAGAGGGGTTAAGCTGCTGGGGGTTGAGGGCAAAGGGTATGTGGTGGGACAGGACACAGAGGACAGTGGACGATGAGTACAGCCAGGCACTGGGGTCAACATCCCAGAAGGAGATGAGCAGCTCCTACCTCTGCTGGGGCTGTGGTATTTCATGTCCTATGAAGAGATTAAGATCAAGGGCAAAATTGTCTTGAAAAGAGACACCCGTGAGTAGAGGATGAATATTGCTGCATTACACAGCCCCTGTTCTGTGCAGTGGCCATGCTCAGCACCTCCCGAGGGACCTACAGTGATAGTCGTACAGGGTAGACTGATAAATTCACATATACAGCAGCATTTGACTGTCCCAATCAGCAAAAGAGAAGGTACAACTGTGCCTACTGACTGAATGGTGGCCATGGGCACCACATGACCAGCCCCACCACCCACTACCCAAAGTAATGCTGCTAGCCTGTTGTGCCATCAGCCATGAGTTGGGCCACCAGGGGAGGTGGCCCTACAAAGACTAACCAGGCACCTTTCTTTGATGTTTCTCAAGATCTCTGTCCACAATCATAACAAACAAACATCTCTACGCCCGAGATTTTTCATTGACTGTGCCTTTTTCCTGCAATAGTGTCCCCCTTCAGACACCAGGAAGGCCTGTTGCCTGTGGGAAAATGTCATGTACCTCCTGAGACCCCCAGGGGAGGTACAACAGTGCCCAGGCCAGTGCAGCAAGGGATACAATGGACAGTTTGTGTTGAGGCAGAGAGAAAGCCCGGCCCAGCACTAAGACTGCAGACTGGGGAGGGTGGGACTGGGGTGCTTTGGAATACAGCTAAAATATAGTCATGCAAAGCCACTGGTGCCAGAAAAATGTATTAGATTTGAAAGGGCTCAGGACCTAGCATCACTATCGAGGGACCTGCCACACTGGAAAGTCCTAGGACTTCTCCAGTGAACCACACAACTGCATTCCCACTCCTCTAATCTTATTCCCAATATCACAAGCCTCTCCACAACACTCTGTTCACCTGTGCTTTTCTTGAGCATTTCCTGTCCCAACTCAGTCTTAACTGTTGTAGGACACTTTTAACTATAAGAAGTCCTTCTTTTATTTGAGTTGCAATCTGTCTCCCCATGACTGCCATGTACACTAAATTTTGTGTAAATCAGCACACTGTGTCTGTGTGTGGTATGTGCCATCAAAATGTGTAGCCCTCCATCACTCTAATATGAAAACCAGGCAAAGACACCACAAAAAAAGAAAATTACAGATCAATATCCCTGATGAACACAGATGCAAAAATACTCAACAAAATATAACCAAAATGAATTCAAAAATACTTCAAAAAGATCATCCATCATGATCAAGTAGGACTTATTCCAGGGATGCAAGGATGGTACAACACTCAAAAATACATCAACATCATCCACCACATCAACAAAAAGAAGGACAAAGATCACATGATCATCTTCATAGATGCTGAAAAAGCATTCAACAAAATTCAACATCCATTCATGATAAAAACTCTCAACAAAATGGGTATAGAGGGCAAGTACCTCAACATAATTAAGGCCAATTATGACAAACTCACAGTCAACATCATACTTAACAGCAAGAAGCTAAAAGCTTTTCCTTTAAGATCAGGAACAAGACAAGGATGCCCACTCTCCCCACTTTTATTCAACATAGTACTGGAGTTCCTAGCCATGGCAATCAGACAACACAAAGAAATAAAAGGCATCCAGATTGGCAAGGAACAAGTTAAACTGTCCCTCTTTGCAGATGACATGATATTGTACATAAAAACCCTGAAGAATCCACTCCAAAACTACTAGAACTACTAACTGAATTCAGAAAAGTTGCAGGACAAAATTAATACACAGAAATCTGTTGCTTTCCTATACACTAACCATGAACTAGCAGACAGAGAAATCAGGAAAACAATTCCAATCACAATCGCATCAAAAAGAATAAAATACCTAGAAATAAACATAACCAAGGAAGTGAAAGACCTATACTCTGAAAACTACAAGACACTCATGAGAGAAATTAAAGAAGATACCAATAAACGGAAATATATCCCATGCTCACGGACAGGAAAAATTAATATTGTCAAAATGGCCATCCTACCTAAAGCAATCTACAAATTCAATGCAATCCATATCAAAATACCAACAGCACTCTTCAACAAACCAGAGAAAATCATTCTAAAATTCATATGGAACCACAAAAGACCCCAAATAGCCAAAGCAATCCTGAGAAGGAAGAATAAAGTGGGAGGAATTAGGCTCCCTGACTTCAAGCTCTCCTACAAAGCCACAGTAATCAAGACAATTTGGTACTGGCACAAGAACAGACCCATAGACCAATGGAACAGACTAGAGAGCCCAAATATAGACCCAAGCATATATGGTCAATTAATATATGATAAAGGAGCCATGGACATACAATGAGGAAATGACAGCCTCTTCAACAACTGGTGTTGGCAAAACTGGACAGCTACATGCAAGAGAATGAAACTGGATTACTGTCTAACCCCACACACAAAAGTAAACTCAAAATGGATCAAAGACTTGAATCTAAGTCATGAAACTTTCATGACTCTTAGAAGAAAACATAGGCAAAAATCTCTTGAATATAAAGACGAGCAACTTTTTCCTGAACGCATCTCCTTGGGCAAGGGAAACAAAAGCAAAAATGAACAAATGGGACTACATCATGCTAAAAAGCTTCTGTACAGCAAAGGATACCATCAGCAGAACAAAAAGGCATCCTACAGTAAGGGAGAATATATTTGTAAATGACATATCCAACAAGGGGTTAATATCCAAAATATCATATAAAGAACCCACATGCCTCAACACCCAAAAAGCAAATAACCCTATTAAAAAATGCGCAGAGGATATGAACAGACAGTTCTCCAAAGAAGAAATTCAGATGGCCAACAGGCACATGAAAAGATGCTCAGGGCAATGCAAATTAAAACCACAATGAGATATCACCTCACACCAGTTAGGATGGCCTACATCAAAAAGACAAACAACAACAAATGCTGGCAAGGATGTGGAGAAAAGGGAACCCTCCTACACTGCTTGTGGGAATGTAAACTAGTTTAACCATTGTGGAAAGCAATATGGAGGTGCCTCAAAAAACTAAAAATAGAAATACCATCTGACCTAGGAATTTCACTCCTAGGAATTCACCCAAAGAAAACAACTTCTCAGATTCAAAAAGACATATGCACCCCTATGTTTATCACAGCACTATTTACAATAGCCAAGAAATGGAAGCAACCTAAGTGTCCATCAGTAGATGAATGAATAAAGAAGATGTGGTACATATACACAATGGAATATTATTCAGCCATAAGAAGAAAACAAATCCTACCATTTGCAACAACATGGATGGAGCTAGAAAGTATTATGCTCAGTGAAATAAGCCAGGTAGAGAAAGACAAATACTAAATGATTTCCCTCATTTGTGGAGTATAACAACGAAGCAAAATTGAAGGAACAAAATAGCAGCAGACTCACAGACTCCAAGAAGGGACTAGTGGTTACCAAAGGGGTGGGTGGGTGGGGAGGGAGGGAGAAGGGGATTGTGGGGTATCATGATTAGTGCACAGGGTGTGTGTGGTGTCACGGGGAAGACAGTGTGGGTCAGAGAAGACAAATAGGGACTCTGTGGCATCTTACTACACTGACGGACAGTGACTGCAATGGGGTATGGGGGAGACTCGATAATAAGGGTGAATGTAATGACCACATTGTTTTTCTTGTGAAACCTTCATAAGAGTGTATATCAATGATACCTTAATAAAAAAAAAAATGTGTAACCCTCAAATTGTTAACAGGTACATGTGCAGACCCCTTGACCAGCAGTCTCACTTCTAGAAATCTGTCCTGCAGAAAGATGAGTACATGCAAAATAGAAGCATCTAAGCATTTTTATACGGAATTGTAATCATGTTGTCCTTCTCTTCAAACAGAACCCGGTTGCCGCTTAGATGGGTGTTGTAAAGGGTATCCCTGCATTAAACAGAGAATGGACTTGAAACCTCAAAGAGTCTTCCCTTCTATGCTTTCCATTTACAGATGTTTCTGGCGTCTTTCTGCCTTTTCTACCTCATTACTTTCTCCTTCCCTGGGGACAAGCCATGGCTCCGTGACAGTAAGGTGGAGTTTCACATGCTTTCCAAGGTGTCTGAGGCCACCACCTCTGGCTGTGCTAGGAACAAGGGCAGGGAATCCACGTGTACCCAACACAGACTCTGCCCACGGAACACTAGTGTACCCACCCCAAGCTCATTCTTTCTGCAGTCACCATGTTTGCACTGTGGCCAGAGCGTCCACACTATGAGCAGCAGCAGGCGTGGTGCCACCAGGGACGGCACCAGGCCCCACGGCGGTGCTGGAGCACAGCCCCAAGTCTGCAGTACTGCCCGCGGGAGGAGGGCCACGGGTCCCCGTGGGTGTCCTAGCGCGGCCGTGGTGGGGCTGCGGCCGCGGGCTGGACTAGAGGCCCTCCACAGGGCAGCGCGGGTGTGGCGACGGCGGGGAGCAGGGACAGCGCAGGCCTGTGCGGAGGCGGCCCCGGGCCAGAGGCGGGCAGGCGGGTGCAGGCGGGGTCGGGCGAGGGCGCGGCCGCGGTGGGGCCGGCGACGCCGGGAGGACGCCCCTCCCCCGGCGCAGCCGGAACCGCTCCGCGTTGCCAGCCGTGGGGACAGCAGGGGGGCCAGGGAACCGGGGACGGTGGCCCCGGAGCCCGGGTCTAAGAGTCATCAATCACAGGATGCCCATTACTTTATGTACCACTAAGAAAGAAAAAGTACCCAAGATGGGAAATCTAATAGGAGATACCCGTGTAGAGTGGGGACACCAACCAAAGGGTGCCCTTCCACAGAATAGGACAGCAAGAAATGTGCAGGGTTCAATGATGGTATGGGGTAAAGAAGGGAGAAAACTGTCCTAATCATCTGCACTGAGCCCTCTTCAAGCAAAAAGTTGTATTTGAAGGTCTCAGGTTGGTAGCACCCCGTGGGTCCTGACAGAAGCAAGCACAAATCCTCTCTGGAAAACCTCAACATCTCTTCTCGCCATTGTGACCAAAAAACGAACCGAGTATTAATGAACTAATACTAATACTTTGAAGAATTAAATAAATAGTAATAACAATTATTATACATATATTTATTGAATACTTTCTACATGTTTTAGATCCTGGAGATACAACTTTTTACAAATGAAACAAAATCCCTGCCCTCAGGTAGCTTACATTCCAGGGGATTCTAGCACCATTACTATAAATTGGTTCTTCCTCTGTCGCAGGATTTCCCAAACTCATAAACACCCAGAGAAGGTTCAGTTCCAAATGGGCAAGGCTTTGAATGGGTTACAAAAATCAAAGTATGGTAATTGCTTATTTCCATACATACTGATTTAAAACAAGTGTAAATCCACTGCACACTTGAGTGAACCAATAATAATAATAATCTGATAACCATTTATTTGCCTGCAAGCCATCCTGGGAAGGTGGGTATTTGGGAGAGGTGGAGGCATCTGAAGGCGGGGAACTTGTCTTATCAGCCACGTCTAGCCCACCTCCACTGTCAGGGGCACAGCACCCAGAAGCCCTTTCCTGCTCCCGAGCCCTCTTCCTGGTCCAGTGCTCTTACATCACAATCCACTTTGGACTGAAGCAAAGCAGGGATAGCTTTCAGATTGCAAGTGGGAAGCGGGGTGTGTAGCAGTTAGGAGCTGAGGTCCCAAAAGCAGACCCTTCTGGGTGGGGATTCCTTCCCTGCAATTTAGCAGCGCTGTGCCAGCCCAGGCAACCTGCAGTCCTGGGCAACTTACTGGAACTCTAGGTCTCTGCTTCCTCATCTGTGAAATGGGAATGACAGTAGCTCCCACCTCATTGTGTGTCATGGGATTAAGTGAAAGAATGCATGTTGGTTGCACTGTGCTTGGATAGCGCAAGTGTCCAGTAAGGAACAGCTGCTATGGAAGCTGTTGTTATGATCACCCCTCGCCCACCCTGGGATGTGCGTCTCAGGGACGTTCCTGACATGGTCTTTGGGACCTCCCACAGCTGGAGAGGATGGAACTGCGGAGGCTGCCAGAAGTTCTGACACTTTTCAGTGCCACCTCCTGGTAAAAAAAAAATAGTTAACACTTTGTGGCCCTCTAAAGGAGATGCCAAATTTGGAGGTTTGTCTGTCCTGCCTGCTCTCTGTGAGGGCGTCAGCGGCTTATCTGCTCACCCCTTTCCGCCTCCCTCCATCACTTCCCTCAGGCCCCCAGAAGGTACCCGATTCTGCTGAACCCCCATTCCTCATGCAGACTGGGTAGAGCCCCCCATTAACCAGAGTGAGACAGGTAGGTGGGAGTGATGAGTGCCCCTGGGGAGCAGTGATTCTCTTCCTCGGAGAATCCAACTCACCAACTTCTCCCAATTCAGAAAGCTCTGAAATTTATATTTGCTTCTCTATTTTGACTTTTAATGTGACTTCATTAAAAGAAGCCAGTTTGGGGCCAGGAAAACGTGGCAAACTGTCCCATTCATGCTGACATATTACCCAGACACCTCTGACCTAGAATTGTTTGAAAATCCCACATCATGATTCTTTCCCTGTCAAACAAAGCCAATTTACTAATAATCTTTCATAAATTTTTTTTTAGAGCCGTTTTAGGTTCACAGCAAAATTGAGCAAAGGTACAGAGAGTTCCCATATATGGCCGGCCCCTGCACACATGGCCTCCCCAACGATCAACATCTCACCTAATAGTTTTTTTTAATGCTCATCTCTAATAAAAAAAAACTTTCTAAAGGAACTGAATTTTTTTTCATGAACCTCATGATAAAACCATAATTCAACAAAGCTATAATTTTGCCTCCTTGGCTCCAAATTCCACTTTATCTCCAAGGAAATCAAACTCTTTATACCTATAACAATGTTTCCGGGGGGTGTCATTTTGCAAATGAGTTGTCCACATATCTCTCCTGTAATAGAAAACGCTTTCCCTTCCTTCTGCCTCTCCGGGCTCGGCATCCATCAAATTCCATCCGGGTCCCTTTGCTACCTCAGTGTTCTTTTCTTTCATCTTCTTTGGGGGTGATTATCAGAACGACTAGATTGGGCACTTCATTCCCAGTAGGCTGCTACTCAAAACCCATGACCTGCGAGGATGTGCCCGCACATATTGTTCATGTGAAATAACCAAATGCTTTATATTTAGTCTATTTATTCACTTTCATTCTCAACTTCCCAGTACTTCTCAAAGTGTAGGTTTTTAATTTCCCAATGATTGCCCTACCGTCTGTTTCTTTCAAATCCCCAGCACCATGCTGGGCATGCCATACGCCCTGCAGTTAAAGCGCAGTTGCTTTAAATTGCCTTACACAGTCAGAGAAGAACCCAGAGGCCTTCCAGATTGAAGAACAAGAGACAGGAAAGCCCAGGCTGACGTAACAGGACAGCCTGTTTTACACCCCTTCCCTGAAGGAGGGCGACTTGCTTCCCTCACTCCCATGGCAGGGCTGAGCATTACTGGTCTCCACCCTTGGGTGTGGGGTTACTGGTGTTGTATAACTTTGGGTGTGATTTAACATGTTTAATTAAACCACACCTGACTCCTGATCATACAGTGTCTTAAAGGTTTTTTAAAGCCAAACTTTACTTCCTATGTAGACTAGTAGCTCCTGGAGGGGAGATGCCATCATCCTCTTTTTCTTCATTGTTGAGGTATAATTTGAATACAGTAAAATCCACCAATTTTACATGTACAGTTTGGTAAGTTCGAACGAATGAATTGAGTCATGTAACTAATACCACAATAATGATACAGAGCATTTCATTTCCATCATCCTCAAAAGCCTCTTGATGCTTCTTTGTGATTCCCTCTCCCCACCCTTAGCCCGTGGCAACCACTGAGCTGCTTTTTATCACAATAGTTTTACTTTTTCTAGAATTTTGTTAAGTGGAATCATACAGTATGTATGTGGGTAAGTCTTAATGTGGCCATTTAAAAAAAATCTTTGGTAATATAGGAGCAATCTAGGAGAAAGACTGCTGGGTTGTATGGTAAGTGCATGTTTACTTAAGAAGAAAAAGAAACCCTCTGGCAAACAACTTTCTAAAATGATTGTCAATTATACAGTCCTGCCAGCAACAGACCAGAGTTCTAGTTGTTCAACATTCTCACCAACACTTGGTTATTACTAGTCTTTCAGTTTCAGCTATTGCAGAGTTTATTAATTCATTACGGTTTTAATTTGCATTTCCCTTACTAATGACGTTAGCATCTTTTCATGTTTATCATTTGTAGAATTTCTTTTGTGAAGTGACTACTCAAATCTTTTGTCCATTTTTGGGGACGTTGTCAGTTTTAAGAGTTCTTTACATATTCTGGATACAAGTCCTTTTTTGCTATATGCTTTGTGAATACTGACTCCCATTCTGTGGGCTGCCTTTTCATTTTCCTAACAGCTTCCTTTGAAGAGCAAAAGTTTAACTTGATGACATCCAACATAGTCATTTTTCTCTTTTACAGTTTATGCTTTATGTGACCTATTTAAGAAATATTTGCTTAACTCTGCTGTTTCTTTTGGCAATTTTATATTTTAGCTCTTACATATACGTTTATTATTCACTTCAGGTTGATGTTTGTATACTTTATCAGGTAAAATCTGAGGTTCATTGTATTCCATACAGATACCCTGTTGTTCCAGCACCTTTTGTTCAAAGTACTACCCTTTCCTGAGTTACATCAGTAGCTTGTCAAAAGCCAGTTGATTACACATCTGTGTATTTCTGAATTTGCTCTTCTATTCTACTCATCTCCATGTCTATCTTCATGCCAGTACCACCCTGTCTTGATTACTGCCACTTCGTGATAAATCTTGAAATCAAATAGTGTTAAGTCTTCCAACTTTGTTCTTTTTTCCTCCTGAAAATGTTCTCTTTTAGGTCCACTGGATTTCCATGTAAGTTTTTTAATCAGTTTACTGATTTTTACATCAACAACAAGGAAAGCCAACTGACATGCTACAACAATGATGAAACTTGAGGACATTCTGTTAAGTGAAATAAGCCAAACACCAAAGGACTAATAGCGTATGATTCCATTATTATATGAGGGACCTCATACAAGTAGTCAAATTCATAGAAACAAAGAGGAATGGTGGTTGTCAGGAGCTGGAAGAGTGGATATGGAGAGTTGTTTAATGTGTTCAAAGTTTGTTTATTGAGAGTAAAAAGTCCCTGAGATGGGTGATGGTGATGGTTGCACAACATGAATGTTCTTAATGTCACTGAACTGTGCCACTTAAAAATGGTTAAGATGGTAAATTTTGTTATTTATATACTTTTTTTAAAAAAAGCTTGCTGGAAATGTGTGGCAATGCATTGGCTCTGTTGTTCTATCTAGAGAGAATTGGTACCTTAAAATATTGAGTCTTCTGTTTGTGAGCATGGCATATCTTTTCATTTATTTAAATCTTTCTCTCAGCAAGATCTGTAGTTTTCAGTGTACAGATCTTACAACTATTTTGTTAAATTTATCTGTATTTTATACTTTTTGATGCTCTTTCCAATTTTTCATTACTAGCAGGTAAAAATTATAATAGATTTTTTTTTATTGATGATGTATCTTATGACCTTGGTAAACTTATTAATTCTAGGAGTTTTTGTAAATTCCTTAGGTTTTTCTACACAAATGATGTCATCTGTGAATGGAGACAGTATTACTTCATCCTTTCCAATCTGTATATTTTATTTTTTATTGCATTATTGCACCAACTAGGACCTCAGTACAATTTGAATACAGGCGGCACAAGCAGACATCTTTGCCTTGCTCTGAATCATAGGAAGAAATTCATCTTTCACCATTAAGTACAATGTTAGTTCCAGATTTTTAACATCCTTACCATGTTTAGGTTTCCTTCCATTTCTAGTTTGCTGAAAGTGTTATTTTCAAAACCATGAATATGTATTGAATTTTACCATATGCTTCTCCCACATGTGCGGAAGAGCATATGATTTTTCTTCTTTAGTCTGCCATTATGGTGAATTACACTGAGTTTCAATGTTATACCAACCTTAAATTCTCAGAATAAAACTCACTTGGTCTTAAAAATTTTTTAATGGCTTGGGTTCATTTGTTTGCAAAAATTTGCCAAATATTTGTTAAGGTGTCCATGTTCATGAGATATATTGGTGTTTACTTGTAATGTCTTTGGTTTTGGTATCAGGAAAATAATGGCTGGGAAAGTTTCCTTACTCCTCTATGATCTGGGTTTGTGAAGAATTGCTATTATTCGTCCTCAGATGTTGGGTAAAATTTACCAGTCAAGCTATGTGGGTCTGGAATTTTCTTGGTGGGAAAGATTTTCACTGAGAATTCAATATGGATATAGTGAATAGATACAAGGACTATTTCAAGTTTTCCATTTCTTCTTGAGTAAGCTCAGGTTATTTGTGTATTTCAAAGAATTTATCCATTTCATCTAAGTTGTTTAATTTATTGGCATATTATTCATAGTATCATTTTTTTAATTCAAAATATCAACTTTTTATCATTCTAAAGTCTGTAGAATCTATAGCAACATCTCCATGTTCATTCTTGGTGTCAGTAATTTGTTTTTCCCCCACTCCTGGTGGAGTCTGTTAGATCCATCTTCCTAAAAGCTTCTTTTTTTCATCATTTTTAAAGAATCTGTTTCTGATTTTCTTTTTTTCTCTATTGCTTTTGTTTTTTGTTTCATTAATTTGTTTATTGTTTCCTTCCTTCTGCTTAATTTGATCTTTTGCTAGTATGTTAGGTAGAAGCTTAGATCATTAATGTGAACCTTTTCTAAAATAATTAATGCTATCAATTTCTTTCTAAGCACTGCTTTAGCTGCATCCCACAAACCTGGGTGTTGTATTGTCATTTTGATTCAATACAAAATATTTCCTGATCTTTCTTATGATTTTAACCCATGAGTTATTCAGAATTAGGCTTTTTAATTTCTAAATACTTGAGTATTTTTCAGAAACCTGTTATTGATTTGTCAGAGTATATATGGACTTCGTATGATTTCAATCCTCTCAAATGTATTGCGAGTAGTTTTATGGCCCAGAATATGATCTATCTTGTGAACACCACAGGTACATTTGAAAAGGATGTATTCTGCTGGTTTTTTGGGTGGAGTGTTGTATAAATATGTAGGTCAAAATGGTTAATAGTGTTTTTCAAGCTATCTTATTACTGATTTGCCGTCTACTTGTGCTATGACTGAGGGAAGAGTTGAAACTTCTACCTGTAAATGAATTTGCCTATTTTCCCTTTAGTCCTTGTCAGTCTTTGTTTCATGTATTTTGAACCTCTTTTATTAGATGCATACTTAGGATCGTTGCATCTGATGAATTCTTTGACATTTTGAAATGTTCTTTATCGGATAATACTCATTGTTCTGAAGTCTACTTTGTTTGATACTAACATAGTTTCCTTTTAATTAATGTTCGCATGATATATTTCCCCATTTTTTTATTTTTAACCTATTGGCATCCTTATATCTAAAGTGGGTTCCTTATAGACAACATATGGCTAGGTCTTGCCTTTTTATCCAATTTGACAGTTTGTCTCTTTATTTATTTGTTACTAACATTTTCTATTTATTGTTTAGTAAAACGTGCATAGTACAGCCCTTTATCCCAATCCAAGTACTCATTAAAAGATTACAATAAACGCTGGATGGCACAGACGTGATTTGTTTGGCATGATTAACATTTAAAAACAGCAATTGAGATTTAATATATCACATGACCCATTTTGCTTTTTTTTTTTTTTTAGACAAAATACATTTATTTAATAAACAAAATACATTGGTGAGGGGATACAGGTGTGTTTCCATAATAACTTGTTTTAGCATATGCTGCCTGCTGTGAGTGGCTCATAAGAACCTGGGGTATACAGAGAAAGGCTTTAGATCTTTTGACAAATTTCTTAGGATAGAGTTGTCCAAAAGTGATGACTCCAGCCACATTGCTGAATTGTTTTTGCAGTTTTCAGAAAATACCCATCTAACCAGTTTCTTTTTACCACGTGCACTGTATGTGTGCATGTGTGTGTGCGTATTTGATAAACGCACATACACACCAATTCCCCTTTACATAAAATTTCCCCAAAAGTTAAAAACAAAACAAAACACAAAACCCGACAGCTAAATACTATGACATCCCAATTAGTAAACAGAAAACAGAATGCTTTACAAAAATGAATAAAATATGCCATATGTACTCAGCTTCCACAGGGTAGCACCCAAGCGAGGAGGCTGCTTGTGATGACGTCTACAGGGAGTTTCCTTTGGTGGACTGTCCCAGCGGAATGGCCATTCTCAATTATTTTGATTTGGTTGTTGATCCATTGATTATTTAGGAGCGTGTTGTTAAGCCTCCATGTATTTGTGAGCCTTTTTGCTTTCTTTGTAGAATTTATTCCTAGTTTTATGCCTTTGTGGTCTGAGAAGTTGGTTGGTAGGATTTCAATCTTTTTGAATTTACTGAGGCTCTTCTTGTGGCCTAGTATGTGGTCTATTCTGGAGAATGTTCCATGTCCACTTGAGAAGAATGTGTATCCTGTTGCTTTTGGATGTAGAGTTCTATAGATGTCTATTAGGTCCATCTGTTCTAGTGTGTTGTTCATTGCCTCTGTGTCCTTATTTTCTGTCTGGTGGACCTGTCCTTTGGAGTGAGTGGTGTGTTGAAGTCTCCTAAAATGAATGCATTGCATTCTATTTCCTCCTTTAATTCTGTTAGTATTTGTTTCACATATGTTGGTGCTCCTGTGTTGGGTGCATAGATATTTATAATGGTTATATTCTCTTGTTGGACTGAGCCCTTTATCATTATATAATGTCCTTCTTTATCTCTTGTGACTTTCTTTGTTTTGAAGTCTATTTTAGCTGATACTAGTACTGCAACACCTGCTTTTTTCTCCTTGTTGGCATGAAATATCTTTCTCCATCCCTTGACTTTTATTCTGTGCATGTCTTTGGGTTTGAGGTGAGTCTCTTGTAAGCAGCATATAGATGGGTCTTGCTTTTTTATCCATTCTGTTACTCTGTGTCTTTTGATTGGTGCACTCAGTCCATTTACATTTAGGGTGATTATTGAAAGATATGTACTTATTGCCATTGCAGGCTTTAGGTTTTGGTTACCAAAGGTTCAAGGTTAGCTTCTTTACTATCTTACTGTCTAACTTCACTCACTTTTTGAGCTATTATAAACACAGTCTGATGATTCTTTATTTCTCTCCCTTCTTATTCTTCTTCCTCCATTCTTTGTATGTTAGGTGTTTTTTTGTCCCATTTTGCTTTTAAGAAAGTAATCATTAGACATGGTAACAAACACATATGACTTTTCAATTAGAAATATTATGTTAAAACTAAACCTACTATTGCAACAACAAAAATTTAATCCACTAACTGTAAACTCTCTTCATTTCCCCAAGTTGCTGTTTTGTGTCTTAAGCTGAGCTGGTCAAATTTTAGCACATGTTCATTTGGAGTGACAGCTTTCATTCAAAGTGATACATTTCCAAGGTTCCTTTGAAAATTAAGAATTTTGTAATTTCATAAATACTATTACATGACATACCACGAAGACACTAAAAGTAACCATGGAATAGCTGAACTTAACAGCTTACTTTGGAAAATCTCTGCAAGTTGTTTAAAATATAACTTGTTGACTTTGGGATGGTTTTTGGATAGATACATGATAAAATCTTTTATGATATACAGTTCCAATGTTAACTTTTTCCATATGGAAAGCAAAAACAAATTATTTTGCTTAAAACAACATTAAATGACTCTAAACCAAAATGAACTCTTAATGGTATTTGCAGAATATTTAAAAGCCAAAGTGATTAAAATGTGAAACTTTCTCATTTTTCCAAGTTATTGAAAAATGATTATAGTCAGTTCAGGTGAATGTTTACAGGCCAAGTAATGAATAAGAGTGTGCTCAATAAGAAGGCCACATGCAGAAGCTTTAAGAATTAAATAGAATGATATAAATTACTTATTAGGCTGATAGGAATCCTTTATATACAGTAACACACTGTCTTTTTCAGGAATGCAGAGAATTTTAGAAGTAAAAACTGAAGACTACATACTTCACTAATAACTTTTATTACTAATTAGATGATCCATATAGAAAAAGGTTAATATTCTATATGTAATGTCATTTAAGCGTATGTGACCGAAGTGAAGAACCAAGAATAACAATTTCCAGAATAAGATTTTCATACCTCTAGCTAACACCAGACATTCTGTTTCTATGTCACAGCCACATCTTCAACCAAAGCCAATCCTCAATTATTTGTGAGATGTAGATTCAGTGAGTACATCAGTATCTCTACTAGACACCAGCTTTCTAGCAGCTTAGGGAACAGACTACTAGGACGTATGAGCAAGTCTTCAAAATTCAGGGGGCAAGGGCAGAAAAAGGAATGCTTATAGGGATTTAGCTACATTTTATGCCATTCTACCCTTACTGCTTTAAATAGCTATAGAGTTGGGAAGGCTTCCAGTAGGCCACAGCAAGAGAAAAAACCTTAATCTGTAGTGTTCATTTATCCAGGATTTGACTTACCTGTGTTATGATACCCCTCAATTAGCACAAGTAATTAACAGTATGTTATAGTATTTCAAGAAGTCGAGCATGAAGCCAAGATGCACAGGAGGAATCCAAGCAGTCAAGAGTGGATTATATGATGAAATGAAGCCCTACAATGTTTATGGCCAAGAATGTAACCATAATAAAGGGGGGGAAAATGCCCTAAGAGCATCACACAATTCTATCAGAGACTCTATTAAACAGTACAAAGATATAGAGAAGTTTACTTGACAGAATTTTTCAGATTAGTACAGTGAAAACCTAGACTGATCTAGGATGAAAAAATCCTTACATTGATACAAAATAACTTCTAGCTACCACAGGTCATCTGTAATCACTTCCTAACAAAAAATTCTATAGTCACAAAAGTCATGCAGACTTTTTAAAAAATGCCATTTCTATTAATTTTCTTTCAAACTCGGCAAAACAATGCAGACTTCTACTTTCTGTACATTTCAAAATTTGTATTTATATTAATGCTCCTCTCCACCCGGATTCATCCCATTACCAAACAAGAATGAGATAAAAGGGAAGAAAAAAGATCCGATTGCTTCTTATTTTCCTTTTCCTTCATTGTAAATTAAGAATTCATTCAATTTTTAAAGTCAGAAGGATAACAAAAGACTCAAATTTTTTTCTTAAAAGGAAAAAAAAAAGAGCAAATAAGCATTCAAATGTCAGTAACCCAAAAGGCCCCCAATACAACTTTAAGATAGTTTCATTTAACAGGGAGTAAATGTTAGAACAGAAAAGCAGCTCCTGAGAGGCACCCATTCAAAAAATAAATTATAACTTAAATTATTTCTGCATAGATTATATCTGGCAAAGGCAGAAAGAATTAACCTTTTCCCTCCTTTCATGAACCTTGTAAGTCTAGTGCACAGTGGCTTACAAATGTCACATAATGGACTATTAATCATCTACCATATTGAAATCATGTTTAAAGTTTTCTTAATATTAGACATTTTTATGGGAACAAAAAACACTAAATGATTATTTCATTTTGTCTCTCCTCCTTTTCTAGTCACATAAGCCAGCTAGAGTGGATGACAGATTTCAGTTATAACTTATAAAATATTCCAACGGCTACCACAGTCCCAAAAACTAGAGAAAACTGCCACCCACAAATAAACTACCAAGGCAATTGGAAATAGCGTGGTTCTAATTTTCTTTCATGCACTCTCAGACAACCCCAAGTGACTTTTTAAATACCTTGTGAAAAAAGCAATATTAAAACCTACAAAAGTATTTTGTATATAATTATAATGTAAAACCTACATTAAGTTCATTATGCATCAGAAGATTGGAGACTGATGAAAATTGGGCTTGGGGTGGATTAATGATTGTGCATTGAGTATTGACCCCCCTATACAGAGATTTGTTGTGGTTAACAACTATTAGATCAATAAATATGAGAGATGCCCTCACAATATATATATATATATATATATATATATATAAACACACTTCCAATTGTAAAATAAATAAGTAACCGGGATGTAATGTATAGCATAAGGAATATAGTCAAGATATTGTAACAACTTGGTATGGTGATACCTGGTACCTAGAAATATCATGTATATAAATGTTGAGTCGCTGTGTTGTACACCTGAAACTAATGTAATGCAATGCTGTTGTCAACTACCCTTCAATAAAAAAAAAAAAAAAAAAGACTCTCAAAAAAAAAAAAAAAAAAAAACCTACATTAAATATTTTAATATTTAAATACAGAGATCTCAGGTTTTCTTCAATCAGGCCAAAAATCACAAAAATTACCACAGTTACCGATCGAATGAGTGGAATGTTTACATTTAAGATAACCCAAAAAGCCCATGTAACTTTTTTAAATACAATAATTTAATCAAATATACCGTAAAACGGAATGGTGGTAACACAGGAAGCAAAAATAAGCTTGCAAGTGAGATTTTTTTTTTATATAATTATTTTTTATTGAAGGGTAGTTGACGCACAGTATTACATTACATTAGTTTCAAGTGTACAACACAGTGGTAGAACATTTATATACATAATTCTAGGTTCCAGCTATCACCCTACCAAGCTGTTACAATATCTTGACTATATTCCTTATGCTATACATTACATCCCGGTTACTTATTTATTTTACCATTGGAAGTCTGTCCTTTTTTTTTTTTTTTTTTTTTTTTTTTGTGAGGGCATTTCTCATATTTATTGATCAAATGGTTGTTAACGACAATAAAATTCTGTATAGGGGAGTCAATGCTCAATGCACAATCATTAATCCACCCCAAGCCTAATTTCGTCAGTCTCCAATCTTCTGAGGCATAACAAACAAGTTCTTACATGTAGAACAAATTCTTACATAATGAATAAGTTACATGGTGAACAGTACAAGGGCAGTCATCACAGAAACTTTCGGTTTTGCTCATGCATTATGAACTCTAAACAGTCGGTTCAAATATGAATACTCATTTGGTTTTTATACTTGATTTATATGTGAATACCACATTTCTCTCTTTATTATTATTTTTTTTAATAAAATGCTGAAGTGGTAGGTAGATACAAGATAAAGGTAGAAAACAGAGTTTAGTGCTGTAAGAGAGCAAATGTAGATGATCAGGTGTGTGCCTGTAGACTATGTGTTAATCCAAGCTAGACCAGGGCAATAAAACATCCACGTATGCAGAAGATTTCTCTCAGAACAGGGGGGGTGAGGTTCTAAGCCTCACCTCTGTTGATCCCCAATTTCTCACCTGATGGCCCCCCTGCGACTGTGCCTGTCTTAGGTTGTTCCTCCCTTGAGGAATCTTACCCGTCTCTGGCTAACCAGTCATCTTCCAGGGCCATACAGGGAAATGTGAAGTTGGTAAGTGAGAGGGAAGCCTTATTGTTTGAAAAGGTTAGCTTTTTACTTCTTTGCATATTTATGCCCTGTGGCTTCTATGCCCAGCATTTGTCTTGAGGTATCTTTACCACTTGGAAGAATTATGATACTCGGTAAATTTGATATGAGGCACGAATTCTATTTAAGGGTTGTAATTAGGAAGGAAGAAGAAAAGCTATAGAAGTAGCAGGCGGAAGAAAACATGGGAAGATTGATTATTTCTTTGACATATCTTCTTGTAGAGTAACTTAAGCATGTATAGGTTTTAAGCTACTACTTAAATTGCGCACACACATTAACATAATAGGAGTATAGTTACATAACCAAAGCATATCTGTAATTACCAGCCATCTCCAGTGAAACCAAGAAAACCAGTTAGGCACCTTAGGCATTTGTGAAAACTTATCTATGATATGGTGGATATTGTCCAACTGAACTTGAACAGTCTGAGAGAAATCAGAAAAATTAAAACAACCCATTCCTGGGGACTGTTCACATGCCATATGTTCTTTTAACAGTAAATAGTCTGTAGTTGTAAGACTTTGGAGCGCTACAATTTGCACTTCTCCAAATTCTTGGTTGAGTTCCAGCAGTATAGATCCAGTCAAATTTGTTGTTTTACTGTATGCACAGGCCAGCTTAGATATCTCCTTCATTCCCATGGCAAGTCCAGGAACTGGTGGGATGAGTGCATCTACAGCTGTAGCAGTGCGTGGATCTTTGTTGGGATTTTTTGATGATCATCTTCTGGCATGAGTCTTCCAGAGAGTGCAGATGTTGGAAGTTCTTTTTCATATCGTATCTTAGTTCATTTTCGGGGTAGCCCAATTAGGCTTTGATCCTCTGTATAAACACAAACAGACCCTTTGCCTACACTTTTATATGCCCTTTATACTCTTGTGTAGAACTCGTTGGAGGTTACCACACAGGAACTGCCCCCTTTTATTTTTTTTTTTTGCTTTGTTTTTGGTATCACTAATCTACACTTACATGACGAATATTAAGTTTACTAGGCTCTCCCCTATACCAGGTCTCCCCTATAAACCCCTTTACAGTCACTGTCCATCAGCATAGCAAAATGTTGTAGAATCACTACTTGCCTTCTCTGTGTTGTACAGCCCTCCCTTTTCTCCTACCCCCCCATGCATGTTAATCTTAATACCCCCCTACTTATCCCCCCCTTATCCCTTCCTACCCACCCATCCTCCCCAGTCCCTTTCCCTTTGGTACCTGTTAGTCCATTCTTGAGTTCTGTGATTCTGCTGCTGTTTTGTTCCTTCAGTTTTTCCTTTGTTCTTATATCCCACAGATAAGTGAAATCATTTGGTATTTCTCTTTCTCCGCTTGGCCTGTTTCACTGAGCATAATACCCTCTAGCTCCATCCATGTTGCTGCAAATGATTGGATTTGCCCTTTTCTTATGACTGAGTAGTATTCCATTGTGTATATGTACCACATCTTCTTTATCCATTCATCTATTGATGGACATTTAGGTTGCTTCCAATTCTTGGCTATTGTAAGTAGTGCTGCAATAAACATAGGGGTGCATCTGTCTTTCTCAAACTTGATTGCTGCGTTCTTAGGGTATATTCCTAGGAGTGCAATTCCTGGGTCAAATGGTAAGTCTGTTTTGAGCATTTTGATGTACCTCCATACTGCTTTCCACAATGGTTGAACTAACTTACATTCCCACCAGCAGTGTAGGAGGGTTCCCCTTTCTCCACAGCCTCGCCAACATTTGTTGTTGTTTGTCTTTTGGATGGCAGCCATCCTTACTGGTGTGAGGTGATACCTCATTGTAGTTTTAATTTGCATTTCTCTGATAATTAGCGATGTGGAGCATCTTTTCATGTGTCTGTTGGCCATCTGTATTTCTTCTTTGGAGAACTGTCTGTTCAGTTCCTCTGCCCATTTTTTAATTGGGTTATTTGTTTTTTGTTTGTTGAGGCATGTGAGCTCCTTATATATTCTGGATGTCAAGCCTTTATCGGATGTGTCATTTTCAAATATATTCTCCCATACTGTAGGGATCCTTCTTGTTCTATTGATGGTGTCTTTTGCTGTACAGAAGCTTTTCAGCTTAATATAGTCCCACTTACTCATTTTGGCTGTTGTTTTCCTTGCCCGGGGAGATATGTTCAAGAAGAGGTCACTCATGTTTATGTCTAAGAGGTTTTTGCCTATGTTTTCTTCCAAGAGTTTAATGGTTTCATGACTTACATTCAGGTCTTTGATCCATTTTGAGTTTACTTTTGTATATGGGGTTAGACGATGGTCCAGTTTCATTCTCCTACATGTAGCTGTCCAGTTTTGCCAGCACCACCTGTTGAAGAGACTGTCATTTCGCCATTGTATGTCCATGGCTCCTTTATCAAATATTAATTGACCATATATGTCTGGGTTAATGTCTGGATTCTCTAGTCTGTTCCATTGGTCTGTGGCTCTGCTCTTGTGCCAGTACCAAATTGTCTTGATTACTATGGCTTTATAGTAGAGCTTGAAGTTGGGGAGTGAGATCCCCCCTACTTTATTCTTCTTTCTCAGGATTGCTTTGGCTATTCGGGGTCTTTGGTGTTTCCATATGAATTTTTGAATTATTTGTTCCAGTTCATTGAAGAATGTTGCTGGTAGTTTCATAGGGATTGCATCAAATCTGTATATTGCTTTGGGCAGGATGGCCATTTTGACGATATTAATTCTTCCTAGCCACGAGCATGGGATGAGTTTCCATCTGTTAGTGTCCCCTTTAATTTCTCTTAAGAGTGACTTGTAGTTTTCAGAGTATAAGTCCTTCACTTCTTTGGTTAGGTTTATTCCTAGGTATTTTATTTTTGTTGATGCAATTGTGAATGGAGTTGTTTTCCTGATTTCTCTTTCTGTTGGTTCATTGTTAGTGTATAGGAAAGCCACAGATTTCTGTGTGTTGATTTTGTATCCTGCAACTTTGCTGTATTCCAATATCAGTTCTAGTAGTTTTTGGGTGGAGTCTTTAGGGTTTTTTATGTACAGTATCATGTCATCTGCAAATAGTGACAGTTTAACTTCTTCTTTACCAATCTGGATTCCTTGTATTTCTTTATTTTGTCTGATTGCCGTGGCTAGGACCTCCAGTACTATGTTAAATAACAGTGGAGAGAGTGGGCATCCCTGTCTAGTTCCCGATCTCAGAGGAAATGCTTTCAGCTTCTCGCTGTTCAATATAATGTTGGCTGTGGGTTTATCATAGATGGCCTTTATTATGTTGAGGTACTTGCCCTCTATTCCCATTTTGCTGAGAGTTTTTAACATGAATGGATGTTGAACTTTGTCAAATGCTTTTTCAGCATCTATGGAGATGATCATGTGGTTTTTGTCTTTCTTTTTGTTGATGTGGTGGATGATGTTGATGGACTTTCAAATGTTGTACCATCCTTGCATCCCTGGGATGAATCCCACTTGGTCATGGTGTATGATCCTTTTGATGTATTTTTGAATTCGGTTTGCTAATATTTTGTTGAGTATTTTTGCATCTACGTTCATCAGGGATATCGGTCTGTAGTTTTCTTTTTTGGTGGGGTCTTTGCCTGGTTTTGGTATTAGGGTGATGTTACCTTCATAGAATGAGTTTGGGAGTATCCCCTCCTCCTCTATTTTTTGGAAAACTTTAAGGAGAATGGGTATTATGTCTTCCCTGTATGTCTGATAAAATTCCGAGGTGAATCCATCTGGCCCGGGGGTTTTGTTCTTTGGTAGTTTTTTGATTACCGCTTCAATTTCGTTGCTGGTAATTGGTCTGTTTAGATTTTCTGTTTCTTCCTGGGTCAATCTTGGAAGGTTATATTTTTCTAGGAAGTTGTCCATTTCTCCTAGGTTTCCCAGCTTGTTAGCATATAGGTTTTCATAGTATTCTCCAATAATTCTTTGCATTTCCGTGGGGTCCGTCGTGATTTTTCCTTTCTCGTTTCTGATACTGTTGATTTGTGTTGACTCTCTTTTCTTCTTAATAAGTCTGGCTAGAGGCTTATCTATTTTGTTTATTTTCTCGAAGAACCAGCTCTTGGTTTCATTGATTTTTGCTATTGTTTTATTCTTCTCAATTTTATTTATTTCTTCTCTGATCTTTATTATGTCCATCCTTCTGCTGACCTTAGGCCTCATCTGTTCTTCTTTTTCCAATTTCGATAATTGTGACATTAGACCATTCATTTGGGATTGCTCTTCCTTTTTTAAATATGCTTGGATTGCTATATACTTTCCTCTTAAGACTGCTTTTGCTGTGTCCCACAGAAGTTGGGGCTTAGTGTTGTTGTTGTCATTTGTTTCCATATATTGCTGGATCTCCATTTTGATTTGGTCATTGATCCATTGATTATTTAGGAGCGTGTTGTTAAGCCTCCATGTGTTTGTGAGCCTCTTTGCTTTCTTTGTACAGTTTATTTCTAGTTTTATGCCTTTGTGGTCTGAAAAGTTGGTTGGTAGGATTTCAATCTTTTGGAATTTTCTGAGGCTCTTTTTGTGGCCTAGTATGTGGTCTATTCTGGAGAATGTTCCATGTCCACTTGAGAAGAATGTATATCCTGCTGCTTTTGGATGTAGAGTTCTATAGATGTCTATTAGGTCCATCTGCTCTGCTGTGTTGTTCAGTGCTTCCGTGTCCTTACTTATTTTCTGCCCAGTGGATCAATCCTTTGGAGTGAGTGGTGTGTTGAAGTCTCCTAGAATGAATGCATTGCAGTCTATATCCCCCTTTAGTTCTGTTAGTATTTGTTTCACATATGCTGGTGCTCCTGTGTTGGGTGCATATATATTTAGAATGGTTATATCCTCTTGTTTGACTGAGCCCTTTATCATTATGTAGTGTCCTTCTTTATCTCTTGTTACTTTCTTTGTTTTGAAGTCTATTTTGTCTGATATTAGTACTGCAACCCCTGCTTTCTTCTCACTGTTGTTTGCTTGAAATATGTTTTTCCATCCCTTGACTTTTAGTCTGTACACGTCTTTGGGTTTGAGGTGAGTTTCTTGTAAGCAGCATATGGATGGGTCTTGCTTTTTTATCCATTCTGTTACTCTGTGTCTTTTGATTGGTGCATTCAACCCATTAACATTTAGGGTGACTATTGAAAGATATGTACTTATTGCCATTGCAGGCTTTAAATTCGTGGTTACCAAAGGTTCAAGGTTAGCCTCTTTAGTATCTTACTGCCTAACTTAGCTCGCTTATTGAGCTGTTATATACACTGTCTGGAGATTCTTTTCTTCTCTCCCTTCTTGTTCCTCCTCCTTGATTCTTCATATGTTGGGTGTTTTGTGCTGTGCTCTTTCTAGGAGTGCCCCCATCTAGAGCAGTCCCTGTAAGATGTTCTGTAGAGGTGGTTTGTGGAAAGCAAATTCCCTCAGCTTTTGTTTGTCTGGGAATTGTTTAATCCCACCGTCATATTTGAATGATAGTCGTGCTGGATACAGTATCCTTGGTTCAAGGCCCTTCTGTTTCATTGTATTAAATATATCATGCCATTCTCTTCTGGCCTGTAGGGTTTCTGTTGCGAAATCTGACGTTAGCCTGATGGGTTTCCCTTTATAGTTGACCTTTTTCTCTCTAGCTGCCTTTAACACTCTTTCCTTGTCCTTGATCTTTGCCATTTTAATTATTATGTGTCTTGGTGTTGCCCTTCTTGGATCCTTTCTGTTGGGGGTTCTGTGTATTTCCGTGGTCTGTTCGATTACTTCCTCCCCCAGTGTGGGGAAGTTTTCAGCAATTATTTCTTCTAAGATACTTTCCATCTCTTTTCCTCTCTCTTCTTCTTCTGGGACCCCTATAATACGGATATTGTTCCTTTTGGATTGGTCACACAGTTCTCTTAATATTGTTTCATTCCTGGAGATCCTTTTGTCTCTCTCTATGTCAGCTTCTATGCGTTCCTGTTCTCTGATTTCAATTCCATCAATGGCCTCTTGCATTCTATCCATTCTGCTTATAAACCCTTCCAGAGTTTGTTTCATTTCTGCGATCTCCTTTCTGGCATCTGTGATCTCCTTCCGGACTTCATCCCATTTCTCTTGCATATTTCTCTGCAGCTCTGTCAGCATGTTTATGATTCTTATTTTGAATTCTTTTTCAGGAAGACTGGTTAGGTCTGTCTCCTTCTCTGGTGTTGTCTCTGTGATCTTTGTCTGCCTGTAGCTTTGCGTTTTCATGGTGATAGGAATAGTCTGCAGAACTGGGACGAGTGACGGCTGGAAGGACTTCCTTTCTTGTTTGTTTGTGGCCCTCCTCTCCTGGGAGAACAGCGGCCTCTAGTGGCTTGTGCTGGGCAGCTGCGCGCAGACAGGGTTTCTGCTTCCTGCCCGGCTGCTATGGAGTTAATCTCCGCTGTTGCTGTGGGCGTGGCCTGGCTCGGGCAGCTACTCCAAAATGGTGGAGTCGCGTTGGAGCAGGAGCTGCTGGGAGGCTATTTATCTCCGTAAGGGGCCTCCCTGCTCCCTGCAGCCCAGGGGTTAGGGTGCCCAGAGATCCCGGATTCCCTACCTCTGGATTAAGTGGCCCGCCCTGCCCCTTTAAGACTTCCAAAAAGCACCCGCCGAAACAAAACAACGACCACAAAAAAAACAAGAAAAAAAATTTTTTTAATTAAAAAAAAAAAAAATTTTTTTTAATTAAAAAAAAAAAAGGTGGTCGTTCGTTTTTCTTTATTCTCCGGTGCCAGCCTCAGGCCTCTGCTCACCGGTCTTTCTGCCCTGTTTCCCTAGTATTGGGGTCCCTGTCCCTTTAAGACTTCCAAAAAGCGCTCGCCAAAACAAAACAGCAAAAAAGCAAAAAAAAAAAATGGTCGCGCGCTTTTCTTATGTCCTCTGTCGCCCAGCCTCCAGTGCCTGCTCACTGTTCTTGCTGCCCTGTTTTCCTAGTATCGAGCGCCCTGCACTCTGGCCCGGATGGCTGGGGCTGGGTGTTCGGCAGCCCTGGGCTCCGTCTCCCTCCCGCTCTGCCTGCTCTTCTCCCGCCGGGAGCTGGGGGGAGGGGCGCTCGGCTCCCGCGGGGCCGGGGCTTGTATCTTACCCCCTTCGCGAGGCGCTGGGTTCTCTCAGGTGCGGATGTGGTCTGGATATTGTCCTGTGTCCTCTGGTCTTTATTCTAGGAAGGGTTGTCTTTGTTATATTTTCATAGATATATGTTGTTTTGGTAGGAGATTTCCGCTGCTCTACTCACGCCGCCATCTTCCGCCCCTCTGGAAGTGAGATTTTTAGAAGCTCGTGGAAACTATGCCATATTGCAGAAGCAAAAAGGAAAGTTCTAATCTCATTAAGAGTACTTGGGTCATCTTCGTTCATTTGGTCATTCAAGGTTTTAAGTATTGTCACTTCCTGTATCACAAAGTCCACAGGAGGGACTGGTGGATCGGGTCCATTATGAGGACTTGTTGGCTTTCCAGTTAGGTTGGATCCTCTTAGATTAGGTTGTCTCAGTAGAAACAAGATCACCGCAATAATCATCCAGGCCATTAATTAAGATCATGGTAACACTGATGCCGTTATCACCAGAGGGTCCTGGTAATTCCTGCAGACATTCTGTCTGTGCAGCAGGACTGGGACTGCCTCAGTGGACTCATCAGCCTTCTCATCGCATATTCATGAGAGCAAACATTCACAGGGATCAAATCCACCTCCTGCCATGATTTCCCAGCTGGATTTATCTTGACTGTTTAAATCCACCCAGGCAACAACCAAGGGGGCGGGGGTAATGGGGGCCAGGCCCAAGGCTTGGCAGAAAGATCGCCTGGAGTTTCCAGAACGGTAGGGCTGCTCCGGAGGCCTCTGCCGGGGCTGCTCCCGACCACCAACTTCCGCCCCTCCTGTTTTGATTCAACTCTTGACAGTTTGTCTTTTGAGTGTTTAGAACATTTACATTTATTGTTTATTAAGGCCAGTATGGATGGGTTTAAATATGCCCTCTGGCTATTCGTTTTCCATTTGTCCTACCCATTCTTTTCCTTTTTCCTTTCTTCGTTTTTTTTTATTACATTTCCTCTCTACTATGACTTACCAGCTATACCTATTTTATTTAGTTAGTTGCTTCTCTGGGGTTTATCATGTATTTTTAACTTACCAGACTATATTCAAGCAATACACATTACGTGTATACTGTGCAACCCTTATAATGCATTTCCAATTCTCCCTTCCACGTTTGTGCTGCTGCTGTCTATGAGAGCTGTGTTTGACTCAAGCCATGATCGGAATTCCAGGGCAGCAATCCGCACACACAGGGCCCACTCTGTCAGACAGTGAGAAATGGACTATGTCCCATGCTAACAATGCTGTTACTTGGGGGAGATGCCAACTGCATAGTCCCCAGCTTCTCGGGCATCACCAATCAGCCCCAGACCTGGAGCAGGCTACTCCAAGGTTGCACCAGCACTGGCTCATTATTTGCTGCATCATGATGGTGTCTAGGAGTGGGTCAGGAATTTTCAGGGCAAAGTGGGGGACAGGGGAGGTGGGGCTTGGGACAGAAGTTATTTACCAAGCAGTTTAGAAGTATTCAGTATTTTTACACTGGTCAGCAATGCAGGTGTGTACAAGCTGTGCATATGCCCTGGAAATAGGTAATGTGAAACAGCTACTATACACATTTCCTTATGGAGCCTTCAGTGTATAGTGTGTTTGCTGATAAAGCACAAGAGAATTGTATTTAGGTTGGACCATAAGCAGAGCCAGACATAGAAGGCAGAGCAGAAAAAATAACAAGTGGGTTATTACAAATCATAGTAACAGTGTATCTACTACTTGCCATCTCTCAGACACTATGTGAGACAAGCCCCTCATTACCTCCAGGCCTCACCACCACTGACCGTTGAGGGTGTACTGCTATTCCCAATCTACAGATGAGGAATAGGAGGCATGGAAAAACTAAGACTATGCCCAGGGTCACATGGCAAAAAGGCAGATCTATATTATCTGACTCATCCCACTGTCCTCTTTGATCAAGGCTATTCCTTCCAGTACATAAAGGATTTATTACTTAAAAGTTTGTCAGCAATACCAATAAAGCCCAGGCTTGTGCCTCATCTCTCTGTCTTCCTGAAAGTTCCCTTAATTACCTTTCTCATTCTGAAGAGGAATCATGGCTTGCAGCTGGAGGAACAGGGGTTACCAAAGCTCCACAATTTTAGGAAATCAGCCTCATGAACATTGTACACAAGCATCCCAACCCCAAATCCCATAACTGGGGCCACAACGTGTGAGCTTACAAGGCAGGACTCCCGGGGCCTGCAGCCTTTCTAAATTTAACATTGTCCAGACAGCGTGGGTAGCAACTCTTCAAAATCCAAGTGCCTCCTGCTTTGTATTATTCTATTTTAAGCCAACATCCTTCCTCTTAGGTGGCCCTACTTGCTTTTTTTGAATGGGAAAGTGACAGTTTGCTCAGTAAAGATGAATCCAGCTTAAGTCTGAAAAATCATAATTTTTCTTTCCTGAAAAGGAGTACTATAAATTATCAGTCCCAAACCAAATATCCAAAAGCTGCAAGGACTTTTCATTACACCAAACTCCCAAATTTATGACCAGAGTAGGAATGAGTCAATAAAACAAGTGTGGGTTAAAAGAGTGTTAGTTTAATAATACAATTGCTAGTTCAATTACAGCAACTCAAAAGCAAGCTATAGCCTCATAAAAATATGCAAATAACAATCAATGGATTTATTTTTTTATACTTGGAATGCAACAAAGCTTTACACCAGAACTCTTGGACCATTATGAACTCACTAGACATGAAAAGAAAACATCCTCAGAAGACAGGTAGAGACCCTATGCACATTTTTATTTATTAATATTTCTGTATGACAGAAGTGATTAGAAAAAATTTTTTCCAATGCCAAATTATTTTCTCAAATTCACCACCTGACAACTACTTTTCACTGAAAGATTTGAGACTGTCCAATCAGATTACTCAAGAGGCAAAGAGTTGGAGATCACTGATCTAATTTAAAATTCTGAGTGATGAGTTCAGTTCGTCATTGAATGTGATCAGTGCCCTGGGTGCTCTGCTCAGCAGCTGCCTTGACAATATGTAAATTAAAGTGACCACGATCAGTCTAAACATTTGAGACATTTCCTTAATTTCTGCTCACAAATACCTCCTCTCAGCATAAGCACTATTTTCCTATGACAGATTGAAATCACACCCACATTCTCTTCAAGATGAGCAGAAGGGATGCAGTTGACAAGAGGATAAAGCAGGTTCTGAGTTTTTCCTCAGCTGATTCCAACTTCCTTATGCTGTTGAAATTCCTCCAAGAATCTGGCATTTAATTGTCAATTAATCTTAATTTTAGAAGGTGAGATTTTGCTTTTTGTCTTCATATGACATCTTGCTACATAGAGTTGATCAGTGCAATGAAGTTTGGTATGTAACTAAATGGTATCAAGATACAATGCAAGTTCATTTGTGGATCAGTTTAACAAAATGGCAGGTAGTAAATGTTCAATTTTTTTTTTATAAAGGAATTTAGTTCAGAGATAGATAGGGAGACTGCTACGAATTAGCAGACACTACTGTGAGTGAATCCATTAAAAAGGGTTCACAGTTAATAACATATTTTTATAGTGGTTAAGAGCAGGAACTCTAGGTTCCAATCTTGTTGTACTGTCTGTATGATGTTGGGAAAATGACTAAGCATCTCTATGCCTAAATTCCCTCATCTGTAAAATTATCACCTACATCATTCAAGAGTTATACTAAATAAGCACTTTGGGGATTCAAAGATAATCATCATGTATTTGATTTCAAAAAATCTTACAAACTTAGTTGGGGATAGGAGCAGTACAAAGGTAACTAACTATAAGGAGAAAAAACTCCAAGTGTGGATCCTAGAGCAAGACTGCATGGACTGGAATCCCCACCCCAACACTTTCTTTCAGCATCAGGAGCAAGCTGAGTTCACTGAGCCTGAGATTCCTCATTCCTAAAATGGTGATGACAATAGTATTTACATTTCAGAGTGTTTTATGAGAATTAAGTAAGTTTAATATGAAGAGCTCATCAAAACCATAACATGGTATCACTTCACACCCATTAGAATGGCTATTATTAAAAAACAAAAAAATCACCAGAAAATAACAAGTGGTGCCTAGCATGTGGCAAAACTGGATCCCTGGTACACTGCTGGCAGAGAATGTAAAATATACAGGTTTGTGAAAACAGTATGGTACTTTCTTGAAAATTAAACAGTTACCTTATGACCCAGCACTTTCAATTCTAGGTATACACTCAAAAGAACTGGAAGCTGGGACTCAAACAGATATCTGTATACCCATGTTCACAGCAGCATGACGTCGACACGTGAACAATGTGGGGTTAGGGGTGCTGACCCCTGTACAGTCAAAAATAACCATGTGAAATGTTGATTCCCCAAAAACTTAACTATTAATTGCCTACTGTTGACCAGAGAAGCCTTTACCAATAACATAAACACTTAACACATATTTTATATATGTATCATATACTATATTCTTACAAAAAAGCTAGAGAAAATAAGTTTTTTCAATGTTTCAAATCTCAAAAAAGTTCTCCAATATATTTAATGAAAAATAAATTAGTAAATAACTGTAAGTGGACCCATGCAGCTCAAATCCATGTTGCTCAAGAGTCAACTGTGTGTATAACAGCCAGAAGTTGGAAACAACCCAAATGTCCACCAACAGATGAATTGACGGACAAAATATATATACATATAATGGAATACTATTCAGCTTTAAAAAGGAATGAAATTCTGATACATGCTACAATATGAACCTTGAAAACACTGTGCTAAGTGAAAAATGCCAGACACAAAAGAACAAATATTGTGTAATTCCAATTACATGAGGTAACCTAGAACAGCCAAACTCAGAGACAAAAAGCAGAATGGGGGCTACCAGGGAGCAGGATAAATGGGCAATTGCTATTTAATGGCCACAGAGTTTCAGTTTGGGTGAAAACACCCTGCAGATGGATGGTGGTGATAGCTCCACAACACTGTGAATGTACTTAATGCCACTGAACTGTACACTTAAAATGACTAAAATGGTAAATTTCATTACGTGTATTTTACAATTAAAAAAGCTCAGAGTCTACCACATAGTACATACTTGGCAAACTTTCCTTATGCTTTTAAAAGAGTTCAGCAGAGAAAACTATTTACACCAGTAGGTCAGAAATGTAGGTGATAAGGTGTCATATAACCGAGGACTTAAAGGATGGGTAAGATGGATGGCAGTTACAGTAATTATTAGTATCAGCATATTATGAGTCAAAATTTAGGTATTAGTTATCGGGGGCTTAATAATGCTTCGGTCAAAATTTAAAGTAACAAATTGACAACTATTATGTGCTAGGCATAGAGGTTATATTAATGAAGATATAAACCCTGCCATCAAGGAGCTCATAATCCAGTGGATGCCAAAACACTAATAGATAAGCATAGAAAATTAATACTTTCAAGGGTCAAACAAATGTCTATTATGTTAACTCACATTTTATTTGATAGGTTGAAGTAGTTGATACTATAAAAATTTGGACTTTAAAGAACGCTGTTTTAGATCTTCTCCTTTTACCATGCTTTACCCTACTTGTCCCCAATCCCACCACTCAACTTCTCCTTTCCACTTATTTCTTTCTTCTATTAAAAAACCAAGTATGTCTTTCAGTTTTATTCTTTAGTTTCTTCTTGTTAGTAAACTCACTGAAATCATAATGGAAAACAAAATAAGAAATTAAGTTATACTGTATGAAACTGCTGTTAATTCAAATGGTTATATAAAGCAGTACTTTCATATGGTTTAACATTATGTTAACTCCAAAGTCCTTAAGATTTTTAAACCTGAATTTATAATTTAGAAATTAAGTATACTGGCAGTAACCAGACGTCATCTTGGCAAACAACCCTTTAATTTCCAATTTATAAACCTGAGAGCTGTTTTCCATACCTTGATCATAATAGCCAATCTGATCTAAATCCAGTCAATCTTTCTGTCATTGTCAGTTACTTTTCAAAATAATAAAGGTTTCACTTCTATTTGGAACCTATCTTGGAATCTTTAACCTGAGTATCCAAGATTCAAAATAATGCTATTCAAACATGAGATGCTTAACATTTACTGCCACAGTTTCAACTGAATGAACTATCACACAACAAAACATACTCCTAGCAGCAAAATGGAAGAGACTCCTGACAATATACATGGGTCAGGGTGGAGAGGAAGAAGGCAGGGTACACATTGTAGTATTCCATTTTTATGAATTCTAGAAAAGATTAATCAACAGTAACAAAAAGCAGATCTGTGGCTGCCTAAGGATGGGGCAGAGAAATTGATTTGGAAAACAGGTATAAGGGAGCTTTGGGGGATGATGGAAATGTTTTCTATATGATTGAAGTGATGGTAACATGGAGGAAGGGGATTAAGTTTGTCAAAAGGTAAAATAAGTGTATTTTATTTTGTGTAAACAGTACAATAGTTAATTTATAAAAAGCAAGACAGTATTGGAGCCAAGATGGCACCGTGGGTAGAGCAGTGGAAATCTCCTTCCAAAATCACATATATTTTTGAAAATACAACAAATACAACTATTCCTAAAAGAGAGACCAGAAGACACAGGACAACAGCCAGACCACATTCACACCTGAGAGAACCCAGCGCCTCGCGAAGGGGGTAAGATACAAGCCCCGGCCCCGCGGGACCCGAGCGCCCCTCACCCCAGCTCCCAGGGGGAGGAGAGGAGTCGGAGAGGGGAGGGAGAGGGAGCCCAGGACTGCTGAACACCCAGCCCCAGCCATCCGGACCAGAGCGCAGACAGTGCGGGGGGTGCTGCATACTAGGGAAACAGGACAGTGAGTGGGTCCCCACAGCCGGCGCCCATGGTACAAAGAAAAGCGAGTGCTTTCTGAAACTCTTAAAGGGACAGGGACCCCACAGCTGGACAGAAGCGTCCCGGGACACGTAGCCCAGCAGCTGGGAATCCCAGGGAACTCCGGGCGCCCTAACCCCCTGGAGGGCAGCGCAGCTCTGAGGCCCCTCATGGCGATAAACAGCCTCCCGCCTGTTTCCCCTCTGACGCGGCTCCGTGATATTGGAGCAGCAGCCTGAGGCAGGCCACGCCCACAGCAAACGCGGAGCTTAACTCCACAAAGGCAGGGCAAGAATCAGAGGCCCCGTCGGCGCGCAGCTGCCCAGCACAAGCCGCTAGAGGTCGCTGTTCTCCCAGGAGAGGAGGGCCATAAACAAGGGAGAAGGGACGTTCTCCCAGCCGACACACGTGCCAGCTCCCCACAACTACCTCTGTGGCCATGAAAAGGCAGAAGAATTTGATACAGACCAAAATCACAGAGTCAACCCCTGAGAAGGAGACAGACCTAACCAATCTACCTGAAAAAGAATTCAAAATAAAGGTCATAACCATGCTGATGGAGCTGCAGAGAAATATGCAAGAGCTAAGGGATGACGTCCAGAGGGAGATTACAGAAATGAAACAATCTCTGGAAGGATTGATAAGCAGAATGGATAAGATGCAAGAGGCCACACATGGAATAGAAACCAGAGAACAGGAATGCACAGAAGCTGACAGACAGAGATAAAAGGATCCCAAGTAATGAAACAATATTAAGAGAACTGTGTGACTAATCCAAAAGGAACAAAATCCGCATTATAGGTGTACCAGAAGAAGAAGAGAGAAAAAGGGATAGAAAGTGTATTTGAAGAAATAATGGCTGAAAAATTCCCTAAACTGGGGGAGGAAATAATCGATCAGACCTCAGAACTACACAGAACTCCCAAGAGAAGGAACCTAAGGAGGACAACATGAAGACACATAATAATTAAAATGGCAAAGATCAAGGACAGTTTTAACGGTAGCTAGAGAGAGGAAAAAGGTCACCTACAAAGGCAAATCCATCAGGCTATCATCAGACTTCTCAACAGAAACCTTACAGGCTAGAAAAGAATGGCATGATATATTTAATGCAATGAAACAGAAGGGCATTGAACCAAGAATACTGTATCCAGCACAATTATCATTTAAATAAGGAGGGATTAAACAATTCCCAGACAAGCAAGAGTTGAGGGAATTTGCCTCCCACAAACCACCTCTACAGGGTATTTTAGAGGGACTGCTCTAGGTGGGAGCACTCCTAAGGCTAAATAGATGTCACCAGAGAAAATAAAATCACAGCAAAGAAAGCAGACCAACCAAATACTAACTAAAGGCAAAAAATAAAATCAACTACCCACAAAAGCAGTCAAAGGAAACACAAAAGAGCACAAAATAAAACACCCAACATATAAAGAATGGAGGAGGAGGAATAAGAAGGGAGAGAAATAAAGAATCACCAGACAGTGTTTATAACAGCTCAATAAGCAAGTTAAGTTAGACAGTAAGATACTAAAGAAGCTAACCTTGAACCTTTGGTAACCACGAATCTAAAGCCTGCAATGGCAAAAAGTACATATCTTTCAATAATCACCCTAAATGTAAATGGACTGAATGCACCAATCAAAAGACACAGAGTAATAGAATGGATAAAAAAGCAAAACTCATCTATATGCTGCTTACAAGAAACTCACCTCAAACCCAAAGACATGCACAGAAAAAAAGCCAAGGGATGGAAAAAGATATTGCATGCAAACAACACGGAGAAAAAAGCAGGTGTTGCAGTACTAGTATCAGACAAAATAGACTTCAAAACAAAGAAAGTAACAAGAGATAAAGAAGGACATTACATAATGATAAAGGGCTCAGTCCAACAAGAGGATATAACCATTCTAAATATATATGCACCCAACACAGGAGCACCAGCATATGTGAAACAAATACTAACAGAACTAAAGGAGGAAATAGAACGCAATGCATTCATTTTAGGAGACTTCAACATGCCACTCACTCCAAAGGATAGGTCCACTGAACAGAAAATAAGTAAGGACACAGAGGCACTGAACAACACACTAGAACAGATGGACCTAATAGACATCTATAGAACTCTACATCCAAAAGCAACAGGATACAAATTCTTCTCAAGTGCACATGGAACATTCTCCAGAATAGACCCACATACTCGGCCACAAAAAGAGCCTCAGTAAATTCCAAAAGATTGAAATTCTACCAACCAACTTTTCAGATCACAAAGGTATAAAACTAGAAATAAATTCTACAAAGAAAACAAAAAGGCTCACAAACACACAGAAGCTTAACAACGTGTTCCTAAATAATCAATGGATCAATGAACAAATTAAAATACAGATCAAGGAATATATGGAAACAAATGACAACAACACAAAGCCCCAACTTCAGTGGGACACAGCAATAGTCTTAAGAGGGAAGTATATAGCAATCCAGGCATACTTAAAGGAAGAACAATCCCAAATGAATAGTCTAACGTCACAATTATCAAAATTGGAAAAAGAAGAACAAATGAGGCCTAAAGTCAGAAGAATGAGGGACATAATAAAGATCAGAGAAGAAATAAACAAAATTGAGAAGAACGAAACAATAGAAAAAATCAATGAAACCAAGAGCTGGTTCTTTGAGAAAATAAACAAAATAGATAAGCCTCTAGCCAGACTTACTAAGAGAACAAGAGAGTCAACACACATCAGCAGAATCAGAAACGAGAAAGGAAAAATCACAACAGACTCCACAGAAATACAAAGAATTAATAGAGACTACTACGAAAACCTAAATGCTAACAAGCTGGAAAACCTAGGAGAAACGGACAACTTCCTAGAAAAATACAACTGTCCAAGACTGACCAAGGAAGAAACACAAAATTTAAGCAAATGAATTACGAGCAAAGAAATTGAAGCAGTAATCAAAAAATTACCCAGGAATAAAACCCTCGGGCCAGATAGATTTACCTCGGAATTTTATCAGACATACAGAGAAGACATAACACCCATTTTCCTTAAACTTTTCCAAAAAATAGAAGAGGAGGGAATACTCCCAAACTCATTCTATGAAGCCAACATCACCGTAATACCAAAACCAGGCAAAGACCCCCACCAAAAAAGAAAATTATAGACCAATTTCCCTGATGAACATAGATATAAAATACTCAACAAAATATTAGCAAAACTGAATTCAAAAATACATCAAAAGGATCATACACCATGACCAAGTGGGATTCATCCCAGGGACGCAAGGATGGTACAAAATTGGAAAATCAGTCAACATCATCCATCCACCACATCAACAAAAAGGACAAAAACCACATGATCATCTCCATAGATGCTGAAAAAGCATTCGACAAAATTCAACATCCATTCATGATAAAAACTCTCAGCAAAATGGGTAAAAAGGGCAAGTACCTCAACATAATAAAGGCCATATATGTTAAACCCACAGCTAACATCATACTGAACAGCGAGAAGCTGAAAGCTTTTCCTCTGAGACTGGGAACAAGACAGGGATGCCCACTCTCCCCACTGTTATTTAACATAGTGCTGGAGGTCCTAGCCACAGCAATCAGACAAAACAAAGAAATACAAGGAATACAGATTGGTAAAGAAGTTAAACTGTCACTATTTGCAGATGACATGATATTGTACATAAAATACCCTAAAGACTCCACTCCAAAACTACTAGAACTGTTATTGGAATACAGAAAGTTGCAGGATACAAAATTAACACACAGAAATCTGTGGCTTTCCTATACACTAACAATGAACCAACAGAAAGAGAAATCAGGAAAACAACTCCATTCACAATTGCATCAAAAAGAATAAAATACCTAGGAATAAACCTAACCAAAGAAGTGATAGACCTATACCCTGAAAAGTATAAGACCCTCTTAAGAGAAATTAAAGGGGACACTAACAAATGGAAACTCATTCCATGCTCTTGGCTAGGAGGAATTAATATTGTCAAAATGGCCATCCTGCCCAAAGCAATATACAGATTTGATGCAATCCCTATCAAATTACTAACAACATTCTTCAACGAACTGGAACAAATAGTTCTAAAATTCATATGGAAACACCAAAGACCCCAAATAGCCAAAGCAATCCTGAGAAGGAAGAATAAAGTTGGGGGGATCCCACTCCCCAACTTCATGCTCTACTACAAAGCCACAGTAATCAAGACAATTTGGTACTGGCACAAGAACAGAGCCACAGACCAGTGGAACAGAACAGAGACTCCAGACATTAACCCAAACATATATGGTCAATTAATATACGATAAAGCAGCCATGGACATACAATGGGGAAATGACAGTCTCTTCAACAGATGGTGCTGGCAAAACTGGACAGCTACATGTAAGAGAATGAAACTGGATCACTGTCTAACCCCATACACAAAAGTAAATTTGAAATGGATCAAAGACCTGAATGTAAACCATGAAACCATAGAACTCTTAGAGAAAAACATAGGCAAAAATCTCTTGGACATAAACATGTGTCATTTATTAACACAAAAGGCAAGGAAAACAAAAGCAAAAATAAACAAGTGGGACTACATCAAGCTGAAAAGCTTCTGTACAACAAAGGACAGCATCAATAGAACAAAAAGGTACCCTACAGTATGTAAGAATATATTTGTAAATGACAGCTCCAATAAAGGCTTCACATCCAAAATATATAAAGAGCTCACGCACCTCAACAAACAAAAAGCAAATAATCCAATTAAAAAAGACAGAGGAGCTGAGCAGACAGTTCTCCAAAGAAATTCAGATGGCCAAAAGACACATGAAAAGATGCTCCACATTGCTAGTTATCAGAGAAATGCAAATTAAAACCACAATGCGATATCACCTCACACCAGTAAGGATGGCCACCATCCAAAAGACAAACAACAAATGTTCGTGAGGTTGTGGAGAAAGGGGAACCCTCCTATACTGCTAGTGGGAATGTAAATTAGTTCAACCATTGTGGAAAGCAGTATGCAAGTTCCTCAAAAAGCTCAAAATAGACATACCATTTGACCCAGGAATCCCACTCCTAGGAATTTACCCTAAGAATGCAGCAGCCCAGTTTGAAAAAGACAGATGCACCCCTATGTTGATCGCAGCACTATTTACAATAGCCAAGAAATGGAAGCAACCTGTCCATCAGTAGATGAATGGATAAAGAAGATGTGGTACATATACACAATGGAATATTATTCAACCATAAGAAAACAAATCCTACCATTTGCAACAACATGGATGGAGCTAGAGAGTATTATGCTCAATGAAATAAGCCAGGTGGAGAGAGACAAGTACCAAATGATTTCACTCATATGTGGAGTATAAAAACAAAGAAAAACTGAAGGAACAAAACAGCAGCAGAATCACAGAACCCAAGAATGGACTAACAGTTACCAAAGGGAAAGGGACTGGGGAGAATGGGAGGGAGGGGAGGGATAAGGTGGGGAAGAAGAAAGGGGGTATTATGATTAGCATGTATAATGTGAGGGGGGAATGGGGAGGGCTGTGCAACACAGAGAAGACAAGTAGTGATTCTACAACATCTTAGTATGGTGATGGACAGTGACTGTAATGGGGTTTGTTGGGGGGAGTTGGTGAAGGGGGGACCCTAGTAAACATAATGTTCTTCATGTAATTGTAGATTAATGATAAGAAAATAAAAACTTTAAAAAAACAAAAAAATAAAAAAAGTATTTTAAATTAGCAAGTGAAACATGAATACTCTATTTTTTAAAAATCAACGTATTATGCATAAAGCTAAAGATTCCTTGGACTACCCTCCTAATTCTGGATTCCACCCCTTGTCTCTCCCATCTACACCTCCCCCAAATAATCACTGTTAAGTGTTTGGTATGGGTTCTTCTGAACCTCTAAAAATATATTCACATACATATATAGTCAGAGAAAATGTGTAGTATTGTTTTGTTCATAACTTGTACATATCTTACTACAACTTGCTATTTTCACGAAGCATTTTATTTCTGAGACCTATCCATATTAATATAATGAAGTTAATTTTTTAAAATCCAATATAGTAATCTATCATATGACTACACCATATTTTATTTAGCCAGGCCATTTCCCTTCTAACATGTATTAAGGTTGTTTTTCCCTATTATAATTCACTAGTATAGTGGGGTAAGTAAGAGTTACCACTCCACTGGGGTGCCCACAGGAATTGCAGATGGTGTTCCAAGGGACTTTAACCTTATCTGTAAGGTTAAATCTTTTTATAATGAGAATCTATTCATGTTATTAGTTATATAGTTTAAGTATTTACTTTAATTAGAAATTTTCTCATAAATTATCACAAAGAATGAATCAAAATCAGTAACAGGAAACAATCATTTATTAACACAAAAGGAAAACAAGGCTATACGGCATAACAGTATACTCATGCTTTGAGAACTAATTGTTGAAAAATAATGATCTGAGCATTAAAACAAGTCATATAAACACATTCTCCTACTCAAATCAATTAATTAAAACAGTGGTATCTTGGTTACCATGGCATAAGCATAATTATTACATGCATAAATACTTTTATACTTTTTGCTTTCTTCTTTTATGACTATGATGTCTTTCCCCATCCCTGAAATGAAAGGGTGAAAAAAATTGTTATAAATGATGGCCATTTTAATATCAGAGCTTTAAAACAACAATTCACCAGTAATATGCTTACATCAGATATAAACCAGAACAAGTTAAAACATGTACTTAGAATTAAACAGTGATTTCTTTTAAAAGTAAATATGGAAAATGAATCATTAAAACTAAAGGACAAAAATGAGATGGGGATAAAAAAGATTTTGTAAAAATTGTGCACTGAAGTTCTACTTTAAAATTAACTTTGAATGAAGTCATAGAAGAATTCAGAAAATGTTTAGTTTCCTTATCTTGGCACCTATCTTAATTCCCTACAGTGCAATTCTACTTCAGGGATGGATAGCAAAGACTAGCCTTGCCTTACTGAGAAGCAGTTCCTGCCAATACTCAGTTTATCCTCTCTAAAGGAAAATTATTTCATGCTAGGATTTTGAGGCTAATATATTTAAGTCAATAGCGACTGGTCAAAGATGCCAAAAATTAAATGGAAGAAGCACTAAAAATACAGAAAGGAGAGAGCACAATTTCTAAGATATAATCAAGGATCAATTTTTATATAACCATTATAAAATATTAATTGTATGAATCAAGAGATTACTAAGCAAATATTTCATTTTTACAAGAGAAGGACTAAGTCATAGCTGGCTTTAAACCTATGAACTGAGTGATAATAAGATGAGCAAAATTATTAAACCAACAAACATTCCCAAGTCCTGATCATCAATGGTCCTGGAGACAAGATATCATCTGAAAGTCTACTGTTAGACAAGACTAGGCGTATACTACTAAATAGGACAATAGGCTTGCCTTCTAGGAGTTTACAGCCTAATAGGAAAAGCAGTAACTTAAGTTCAATAAAAAGTATTTTCTAGGAGAGTGGTGACAAAATGGAAAAGATCTCTACTTGAATGAATGAGACTGAGCTGAGTCTGAAAGGATGAGGAGTTTACCAAGCAGGCTTTGAAGAAAAAAATTAGGCAGCAGAACATGACAAAGGTATAGTTGTGGCACAGTGGATGAGGAACTTTAAGTAACTTGGGATGGCTTGAGTGTAATTTATGCATTTCATAGGGTAGTGGCAAAATATAAGGATAGGTAGGCAGGAGCCCTGATCCTGGAGGTCTTGAATTTTGCCACTGAAGAGTTTTAAGAGGTGAAAATTCACTCTGGCAGCAGAGTAGAGATGGATCTATATGACACAAGCTTAGTAATAGGTAGAAAAACTAGGAAAACTACCAGAAATCTTAAACAGACAGCACTAAGGACAGAGAGGAGGGGGTACACGTGAGGTATCTTCAGGCACAACTGGCAGCAATCAAGAACTGACCAGATGAAAGGAATACAAAAGGAGTATCTAAAATGACACTTTGATTTCTGGCTTAGGCAAATAAATGATGGTCATCCCATTAACCAGACTATGGAATGCTGGGAAAGAAGGAGCAGACTGAGGAAACGGTGGTTAAGTTCAGTTATAGAACTAGTGAACTTGAAATCCAGGCAGATGCCCAGTAAGGAGATGGAATATAGGAACAGACCCTATTGATTTAGGTTTATTTTACTATTAATTCATATATCTCAAGCTATCAAAACTTTATCAGGGTTATTAACAACAGAAAAATTGACTGACCTTAAAGTTTGGATCTTTTCTCTGACCCTTTAACTGAGGAATTAGCTAGAGAAAGGAAGAACAAGACAAAGGAAGAGGGAGGCATCCCCAGTGTTGTGACACACAGAGGGAGGGATCTCACCAGAGAGACCTCTCCCAGAGGAGGGATTGGTGCCCCACGTGGAGCACCCTTGCCCTGGGATCTGCACTGGAAAACTGAACCCCCAGAACATCTGGCTTGGAAAACCAACAGGGCTGATGCCCAGAGGTCACAAAATGCTGTAGGAAATAGAGATTCCCCTCTCAGATGCTGCATGGAATCGCACCCCTAGACCCAAGGAAAAAACAGCAGTTTGAAAAGCACCTAGCAGTGACCCACAAGCAGAAGGGATGGCACAAGCATGGAGGTCTTCCCTGAGAGGTGAGGGATTCAAAGCCCATATTGGGCATCCCCTGCTCCTGGGGATCTGTATCAGAAATGGGCCCCCATAATATCTGGCTTTGAAAAATCATCAGGGCTTAACTCTGGGAGAACCAGAGGGCTATAGGAAACAGACTCTGCTTTTAAAGGTCCGTGACATAATCTCACTCTTTCAGAAATCCAGCGCAGAAGCAGCAGCTTGAAAAGGGCCTGGGCCATATGTGAGAGATGTATTGACTCATTTTGGGCAAGTGCCAGAAGGACATGAATCTGAAAGAACTTCCTCTAGAAGTTGTGGTAAGACATCAGTCTTGGATTCTTTCAGCCTAGATGGCCCAACAACAGCAGGCACCAGTTCTGGCCCTCTCCATCTATATTGCTAGCAATGCTCACCCAGTGCAGTGTACCTTGCAGCCCAGCCCCTCCAAGGTGCCCCTCCAAGGTGGCTCCTGCCCCACCATATGAAGCAGGCAGCCTCAGACGGGAACAGCACCCCTCTGTAGTGTTCCTGCTTGGCTGGGGGAAGACAGTGGCCCTGCCCATACTAGGGCCTCTCTGCCAACCCTGCCAAGGGCCAGCCCAACCCACCAACAACACTGCAGCAGATGCAGCTCAGTCACCGCAGGAGGGTACACGGCCCATAACTTGGAGAACCCAGTTCTGGTGACCAAGGAAGGACTGTACTTCTGGGCCCCACAGGACACCTTCTGCATAAGACCACTAACTCCAAGAATAGGAAATGTAAATGACCTACCTAACACAGAGACAAAATGAGGAAACTGAGGAATATGTTCCAAACAAAAGACAAAACCTCAGAAAAAGGCTATACAAAACAGAGATAAGCAATCTACCTGATAAAGAGTTCAAAGTAATGGTCGTAAAGATGTCCACTGAACTTGGGAGAAGAGTGATGAATGAACTCAGTGAAAACTTCAACAGAAAGAAAGGAAATGTAAAAATGAACCAGTAATACAGTAACTAAAATGGAATATATACTATAAGGAATGAACAGCAGGTTAGAGAATACAGAGGAATGGGATCCGTGATCTGGAAAACAGAGTCTGCTGAAAGTACCCAAGATGAACAGCAAAAACAAAAAAGAATTTAAAAAGTAAGGATAGGCTAAAGGAGCTCTAGAACAACATCAAGTGTCCTAATATCCACATTACAGGGTTCCCAGGAGGAGGAGAGAGAGAGAGAAAGGGGCAGAAAACTTATCTGAAGAAAAAATAACTGCAAACTTTCCTGACCTGGGGAAGGAACCAGGCATAAAGAAAGGTCCAGAAAGCACAAGATGAACTAAGGGGTCCACACCAAGACATGTAATAATTAAAATGTCAAAGATTAAAGATAAAGAATTTTAAAAGCAGCAAGAGAAAAGCAATGCACAAGGAGACACCCATAAGGCAGGCTATCAGCTGATTTTCCAGCAGGAACTTTGCAGGCCAGAGAGGGTGGCACGATACATTCAAAGGACTAAAAGGAAAAAACCAAGAATACTCTATCTGGCAAGGTTATCATTCAGAATTAAAGAAGAGATAAGGAATTTTCCAGAAAAGTAAATACTAAAGGAGTCCATCACCACTAACTTAGCCTTATGAGAAATGTAGAAGGTACTTCTTTAAGTGGGAAAAAAGGGCCATAAGTAGGAGAATATTATTAAAGAAAAAAATTTCACTGGTTAGAGCAACATACAGCAAAGGTAGTAAATCAATCATTTATAAAGCTGGTATGAAAGTTAAGATAAAAGTAATCAAGTCAACTCCATCTATAATAATTAACTGAGGGATACACAAAATGACAAGATATAAAAATATGATATCCAATACATAAATCATGGTGGAAGGAGTAAAAATGTCAATCGTTTAAAGGGTGTTCCAACTTAAGCAACCATCAACTTAAAATAGACTGCTACATATACAGGGGTTATACATCAACCTCCTGATAACCACAAACCAAAAACCTGTAACAGATACATGCACACACAAAAAGAGAAAGGGATTCAAGAACAACACTAGAAAAGGTGAGTAAATCACAAAGGAAGAGAGCAAGAGAAGAAAGGAACAGAGAACTACAAAAACAACTAGAAAACACCTAACAAAATGATAGTAAGTACATACCTATCAGTAATCACTGCAAATGTAAATAGACTGAATATTTCAGTCAAGACACAGAATGACTAAATGGGTAAAATATCAAGACCAATTTATATGCCACCTACAAGAGACCCACTTCAAACCTAAAGACACATACAGACTGAAAGTGAAGGCATGGAAAAACATATTCTATGCAAATGCCAATGGAAAAAAAAAAGCTGGAGTACCAATGCTTCTATCAGACAAAACAGACTTTAAAACAAAGACAGAAACAAGAGACAAAGAAGGGCATTAAATAAGGATAAAGGGATCACTCCCACAAGAGGATATAATAATAATAAACACCTGTGCACCCCAATATAGGAACACCAAAATACACATACAAATATTAAGACATAAAGGGAGAAATTGACGGTAATACAGTAATAGTTGGGGACTTTCACACCCCACTTACATCGATGGGATAGAATATCCAGACAGAAAATCAATGTAAGGGAACAGTGGCATTGAATGACATATTAGACCAGATAGACTTAACAGGTATATATAAAACATTCCACCCAAAATCAGCAGAATACAATTCTTCTCCAGTGCACATGAAACATTCTCTAGAATAGATCACATGTTAAGCCACAAAACAAGTCTCAACAAATTTAAGACAATTAAAATTGTATCACACATCTTCTCTGACCACAATACTGTGAAACTAGAAACCAATTACAAGAAAAAAACTGGAAGAAAACACAACCACGTGGAGGCTAAATAACATGCCACCAAACAACCAATGGGTCAATGAACAAATCAAAGAGGCAATCAAAAATTACATGGTGACAAATGAAAATGGAAACACAACATTCAAAAATCTTTACAACACATCAAAGACAGTTCTAAGAGGAAAGTTTACAGCAATAAAGGTTCTACCTCAAGAAATAAGAACAATCTCAAATAAATAAATAATCTAACCTTACACCAAAAGAACTAGAAAAAGAACAAAGCCCAGAGTTAGTAGACAGAAAGAAATAATAAAGATCAGAATAGAAATAAATGAAAGAGACTTAAAAAACAAGAGAAAAGATCAATGAAACTGAGAGCTAGTTCTCTGAAAAGATAAGCAAAATTGATAAACTTTTAGCCAGACTCATTAAGAAAAAAGGAGAAAGGACTCAAAGAAATGTCAGAGGAGACATTACATCCAACACAACAGAAATACAAAGGACAAGAGATTACTATGAAAAATTACATGCCAATAAATTGAATAACCTAGAAGAAATGGATAAATTCCTAGAAACATACAATCTTCCAAGACTGAAACAGGAAGAAATAGAAAATATGATGACCAATTACTAGTAACAAAATCAAATCAGTAACCTAAGAGCTCCCAACAAACAAAAGTCGAGGACCAGGTGGCTTCACAGGCGAAATCTACCAAGCAGGTAAAGAATTAATACCTTTCTCAAAATACTAAAAGGAAGCAATGTTTCCAAATTCACTCTATGAAGCCAACATTATCCTGATACCAACACCAGACAAAAACACTACAGAAAAAGAAAACTGCAGTCTGCATTCCTGATGAACACACATGCAAAAAAAACTCAACAAAATATACACAAACCATGTCCAGTAAAACATTAAAAGAATCATTCACCATGATCAAGTGGAATTTATTCTGGAGATGCAAGGATGGTTTAATACCCACAAATCAATCAATGTGCTATACCACATTAACAAAAGGAAAAAAAATCATATGATTATTTCAATAGATACAGAAAAAGCATAACAAAATTCAACACCCATGCATGATAAAACTCTCAACAAAGTGGGTATACAGGGAACATATGCCAATATAATAAAGGCCAACTATGACAAACCCACAGCTAACTTCACACTCAATGCTGAAAAGCTGAAAGCTTTTCCTCTAAGATAAGGAACAAGACAAAGATGCCTAATCTCACCACTTTTATTCAACATAGCACTGGAAGTCCTAGCCACAGCAATCAGAGAAGAAAAACAAAAAAAGGCATCCAAATTGGTAAGGAATAAGTAGAACAATCACTATTTACAGATGATGTAAAATTTGTATGGAACCACAAAAGACCCTGACTACCCAAAGCAATCTTAACAAAGAAGAACAAAGCTAGGGGTATCACACTCCCTGATTTCACGTCATAGTAATCAAAAAGAGTATGGCAATAGCACCAAAACAGATACACAGATCAATGGAAGAGAAGAGAGAGCTCTTAATAAAACCATGCCCACATGGTCAATTAAATATGACAAAGGAAGCAAGAATACACAATGGCAAACAGACAGTCTCCTTAAAAAGCAGTGTTGGGAAAACGGAGCATGCTACATGCAAAAGAATGAAACTGGAATACTGTCTTACACCATAGATAAAAATAAACTCAAAATGGATTAAAGACCTAAATATAAGACCTGAAACTATAAAACTCCTAGAAGAAAACACAGGCAGAGAGGATTAAGGATCGCAGTATGAGAGGTGAGACAGAGACTTCCTTCTAAAACCACATATAATATGAAAATATAATTAATACAACTAATCCTGAAAGAGCAACAGGAAAGAGGACTGCTCCAGACTGCACACACCTGGAGAAAAGACCAGACCTCATGGAACAGAGTAACGTACCAAAGCTGTGGCCCGGTGGGACCCAAGCCCTTCCCCCACCCCAGATCTCCGGCGGGAGGAAGAGAAACAGAGCAGGGAGGGAGTGGAGGCCTGGGACTGCTGAATACCTAACTCCAGAGATCTGCTCTGGGAGCACAAACTTACATTTAGTGGTACTTTCATGAGACTCTCATGATTAGGGGATTGGAAAGATAAGACAGGCAGAATTCCTGGAGAAACTGAGATTCCAGCCGCTAGTGAGAAGCAGGGATCCATACCCGGCTACTCTGGGACAAAAGAAAGGCAGGCAGTCTGAGAGACTTCCTAACAAGGAAGCCCTTAGCAAGAGGGCAGCTAAAGGGGCAAGGATTGCACAGAGCTTACTGCTCAGGAGAAAGAACAGGTAGACAAAATTGTCTGGGTACACTCTGCCCAGCAGGTTGGGAGCTTTCACGATTTTTAGGTGCTCCAGCTCCCTGGGTGGCTGCACAGCTCCAAGGACCCCCTCCGTGATACGCAACCTACTTTGCCTTTCTCCCGGCCAGCCCACCTGGCTCACAAACCAGCAAACCCTACCCTGGCGTTAGGCCAGCCAGAGGGAAGATCTGTCTACAGCAACTACAAATGCAAAGTACAGAGGCTTATACCTGTGTTCTTGGCCCAGTGGTTCAGGCAGTGGAGATAGGAATAGCATCTGGGAAGCAGGAAACAGCTCTTTCCTTCCCCCCAGGCACCAATACCACTCCCCTGTCACCCCCAACATTGCTGGGCTGAGCAGCTTGAGACTAGTGCTTCTGGACACTAGAGCGTGCCATATACAAAAATGAAACGCCAAAGGAACCTGGTTCAAACTAAAATTACTAACACAACTCCTGAAAAAGATGACATCGACCTCATGAATCTTCCTGAAAGGGAGTTCAAAACAAAAATCATTAACATGCTCATGGAGGTACAGAAAGATATTCAAGAACTCAGGAATGAATTCTGGTCAGAGATCCAATCACTGAAGAGAACAATGGAGGGTATTAAAAGCAGATCAGATATGGTGGAAGAGACAATAAATTAAATAGAAACTAGAGAAGAGGACTACAAAGAAGCCAAGGCACACAGACAAAAAAGGATCTCTAAGAATGAAAGAATATTGAGAGAACTGTGTGACCAATCCAAAAAGAACAATATTCACATTATAGGGGTACCAGAAGAAGAAAGAGAAAAAAAGCTAGAAAGTGTCTTTGAGGAGGTAATTGCTGAAAACTTCCCCTATCTGGGGAGGGAGATAGTCTCTCAGGCCATGGAAGTGCACAGATCTCCCAACACAAGGGACCCAAGGAGGACAACACCAAGACATATAGTAATTAAAATGGCAAAGATCAAGGATAAGGACAGACTATTAAAAGCAGCCAGAGAGAGAAATAAGATCACATACAAAGGAAAACCCATCAGGCTATCATCAAACTTCTCAGCAGAAACCTTATGGCCAGAAGGGAGTGGCATGATATATTTAATGCCATGAAGCAGAAGGGCCTGGAACCAAGATCACTTTATCTGGCAAGATTATCATTTAAATTTGAAGGAGGGATTAAACAATTTCCAGATAAGCAAAAGCTGAGAGAATTTACCTCCCACAAACCATCTCTACACTCTATTTTGGAGGGATGGCTATAGACGGAACTGTTCCTAAGGTTTAATAGCTATCACCAGAGGTAATAAAACCACAGTAAAGAAAGTAGAACAGCTAATTGTGAAGCAAATGCAAAATTAAATTAACTATCCCCAAAGTTAATCAAGGAATAGACAGAGTACAGAATATGATACCTAATATATAAAGAACGGAGGAGGAAGAAAAAGGAGGAGAAAAAAAAGAAAAAGAACCTTTATATTATGTTTGTAATAGCATATTAAGTGAGTTAAGTTAGACTCTTAGATAGTAAGGAAGTCAACCTTGAACCTTTGGTAACCATGAATCTAAAGCCTGCAATGGCAATAAGTACATACCTTTCAATAATCACCCTAAATGTAAATGGACTGAATGCACCAATCAAAAGACATAGAGTCACTGAATGGATAAAAAAACAAGACCCATCTATATGCTGCTTACAAGAGACTCACCTCAAACCCAAAGACATACACAGACTAAAAGTGAAGAGATGGAAAAAGATATTTCATGCAAATAATAGGAAGAAAAAAGCAGGAGTTGCAGTACTTGTATTAGACAAAATAGACTTCAAAACAAAGAAAGTCACAAGAGACAAAGAAAGACACTACATAATGATAAAAGGGTTAATCCAACAAGAAGATATAATCATTATAAATATCCATACGCCAAACACAGGAGCACCTACATACATGAACAAATACTAACAGAATTAAAAGGGGAAATAGAATGCAAAGCATTCATTCTAGGACACTTCAACACTCCACTACTCAGAAGGACAGATCAATCAGACAGAAAATAAGTAAGGACACAGAGGCACTGAACAACACACTAGAACAGATGGACCTAACAGACATCTACAGAACTCTACATCGAAAAGCAGCAGAATACACATTCTTCTCAAGTGCACATGGAACATTTTCAAGAATAGATCATATACTAGGCCACAAAAAGAGCCTCAGTGAATTCCAAAATATTGAAACTGTACCAACAAGTTTCTCAGACCACAAAGGCATGAAACTGGAAATAAATTATGCAAATAAAATGAAAAATCCCACAAACAGATGGAGGCTTCACAACATGCTCCTAAATAACCAATGGATCAATGACCAAATAAAAACAGAGATCAAGCAATCTATGGAGACAAATGACAACAATAATTCAACACCACAAAATCTGTGAGACGCATCAAAGGCCGTGCTGAGAGGAAAGTATATTGCAATACAGGCCTACCTCAGGAAAGAAGAAAAATCCCATATGAGCAGTCTAAACTCACAATTAACAAAACTAGAAAAAGAAGAACAAAGGAGGCCCAAAGTCAGTAGGAGGAACATAATAAAGGTTAGAGCAGAAATAAATAAAATCAAGAATAAAACAATAAAAAGAATCAATAAAAGCAAGAGCTGGTTCTTCAAGAAAATATAAAGATAAACCCCTAGCCAGACTTACCAAGAAAAAAAGAGTCAACACACATAAACAGAATCATAAATGAGAAAGGAAAAATCACTACAGACACCACAGAAATACAAAGAATTATTAGAGAATACCACAAAAAATTATATGCTAATAAACTGAATAACCTAGAAGAAATGGACAACTTTCTAGAAAAATACAACCTTCCAAGGCTGACCCAGAAAGAAAGAAAATCTGAACACACCAATTACCAGCAACAAAATTGAACTGGTAATCAAAAACCTACCTAAGAACAGAACTCCTCAACCAGATGGCTTCACTGCTGAATTTTATCAAACATTTAGTGAAGACCTAATACCCATCCTCAACATTTTCCAAAGAGTAGAAGAGGGAATACTTCCAAACTCATTCTATGAGGCCAGCATCACTCTAATACCAAAACAAGGCAAAGACACCACAAAAAAGAAAATTATAGACCAATATCCCTGACGTACATAGATGCAAAAATACTCAACAAAATATTACAAACCGAATTCAAAAATGCATCAAAAAGATCATCCATCATGATCAAGTAGGACTTATCCCAGGGATGCAAGGATAGTACAACACTCAAAAATACATCAACATCATCCACCACATCAACAAAAAGGACAAAGCCACATGATCATCTCCACAGATGCTGAAAAAGCATTCAACAAAATTCAACATCCATTCATGATAAAAACTCTCAACAAAATGGGTATAGAGGGTAAGTAGCTCAACATAATAAAGGCCATATATGACAAACCCACAGCCAACATTATACTTAACAGCAAGAAGCTGAAAGCTTTTCCTTTAAGATCAGGAACAAGACAAGAATGCCCACTCTCCTCACTTCTATTCAACATAGTACTGGAGGTCCTAGCCATGGCAATCAGACAACACAAAGAAATAAAAGGCATCCAGATTGGCAAGGAACAAGTTAAACTGTCCCTCTTTGCAGATGACATGATATTGTACATAAAAAAACCCTAAGGAATCCACTCCAAAACTACTAGAACTAATATCTGAATTCAGAAAAGTTGGAGGATACAAAATTAATACACAGAAATCTGTGGCATTCCTATACACTAACCATGAACTAGCAGAAAGAGAAATCAGGAAAACAATTCTATTCACAGTTGCATCAAAAAGAATAAAATACCTAGGAATAAACCTAACCAAGGAAGTGAAAGACCTATACCTTGAAAACTACAAGACACTCATGAGAGAAATTAAGGACGATACCAATAAATGGAAACACATCCCATGCTCATGGATAGAAGAATTAATATTGTCAAAATGTCCAGCCTGCCTAAAGCAATCTACAGACTCAGTGCAATTCCTATCAAAATACCAACAGCATTCTTTAACGAACTAGAGAAAATGGTTCTAAAATTCATATGAAACCACAAAAGATCCCAAATAGCCAAAGCAATCCTGAGAAAGAAGAATAAAGCTGGGGGGATTATGCTCCCCAACTTCAAGCTCTATTACAAAACCACAGTAATCAAGACAATTTGGTACTGGCACAAGAACAGACCCATAGACCAATGGAACAGATAGGAGAGCCCTGATATAATCCCAACCATATATGGTCAATTAATATATGCTAAAGGAGCCATTGACATACAATGGGGAAATGACAACCTCTTCAACAGCTGGTGTTGGCCAAACTGGACAGCTACATGCAAGAGAATGAAACCGGATTATTGTTTAACTCCATACACAAAAGTAAACTCGAAATGAATCAAACACCTGAATGTAAATCATGAAACCATAAAACTCTTAGACAACATCAGCAAAAATCTCCTGAATATAAGCATGAGCAACTTCTTCCTGAACGTATCTCCTCAAGTAAGGGAAACAAAAGCAAAAATGAACTCATAGGACTACATCAAACTAAAAAGTTTCTGTACGGCAAAAGGACACCATCAACAGAACAAAAAGGCATCCTATAGTATGGGAGAATATATTTGTAAATGACATATATGACAAGGGCTTAACATCCAAAATGTATAACGAACTTATACGCCTCAACACCCAAAGAGCAAATAACCCGATTAACAAATGGGCAGAGGATATGAAGAGACAATTATCCAAAGAAGAAATGCAGATGGCCAACAGACACATGAAAAGATGCTCCACATCACTAATCATCAGGGAAATGCAAATTATAACCACAATGAGATATCACCTCACACCTGTAAGGATGGCCAGCATCGAAAAGATTAACAACAAATGCTGGCGAGGATGTGAAGAAAGGGGAACCCTCCTAAACTGCTGGTGGGAATGTAAGCTAGTTCAACCATTGTGGAAAGCAATATGGAGGTTCCTCAAAAAACTAAAAATAGAAATACCATTTGACCCGGGTATCACACTCCTTGGAATTTACCCAAAGAATACAACTTCTCAGATTCAAAAAGACATATGCACCCTATTTTATCGCAGCACTTTTTACAACCGCCAAGATATGGAAGCAACCTAAGTGTCCATCAGTAGATGAATGGATAAAGAGGTGGTACATATACACAATGGAGTACTAATCAGCCTTAAGAAAGAAACAAATTCTACCATTTGCAACAACATGGATGGAGCTGGAGGACATTATGCTCAGTGAAATAAGCCAGGCAGATAAAGACAAGTGCCAAATGAGTTCCCTCATTTTGTGGAGTATAACAATGAAGCAAAACTGAAGGAACAAAATAGCAGCAGACTCAAAGACTCCAAGAAGGAACTAGTGGTTACCAAAGGGAAGGGGTGTGGGAGGGTGGATGGGGAGGGAGGGAGAAGGGGATTAAGGGGTTCTGTGTTTAGTACACATGGTGTGGGGGATCATGGGGAAAACAGTGTAGTACAGAGAAGGCAAATAGTGAATCTGTGGCCTCTTACTACACTGATGGACAGTGACTGCATTGGGGTATGGGTGGGGACTTGATAATATGGGTAAATGTAGTAACCACATTGTTTTTTCTTGTGAAACCTTCATAAGAGTGTGTATCAATCATACCTTGATTTAAAATTTTTTAAATTTAGAAATTTAAAAAAGCAGAGGCAGAAAACTCTTGAATAATAGCATTAGAAATGTTCTGGATTATGTCTCCCTAGGCAGGGGAAATAAAGGCAAAAATAAATGATGGGACTACATCAAAATAAAAGCTTCTGCACAGCAAAGGAAACCATTAACAAAACAGAAAGGTAACCCACTGAATGGGAGAATATATTTGCAAATAATTTATCCAATAAAGGGCTAATATCCAAAATATATGAAGAACTCATACAACTCAATACCAAAAAAACACAAATCATCCAATGAAAAAATGGGCAGAGGACCTGAAAAGACATTTTTCCAAAGAAGACATACAGATGGCCAACAGACACGTGAAAAGATGCTCCACAACACTAATTAGCAGGGAAATGCAAGTCAAAACCACAATGAGATATTATCTCACACCAATCAGAGTGGCTAACATCAACCAGACAAAAAATACTAAGTGTTTGCAAGGATGTGGAGAAAAGGAAACCCTTGCACACTGTTGGTAGAAATTTCACTTGGTGCAGTCACTATGGAAAGCAGTACTGAGGTTCCTGAAAAAGCTAAAAACAGAAATACTGTACAATCCAGTAATTCCACTTCTGGGAATTTACCCAAGAAAAAAAATCAGTAATTTGTAAAGATACATGCACTCTTATATTTACTGCAGCATTTATTTACAGTAGCCAACATATGGAAGCAACCTAAGTGTCCATAAACATAAAAAGATCAAGATGTGGTGTACACAATGGAATATTACTCTCACACACAAAAAATGAAATTTTGCCATTTGCCACAACATGAAAGAACCCAGAGGGTATATTACGCTAAGGGAAATAAGTTAGACAGAGAAAGATAAATACCACAGGATGTCACTTACATATGGAATCTAAAAACAAAACAAAACAAAACAGAACAAAGACAAAAATTCAGAGAACAAACTGAAGGTTGCCAGAGGGTGGGGGTACAGGCAAAATAGATGAAGGGGATAAGAGGTACAAACTTCCAGGTCTAAAATAAATAAGACATGGGGATATAAAGCAGAGCATAGGGAATATAGTCAATAATATTATTAATAACTTTGTATGGTGATAGTATCTACACTTATTGTGATGAGCATTTCATAATGTAATATATAAATGTGGATCACTTTGTGGTATACCTGAAAACTAGTATAATACCGTATGTAAACTATAGTTCAGTTTTTTTTTTAATTAAAAATTAAAAAAAGAGAAACGAAGGAGCAGAAAAGATCTAGGCAAACTCCTTTTTAACATAGTTAATTTCTTACACAGACATTACTTTCACATGCCCTAGGTAGGAAACGGGAAACAAATATGCAGTCAGGCATAGAGAACAATGTCACCTGAGCTATGATTATGTGAACTGAATTAGGATAAATGTTAAGAATTTTTATCAATTATTTACTCTCCTTAATTTATTCTTGATTCATTTTCTCAAAATGGTGTCTACAACAAAGGACCTATTTACTCTTCAAAAGTAAACAAGTAAACATGGGATAACACAGTGTTAAGAATTACCTCTCAATACAGTTAATGATTCTGTGACATTTTACTATATTGATGGACAGTGAACACACTGGAGGGGGTGAGGGCTTGGTAATATGGATGAATATTGAACGACTGTGTTGTGTATTTGAAACTATCACGAGAATGTGAATCAATGATACTTCAATTAAAAAAAAGTTACCTCTCTTTCTTTCTTCTTGAGTCCCAGTTTTTATCCTTATCTTTATTTCTTTTTCGTCTATGTGGGCTCCTGCTCCGATCTCTTCTATGTCGTGAACACTCAGCATCCAAATAGCTTTCACCAGACTGTCGGGAATCTACTGAAGCTGATCGTCTTTCTTCATTCCTGAACCACATAAAGGAACATGAATCAATTAGTTTTAACCACCCATCTCCAGTATACACACACACATCAGTCTAAAGTCCAATATTCTATATCAGTTCAGCGACAGAGTATAAAAAACTATGTGTGATGTTATATTCCACGTAAGAGTGCAAAGAAAGAGCTCTTATGTTCTACTTTTTAACTAATACAGCTGTCTCCCTTAAACAGTCCAAGGGTGATGGCAGAGAACTCTGATTTAACAATCCTGAGCAATGACAACAAGAAACAACAAACATTTTGATGAATTATTGTGTGCTAACAATGGTCTTGGAAATGCAAAAACTTAGCAATATGTGTAAGTAACAGATTAAAAAGAGAGTATTTTCACCAAAAAACATAGTGACATACTTTTTGGCATCATCCTCTGCTTTTTCCAGCTCTTCTTGCCATTGACTACTGAGTTCCTCCATGTGCACATTTATCACATCCCGAATCACCTTTGGAGAGTTAAGCACCAGATTTCAAATATGACAGCTTTTCAAAAAATTAAGACTATGAAGCTAGAAAAATCACTGCTAACAATCAATCAAATATTTACTAAGAGCTATGATGGACTGTGGGACATGTACAGTTTAGAGAACATATAAGAAAGCCAAAGGTCAAATTGGAATATGAATGGTGGTTGAAGTACAGTTGACCCTTAAACAACACTGGAGTTAAAGATGCCACTGATGGTTCTGTGCCATCAAAAATCCATGTATAATTTTTGACTCCCCTAAAACTTAACTACTAACAGCCTACTACTGACTGGAAATCTTACTGATAACAGTAACAGTCAACTAACACATATTTTGAATGTTATATGTATTATATGCTGTAAAAAGCATGCTAAAGAAAAGGTTTTTCAAATAATTGTAAATCTCCAAAATATTTTCCAATATTATCTACTGAAAAAAGTCTGTACATTAGTGGACCCCTGTTCAACACAATTCAAACCCATGTTATCCAAGTGTCAAGTGTATCATATCAATGATGAATTTGCCCAAGTAGTTAACTATACTATGATTATATAAGAAAAATATTCCTATTTCTAGGAAATACATGCTAAATTTAGAGACAAAAGGACCATGAGGAATGTAACTTACCCTTAAGTATTTCAGAAAAAAAACTATGTACAGAGAGAGATTAAGAGAATGAAAAATGTACAGAGAAAGAGAGAGTGCATATGACAAGCAAGTGGGGCAAAATGTTAATAACAAGTATCTGGATAAAGGCTACATGGGAGTTCTTTGTACTATTTTAAATTGTGCAACTTATTTATATATTTGAGATTACTTACAAATAAAATGTAGAAAGAATTCTTATAATTATGTCAAGATGACAAAATACAAAACATCACAGCCACTTCAGATACTCTCCAATGAGACTATAAATTCCCTACCTGTAAGAATCATTTATAAGCTTTTTCCTTATTTATCCATGCCATCAAAAACAGGGCTAGTCACAGAGAGGCACAGATGAAACTAAAGTAGAATCTTACACTTCTCTCACTCATAACTAATTAGGAAATGTGTTAAGAAGGTACAGGGGTCAAGGGCCAATCTCAGAGACACATACTACACTTCAGATCTGACTACTTCTTCCCACACCTCATAGAAACTTTCAATGGCTCTGGAAGTAAAATGGAACAATGTCCAAATTCCTTAATAAAGCCTTGAAGCCTTTCATGATTATACTGCACCACATAGAAGGCAGCCCTATCTCTCATAGGATAGTTCTCAGGAGCCCTAAGCTCTAGCCAGCCTGGATTACTAGGGGGTCTCTGGAAAACTCCCATACCTTTATTTATTTTTAGGAGCACTAGTCCTTCTATCTGTAAAATCTGTATCCACCATCTTCCTCCTCTACTATATTGTCCTAAGGAAAATCTAAAACACGTCAATGCCTCACCCAGGAAATAACATGAGTCACAGACCCCTGAATTCCAATTTCAGCTCCAGCACTTCCAGAGTAGCCCTACAATGACTCCCTGACTAAGCAGCCCTACCTCTGCTCTGGGAAGCCCGAACATTACCGGACGCTGTTTCCACCAAGCTGACCTCGCACAGGTTTACCACACACAGGGAAGAGTCGATAAACAGACATTCCTTTCCCCTTTCCTGCTTCTTTCTCTCAACGCTATCTTTTCTATAAAGCCTATACTAATCTTCTTTTAAGAAGAATCACTCCCTCCTCCCCTATACTTTGATCTTACTGTACTTCAGCACTTAACATAATCTGTACTTTGAAAGGCCCCTTTCACTTACTAAACTGTAAGTTCCTTGAAGGTGGGCTCTATGTGCCATGAACAGTAACTATAGTAGATAAAACACTTTTGCTGAAATTTGTCAAAGTTCAGATTCTAGTCCAGAACAAGCAAAAAATATGTGGGATATGAAGCTAGGAATGTATAAACTGTTGAAAAAGCCATGACCAGGGATATGATAAATCACTGAAAATTTATAAACACTGAAATATTTACAGATGAAAGATATTTGGGATCTGCTTCCAAAATTACCAATGTGGAGACAAAGAGAAGTAGACAGTGGGCATATTAAGTAAAATGAGGAGGCCACATATTAACTGTTGAAGCCTCGGTGATGGGTATATAAGGTTTCATTAGACTATTCCATCCACATTAGTGTGTTTGAATATTTCCATAATAAGAAGTTAACCACAGAATTGCAAAAAACACTAACAAAAACACTTAAACTTGATTACAAGGTTCTAAGACCAAAGAAGAAATGACTGATGAACCACCAAGTATTTGAGGGACTGTAAGGACCACAAAGGGTAGCATGACATGGTCTCTGACTGCCACTGGGAGAGAGAAGTCTAAAAACAAAAACTCTTGTAAAAGAGAACAATCTAAGATTAGGCGCTAAGCCAGGCCTGCCAACACTTGGATTTTGGACTTCTGGCCTCTCCAACTGTGAGAGAATAAATTCCTATTGTTTTAAGCCACCCAGTTTGTGGCAATTTGTAACAGAATCCAGGAAACTAATACATTTTGCAATAACTGGCTACAACAGTCAAGTCAAAATTGAGGGAAAGTTTCTCTTTGAAGAATGATGCCTACTCTAATTGAGTAGGTCCCATAAGCTAATATCTGCTTAGTTTTCATTTCTAAATTTTGTTTACTGCTGGAGCTATAATAAAGTAGTAACAGAAAAAAAAAGATTAAGTGCTAAGCTATGTGGTACAGAGCATAAATGCAACAAACCAACAGATGGCTGAGTGAACTCACACCTCATGGGAACAGTGGAGCTTAAACTCCTCAAAGTTTTTCAAAACAGCCAAAACCAAGCATTACAGGCAAGAAAACAGTAAGTATTTATTTCAACACAGAGGTAAGAATAAATTGTTTAATTAGATAAAGTTTAAGAGACATACTTGACTAAAGCAAAAAAAATGCTTGGTAAAAATGAGGCCAGATTATGAAAGATCTTTAAAATCAGAGAGAAGTAAAAAATAATGTGGAAACAACCAGGGAGTCAATGAGGAAATGATTTGTAGAGTCTGTGCAAGGCAATTCATGTACCAGAAAACTCATCTATGCTTGCCACTAAAGAACATCTGAAAATAAGTCTAGATGTGCTTCAAGAGATTAATGTATAAGTAATTTATACCAAGACATTTCTTAAAACCAAATATTTAGTAGAATACATAAAATTATGCTATAATTCTGCAAAAGAGGTAACAGGTACTTATTAAGCAATTTCTGTGCCCACACACATTATTTCCTTCAGTTCTTGTAGAACAACCTTGCCAAGTCTAATTAAAATGTATAAAATGAAAAAAACTGAATCTTACAAAGCTCAAACAACTTGTCCATGTCAAATAGCCAATGATAAACAGCAGAATCAAAACTCAAGCCCAGGTCTGACTAAAGCCCCAAACCCTGCTCTTATCATGACATAGTACTACTTTCTCAAAAATGGGTACTTTTTTAAGATTGTGCAACCTCTTTATGTAAGGTTTTTGTACCCTGAGAAGCTTTTGTCTGGTAAAGAGTGGGTCTATAAGTGACGAGCAAATACAAATCAGGTGTGGCCCCCTTGAAGACATTTTCTTTAACTGTGGAAATCCACAGAATGGATTTAGAAAACTAAGGAAAACTGTTCTCAACAAAGCTCTACATGATTATATAAAACTCACCTCAGTATATGACTTCTTGGTTATGTGAACATTCTTAGCTCTGTAGGACTGGCGTCTTCTTTTATAATCTCTCACTTCTGCCAGGATTTCAAGGTAAGATTTTGGACTTTTCCGACTATTATCTAATAAAAGAATAAAATAAAATAAATTATTATACCCTTAGAAGCTTTTAAATTCTTATGAATTAAGTAAGGAGAAACACCACAATCACCCTATATATCAACATACTTTAGTGTGGCACACAAAAACATTCTAAATATCGTATATTATATAAATAGGCTAAGTTTTATATAATCATTCCGTTTCTCTAGCCATTAGCTGAACATAAGAATGTTAAGGCATATAGATTAAAGTAACAGTACAACTGTAAGTAAATTCTTACAGAAGGGAAGTATGCTTAATGTAAAGGTCAGAAAGCAAAATTTCATGCACAGAGTAAACATCTTAACATATATGTGAATATCAGGTGATATAAAACCATTCTATTCCAACCCAAAGAGGCCTGGCAATTCAATCTTAGTAACACTTAAAAGATGGTATAACAAGAAATATAAAACTGTGATAGTCATCTCAAACCTTGATTGACTTTGGCAGCCAAGTCTACAAAGAGATCACTGTCATTTTCAATAATCTGAGTATCAGAGAGCTTTTTCTTTGTTTCCTCGATTACAAAATCATAGAGGGCGAGACGATCAGCTTGGGTTAGATCACAAACAAACCGTTTGTGATTCAGAGGAACTTCAACAGGCAATGAAGAATAAATCCCTAAAGTAAAAATAAAACCACAAGAATAAACAATACATGAAGCATTGTGGGCTTAAAAATCTACTACTTATGTTTAAACATGTGCTGTAATAACGCAATATTAACACAATTTTTTTCATTGTAATCCCAAAATATATAAAACATCAATTTATGTGATAAATAGTAAACAACAACTCTATCTTGGATGCTATATCCACAGCAAGGATGTACTGTGGATGTTTGCTATTGTCTCCAAATGGTAATAATCATGAGACAATCAGCTCATAAGAAAACCTTTTGGGTAACAATTTTTAAAAGGCTACCCATAATATAAAAATAGATTAACTTTCTGTGTATATGTTATTTCCCATGAAAGGCTATTTCCCCCATGGGGAAAAAAGTGTTTTTAATAGTTATACACATTATATATAAGTCCCTTTGAAAATAAATTATGGAAATATTTTTATAAAGTGTAAAAAAAATTTTTTATGTAAGACATTAAGCTAGATATTCCAGATTGCAAAATATATCTCACTTAAAGCTAGGGATCAAAAAACCATTAAGTAGCACAAATCCCAAACTTCCTCAGACCAGAGAAAGATTGAGACTAAACTCATTTTAACTATCTGAAGAGGAAGCATATTGGATTAATCCAATTAACTGAAAAAAGTTAATAGCAGTGCCCGCCAGAACAGTTACAGAACTTTCTAACATCTGCTCATTAATGAAAAAAAGTAAATACAATACCTTGATATGATGTATTAAACATTGAAGAAAATTTTTTTGAGATTCAAATTTTCTCAAAGAAATAAAATTATTGTAACTGTAAATAAAGCAATTTAAAACGAATTCTTTCTAGACTTCATTATTCACTAATGCAAAGAACATGAGCTACTAAAGAATCTTTTTGTTTCCTAGGTTACTCTAAAGTAGTAACTCTCTCTCCTTACAGAACAATGTGAAATCAGAAGCTCTTCCCAAATACTTGTATTTGATAAAGTCTAACCTCACTGACTTCCTAAGTAGAGGCAAAAGAGAAATTCAAGTAAGAGCCAACTATGAACTAAGCACAACAAACAAAAAGAGATGACTTTACATTTGTCCACTAAGAGAACTACATTGAATTTGTTCATTAAGAGAACTACAATGAATCTGAGTCCAGGGTTTAAACCTCTATGGGTAACAATATACGGCCATTAGTACTAGTCAAAGGGTTCTGAATGAGAGGAGAAGAGTTCTCTTTCAAGTCTACCGATTTTACTAATTCTAGTAAAAAAAAAAACCCCTTTTACTAAGCCAGGTGTTCAAAACATTTTATTTTGTAATATAAAAGTGGATTCGCTTCGATAAGCCTAATTCCTTTGAATATAAGCTATAAAAATCGGGAGGAAAAATACAAAGATTAGAAAACAATGATGTATAACAAACAAGCTCCACATAAACCTTTGTCTGTTACTTTTAAACAGATAAATTTAATTTGCTCCTTAAAATATTTTGGAGTTTTCTTTATTCACCTTAAATTTCTGCATGGTGAAAATTGATATTTAAATTCCTTGAAATTCAACTAAAATTCCAAATCAAGACTATCATATTGTGACAGTGATTAAGATAAAGTTTAGAAATTTGAGTGATACTTTTAAAAGGATATCATTTGCAAAAAGGATACTGCATATCTTTAAATAAGGAGTACATTCAGGTTCCTAATTCCTCTTTATACTCACCCCAATTACTGAAAAAGAAAAAGTACAGGAAAAGTTAAACAACAAACTGCATTCAAATCATTCAGAACACAGACATTTTTGACAAAAAAGATAAATACACTTAAATAAGCTTACATTTCCATAAAATGTACATTTTCAAATGCAAGTTTCCAAATGATTTAAAGGTACAAGTGAATGTGCTATAATCATATTAATTCTGTGACCCTCTATCTACCTTTTTTTGTGGTAGCATTTTTTAAATTGTGGTAAAATACACACAAAATTTACCATTCTAGTCATTTTTAAGCATACAATTCAATGGCATTAAGTACATTTCATTGTTTTGCAACCATTACCTCTATCCATCTCCAGAATTTTTTCATCACTCCAAAGTTAATCTCAAATCTATTTTTTTAAATAACTCTAATTCTCATTCTTCCTTTTTGGTCACTTTTGCCATCAGAAGGCATCTTAAATGCATGACATAATATTACGCACTAATAAGAGGTATTGTCTCAAAGATACAAACTCAGAATTTTTTTGTTGTTGTTGTAAACTAGATCTCAGTATTTTTTTTTTTTGAGAGGGCATATCCTATATTTATAGATTAAATGGTTGTTAACAACAATAAAATTCTGTATAGGGGACTCAATGCATGATCATTAATCAACCCCAAGCCTAATTCTCAACAGTCTCCAATCTTCTAAAGTATAACGAACAAGTTGTTAACATGGTGAACAAGTTCTTACATAGTGAATAACTTCTTATATGGTGAACAGTGCAAGGGCAGTCATCACAGAAACTTTCGGTTTTGATCATGCATTATGAACTATAAACAATCAGGTCAAATATGAATATTCGTTTGATTTTTATACTTGATTTATATGTGGATCCCACATTTCTCCCTTTATTATTATTATTATTTTTTTTTTTTTAATAAAATGCTTAAGTGGTAGGTAGATGTAAGATAAAGGTAGAAAACTTAGTTTAGTGCTGTAAGAGAGCAAATGTAGATGATCAGGTGTGTGCCTGTAGACTATGTGTTAATCCAAGCTAGACAAGGGCAATAAAACATCCACGGATGCAGAACATTTCTCTCAAAACAGGGGGGAGAGGTTCTAAGCCTCACCTCTGTTGATCCCCAATTTCTCACCTGATGACCCCCCTGCGACTGTGCCTGTCTTAGGTTGTTCGTCCCTTGAGGAATCTTACCCATCTCTGGCTAACCAGTCATCTTCCGGGGCCATACAGGGAAATGTAAAGTTGGTAAGTGAGAGAGAAGCCATATTGACAAACTCAGAATTTTAAGGAGAATTCATAGAGTGTTAATTTCCAAATAATAGGGATAAAGAATTAAAAGTAAAATGACTTGCCCATGTCTCATATAAGTGGTAGGAAGAGATAAGGCCTAGAACCACTATATTCTCTCTCTTTAAGAGTTTAGTATATATAGTACAGTGATCTTCACATCAGGGCCATGACTCAAATATACTTCATGAAACTGAAGTACAGCAAATACAGCTGAAGGAAAAAGATAAGCCACTAAATATAAAATCATTGCTTATGATTGAAATTAGTATCTTAGTTATAAAATCAACCAAAATAATTTTATCTGAAAGTAAGTACATCTAATGGTTACTCAAGCTTTCGCGCAGATTAATGGATTGAGAATTCTGTACACTGAGCTTAGACCTGATATGACTGATGAAAACATATGTAGTGTAAGACAAATGGAATATTAACTAAATGGGAAAATGTAAAATTGCTCATGTTTGTCTTTCTTCCTTTAAAGTAAATAAATCAATAGGGTATTAAAGAAATTCTTGTCCTGGGGTATAAGACTTTAAAATCTGTAAGAGATAAGTGGGAGAGGGGTGGAAGATGGCGGCGCGAGTAGAGCAGCGGAAACCTCCTCCCAAAACCACACATATCTATGAAAATATAACAAAGACAACCCTTCCTAGAATAAAGACAAGAGGACACAGGACAATATCCAGACCACATCCGCACCTGAGAGAACCCAGCGCCTCGCGAAGGGGGTAAGATACAAGCCCCGGCCCGGCGGGAGCCGAGCGCCCCTCCCCCCAGCTCCCAGCAGGAGAAGAATAGGCAGAGCGGGAGGGAGACGGAGCCCAGGACTGCCGAACACCCAGCCCCAGCCATCCGGGCCAGAGTGCAGACACAGTACGTGCGCAGGGGGCCCTGGATGCTGAGTAAACAGGGCAGCAAGAACAGTGAGCGGGCACTGGAGGCCTGGCGCCAGAGGACACCAGAGAAGCGAGCGACCATTTTTTCTTTTTTTTTTTGCAGTTTTGTTTTGGCGAGCGCTTTTTGGAAGTCTTAAAGGGATAGGGACCCCAATACTAGGGGAAACAGGGCAGCAAGACCAGTGACCAGATGCCTGAGGCTGACGCCGGAGAATAAAGACAAACGAGCGGCCACCTTCTTTTTTTTTAATTAAAAAAAAATTTTTTTTTTTTTAGTTTAAATTTTTTTTTTTTTTTTTTGTGGTCGTCGTTTTGTTTTGGCGGGTGCTTTTTGGAAGTCTTAAAGGGGCAGGGCGGGACACTTAATCCAGAGGTAGGGAATCAGGGGATCTCTGGGCACCCTAACCCCTGGGCTGCAGGGAGCAGGGAGGCGCCTCACGGAGATAAATAGCCTCCCAGCAGCTCCTGCTCCAACGCGACTCCACCACATTGGAGTAGCTGCCCGAGCTAGGCCACGCCCACAGCAACAGCGGAGATTAACTCCATAGCAGCCGGGCAGGAAGCAGAAGCCCTGTCTGCGCACAGCTGCGCAGCACAAGCCACTAGAGGCCGCTGTTCTCCCAGGAGAGGAGGGCCACAAACAAACAAGAAAGGAAGTCCTTCCAGCCGTCACTCGTCCCAGCTCTGCAGACTATTCCTATCACCATGAAAAGGCAAAGCTACAGGCAGACAAAGATCACAGAGACAACACCAGAGAAGGAGACAGACCTAACCAGTCTCCCTGAAAAAGAATTCAAAATAAGAATCATAAACATGCTGACAGAGATGCAGAGAAATACGCAAGAGAAATGGGATGAAGTCCGGAGGGAGATCACAGATGCCAGAAAGGAGATCGCAGAAATGAAACAAACTCTGGAAGGGTTTATAAGCAGAATGGATAGAATGCAAGAGGCCATTGACGGAATTGAAACCAGAGAACAGGAACGCATAGAAGCTGACATAGAGAGAGATAAAAGGATCTCCAGGAATGAAACAATATTAAGAGAACTGTGTGACCAACCCAAAAGGAACAATATCTGTATTATAGGGGTTCCAGAAGAAGAAGAGAGAGGAAAAGAGATGGAAAGTATCTTAGAAGAAATAATTGCTGAAAACTTCCCCAAACTGGGGGAAGAAATAATCGAACAGACCACGGAAATACACAGAACCCCCAACAGAAAGGATCCAAGGAGGACAACACCAAGACACAATAATTAAAATGGCAAAGATCAAGGACAAAGAGTTTTAAAGGCAACTAGAGAGAAAAAGGTCACCTATAAAGGAAAACCCATCAGGCTAACATCAGACTTCTCGACAGAAACCCTACAGGCCAGGAGAGAATGGCATGATATATTTAATACAATGAAACAGAAGGGCCTTGAACCAAGGATACTGTATCCAGCACGACTATCATTCAAATATGACGGTGGGATTAAACAATTCCCAGACAAACAAAAGCTGAGGGAATTTGCTTCCCACAAACCACCTCTACAGAACATCTTACAGGGACTGCTCTAGATGGGAGGAGCACTCCTAGAAAGAGCACAACACAAAACATTCAACATATGAAGAATCGAAGAGGAGGAATAAGAAGTGAGAGAAGAAAAGATTCTCCAGACAGTGTATATAACAGCTCAATAAGCGAGCTAAGTTAGGCAGTAAGATACTAAAGAGGCTAACCTTGAACCTTTGGTAACCACGAATTTAAAGCCTGCAATGGCAATAAGTACATATATTTCAATAGTCATCCTAAATGTTAATGGGCTGAATGCACCAATCAAAACACATAGAGTAATAGAACGGATAAAAAAGCAAGACCCATCTATATGCTGCTTACAAGAAACTCACCTCAAACCCAAAGACATGTACAGACTAAAAGTCAAGGGACGGAAAAACATATTTCATGCAAACAACAGCGAGAAGAAAGCAGGGGTTGCAGTACTAATATCAGACAAAATAGACTTCAAAACAAAGAAAGTAACAAGAGATAAAGAAGGACACTACATAATGATAAAGGGTTCAGTCCAACAAGAGGATATAACCATTCTAAATATATATGCACCCAACACAGGAGCACCAGCATATGTGAAACAAATACTAACAGAACTAAAGGGGGAAACAGACTGCAATGCATTCATTCTAGGAGACTTCAACACACCACTCACCCCAAAGGATAGATCCACCGGGCAGAAAATAAGTAAGGACACGGAAGCACTGAACAACAGAGTAGAGCAGATGGACCTAATAGACATCTTTAGAACTCTACATCCAAAAGCAACAGGATATACATTCTTCTCAAGTGCACATGGAACATTCTCCAGAATAGACCACATACTAGGCCACAAAAAGAGCCTCAGAAAATCCCAAAAGACTGAAATCCTACCAACCAACTTTTCAGACCACAAAGGCATAAAACTAGAAATAAACTGTACAAAGAAAGCAAAGAGGCTCACAAACACATGGAGGCTTAAAAACATGCTCCTAAATAATCAATGGATCAATGACCAAATCAAAATGGAGATCCAGCAATATATGGAAAAAAATGACAACAACACTAAGCCCCAACTTCTGTGGGACGCAGCAAAAGCAGTCTTAAGAGGAAAGTATATAGCAATCCAAGCATGTTTAAAAAAGGAAGAACAATCCCAAATGAATGGTCTAATGTCACAATTATCAAAATTGGAAAAAGAAGAACAGATGAGGCCTAAGGTCAGCACAAGGAGGGACATAATAAAGATCAGAGAAGAAATAAATAAAATTGAGAAGAATAAAACAATAGCAAAAATCAATGAAACCAAGAGCTGGTTCTTCGAGAAAATAAACAAAATAGATAAGCCTCTAGCCAGACTTATTAAGAAGAAAAGAGAGTCAACACAAATCAACAGTATCAGAAACAAGAAAGGAAAAATCACGACGGACCCCACAGAAATACAAAGAATTATTAGAGAATACTATGAAAACCTATATGCTAACAAGCTGGGAAACCTAGGAGAAATGGACAACTTCCTAGAAAAATACAACCTTCCACGATTAATCCAGAAAGAAACAGAAAATCTAAACAGACCAATTACCAGCAACGAAATTGAAGCGGTAATCAAAAAACTACCAAAGAACAAAACCCCCGGGCCAGATGGATTTACCTCAGAATTTTATCAGACATACAGGGAAGACATAACACCTATTCTCCTTAGAGTTTTCCAAAAAATAGAGGAGGAGGGGATACTCCCAAGCTCATTCTATGAAGCTAACATCACCCTAATACCAAAACCAGACAAAGACCCCACCAAAAAAGAAAACTACAGACCGATATCCCTGATGAACGCAGACGCAAAAATACTCAACAAAATATTAGCAAACCGAATTCAAAAATACATCAAAAGGATCATACACCATGACCAAGTGGGATTCATCCCAGGGATGCAAGGATGGTACAACATTCGAAAGTCCATCAACATCATCCACCACATCAACAAAAAGAAAGACAAAAACCACATGATCATCTCCATAGATGCTGAAAAAGCATTTGACAAAGTTCAACATCCATTCATGATAAAAACTCTCAGCAAAATGGGAATAGAGGGCAAGTACCTCAACATAATAAAGGCCATCTATGATAAACCCACAGCCAACATTATATTGAACAGCGAGAAGCTGAAAGCATTTCCTCTGAGATCGGGAACTAGACAGGGATGCCCACTCTCCCCACTGTTATTTAACATAGTACTGGAGGTCCTAGCCATGGCAATCAGACAAAACAAAGAAATACAAGGAATCCAGATTGGTAAAGAAGAAGTCAAACTGTCACTATTTGCAGATGACATGATACTGTACATAAAAAACCCTAAAGACTCCACCCCAAAACTACTAGAACTGATATCGGAATACAGCAAAGTTGCAGGATACAAAATCAACACACAGAAATCTGTGGCTTTCCTATACACTAACAATGAACCAACAGAAAGATAAATCAGGAAAGCAACTCCATTCACAACTGCATCAAAAAAAAAAAAAATACCTAGGAATAAACCTAACCAAAGAAGTGAAAGACTTATACTCTGAAAACTACAAGTCACTCTTAAGAGAAATTAAAGGGGACACTAACAGATGGAAACTCATCCCATGCTCGTGGCTAGGAAGAATTAATATCGTCAAAATGGCCATCCTGCCCAAAGCAATCTACAGATTTGATGCAATCCCTATGAAACTACCAGCAACATTCTTCAATGAACTGGAACAAATAATTCAAAAATTCATATGGAAACACCAAAGACCCCGAATAGCCAAAGCAATCCTGAGAAGGCAGAATAAAGTGGGGGGGGATCTCACTCCCCAACTTCAAGCTCTACTATAAAGCCATAGTAATCAAGACAATTTGGTACTGGCACAAGAGCAGAGCCACAGACCAATGGAACAGACTAGAGAATCCAGACATTAACCCAGACATATATGGCCAATTAATATTTGATAAAGGAGTCATGGACATACAATGGCAAAATGACAGTCTCTTCAACAGATGCTGCTGGCAAAACTGGACAGCTACATGTAGGAGAATGAAACTGGACCATTGTCTAACCCCATATACAAAAGTAAACTCAAAATGGATCAAAGACCTGAATGTAAGTCATGAAACCATTAAACTCTTGGAAGAAAACATAGGCAAAAACCTCTTAGACATAAACATGAGTGACCTCTTCTTGAACATATCTCCCCGGGCAAGGAAAACAAAAGCAAAAATGAATAAGTGGGACTATATTAAGCTGAAAAGCTTCTGTACAGCAAAAGACACCATCAATACAACAAAAAGGAACCCTACAGTATGGGAGAATATATTTGAAAATGACACATCCGATAAAGGCTTGACGTCCAGAATATATAAAGAGCTCACACGCCTCAACAAACAAAAAACAAATAACCCAATTAAAAAATGGGCAGAGGAACTGAACAGACGGTTCTCCAAAATAGAAATACAGATGGCCAACAGACACATGAAAAGATGCTACACATCGCTAATTATCAGAGAAATGCAAATTAAAACTACAATGAGGTATCACCTCACACCAGTAAGGATGGCTGCCATCCAAAAGACAGAGAACAACAAATGTTGGCGAGGCTGTGGAGAAAGGGGAACCCTCCTACACTGCTGGTGGGAATGTAAGTTAGTTCAACCATTGTGGAAAGCAGTTTGGAAGTACATCAAAATGCTCAAAACAGACCTACCATTTGACCCAGGAATTGCTCTCCTAGGAATTTACCCTAAGAATGCAGCAATCAAGTATGAGAAAGATCAGTGCACCCCTATGTTTATTTCAGCACTATTTACAATAGCCAAGAATTGGAAGCAACCTAAATGTCCATCGATAGATGAATGGATAAAGAAGATGTGGTACATATACACAATGGAATACTACTCAGCCACAGGAAAAGGGCAAATCCAATCATTTGCAGCAACATGGATGGAGCTGGAGGGTATTATGCTCAGTGAAACAAGACAAGCGGAGAAAGAGAAATACCAAATGATTTCACTTATCTGTGGGATATAAGAACAAAGGAAAAACTAAAGGAACAAAACAGCAGCAGAATCACAGAACTCAAGAATGGACTAACAGGTACCAAAGCGAAACGGACTGGGGAGGATGGGTGGGTAGGGAGGGATAAGGTGGGGGGAGAAGTAGGGGGGTATTAAGATTAACATGCATGGGGGGGTAGGAGAAAAGGGAGGGCTGTACAACACAGAGAAGGCAAGTAGTGATTCTACAACATTTTGCTATGCTGATGGACAGTGACTGTAAAGGGGTTTATAGGGGAGACCTGGTATAGGGGAGAGCCTAGTAAACATAATATTTGTCATGTAAGTGTAGATTAGTGATACCAAAAAAAAAGGCAGTTCCTGTGTGGTAACCTCCAATGAGTTCTACACAAGAGTATAAAGGGCATATAAAAGTGTAGGCAAAGGGTCTGTTTGTGTTTATACAGAGGATCAAAGCCTAATTGCACTACCCCGAAAATGAACTAAGATACGATATGAAAAAGAACTTCCAACATCAGCACTCTCTGGAAGACTCATGCCAGAAGATGATCATCAAAAAACCCCAACAAAGATCCACGCACTGCTACAGCTGTAGATGCACTCATCCCACCAGTTCCTGGACTTGCCATGGGAATGAGGAAGGAGATATCTAAGCTGGCCTGTGCATACAGTAAAACAACAAATTTGACTGGATCTATACTGCTGGAACTCAACCAAGAATTTGGAGAAGTGCAAATTGTAGCGCTCCAAAGTCTTACAACTACAGACTATTTACTGTTAAAAGAACATATGGCATGTGAACAGTCCCCAGGAATGGGTTGTTTTAATTTTTCTGATTTCTCTCAGACTGTTCAAGTTCAGTTGGACAATATCCACCATATCATAGATAAGTTTTCACAAATGCCTAAGGTGCCTAACTGGTTTTCTTGGTTTCACTGCAGATGGCTGGTAATTACAGATATGCTTTGGTTATGTAACTATACTCCTATTATGTTAATGTGTGTGCACAATTTAAGTAGTAGCTTAAAACCTATACATGCTTAAGTTACTCTACAAGAAGATATGTCAAAGAAATAATCAATCTTCCCATGTTTTCTTCCGCCTGCTACTTCTATAGCTTTTCTTCTTCCTTCCTAATTACAACCCTTAAATAGAATTCGTGCCTCATATCAAATTTACCGAGTATCATAATTCTTCCAAGTGGTAAAGATACCTCAAGACAAATGCTGGGCATAGAAGCCACAGGGCATAAATATGCAAAGAAGTAAAAAGCTAACCTTTTCAAACAATAAGGCTTCTCTCTCACTTACCAACTTCACATTTCCCTGTATGGCCCCGGAAGATGACTGGTTAGCCAGAGATGGGTAAGATTCCTCAAGGGAGGAACAACCTAAGACAGGCACAGTTGCAGGGGGGTCATCAGGTGAGAAATTGGGGATCAACAGAGGTGAGGCTTAGAACCTCCCCCCCCCATTCTGAGAGAAATCTTCTGCATACGTGGATGTTTTATTGCCCTTGTCTAGCTTGGATTAACACATAGTCTACAGGCACACACCTGATCATCTACATTTGCTCTCTTACAACACTAAACTATGTTTTCTACCTTTATCTTGTATCTACCTACCACTTCAGCATTTTATTAAAAATAATAATAATAAAGAGAGAAATGTGGTATCCACATATAAATCAAGTATAAAAATCAAATGAGTATTCATATTTGAACTGACTGTTTATAGTTCATAATGCATGAGCAAAACCGAAGGTTTCTGTGACGGCTGCCCTTGTACTGTTCACCATGTAAGAACTTATTCACTATGTAAGAATTTGTTCTCCATGTAAGAACTTGTTTGTTATGCCTCAGAAGATTGGAGACTGACGAAAATTAGGCTTGGGGTGGATTAATGATTGTGCATTGAGCACTGACTCCCCTATACAGAATTTTATTGTTGTTAACAACCATTTGATCAATAAATATGAGAGATGCCCTCACAAAAAAAAAAAAAAAAGAGATAAGTGGGTCACAAAAATAATCTCTGTTGAGAAACTGCAGAACTTTGAACAGGAGAAAAAATGTATTTTAAAAAGAGGGTTACAAACCATATAAAAAAAATTCTTAACAATTAAATCTTAATTTAAGATAGTGCAAAAGCTAAAAACAAATAAAAGTTCCTCTAAACTATTTACTGCAAGAATTATTCAAATTAATTCTTTTTTTTTGTGAAGTAAACTCAATTACCAAATCTGTCTTATGACTGTTATGTAAATAAAAAATTTAAACACTTTCTAAATTACATATAAAATTCTCATGCACTTCACTATTTTAATATAGCTTAATACTTTAGTATTGCTTTCTACAGATTAATTTGCTTAAGAAATTAACTTTCTTAGCGATAGCAGCTACCAATTTAGTTAGGGCTAGTTTAGCATTCAGTATCTCTACTGCTCTACACAACACTATAAGACAGTTTTATATTAAAGATAAGGAAATAAAACCTCAAAATGTCACTTGTACAAGGCCAAGCACCCAGTTTTTTTTTAAATAGGCCTACACAAAGTAGAATGGACAATGAACAGTACCATTACTAACAGTAAATATGTACAGTTTTGAAGTTTGTGATATTCTACTTAATCACAACAGACATAATTGATTATATTTTGAGCGATATCTAGAATTCTACTCTGCAAATTACACTGAGTAGAGTTTCTCTAACACAAAGCAGAATATCTCAGTTCAGAGTTTGTGTCAAAATTCAGAACCTGGTTCTTGATCCAGCTTTGTAGTTAAATAGCAGAGGAGTGTTAACTCACTTATTAGTTAATTTGCTAATTCACTTCTGCACACCTCTATTTCTTAACCTAGTATGGATTGCAAAATATTTGTCCAACCTATCACAAATTTGTTGTGAAAGAGAAATGAAATACATAAAGAGCTTTTAAGAAAAATAACGTACTGAGAACTTTTAGAAAAAATGCACCAGAACTTTAACATCTGTATTACAAAGGGTTTGTTCCTTTATCTGTAAAATGCAGACACTGGACTATATGATCTCCAAGTTCTCCTTCAACTCTAACATAAATTTGGTAAATCTAACTAAAGTAAAAAAAGGCCTTTGACTATTAACCCCTCTGAAAAACAAAAACAAAACCCTATACTTTTTTTTGGTTCACAGGGACAAGAAGTAGAGCCAATAACAGGGGCCAAAAACAGCTCAACTGATAGTCTCTTCAAAAAAGATCAGAGTCAAATGCCTCCCTCAAGGGGAAAACCCTGAAATAAAGAACAAGAGAAATAAAAATTGGAGCTTCAAAACAAGAAACACAAGAAATGTGCTTCTGGCTATTTTAAGGAATCAATACAATATTAGAAAGGTTCTTCTGAAGCCACAATGCAACTTAGGAAGAAAGCAAGCCCAAATATTGGCTTATTAGAATAACGGGTTAAGACTCTGAACTTCAACAAGGGAGAAAACAAATCATAACCATCAGCTGGTGAATATAATTCAGCTAGAAAGAAGAGTGAGGGAAAAGGTAAGATGTCCAGAGAAAGCTACCTACAGAAGGTTCAAGAACACAACCCAGAAATCCTTATAAAAGGAACCAAGAGAAATTAAAGATACCAATAAATGAAAACACATCCCACGCTCATGGATATGAAGAATTAATATTGTCAAAATGGCCAATCTGCCTGAAGCAATCTACAGATTCAATGCAATCCCTATCAAAATATCAATAGCATTCTTCAACGAACTAGAGAAAATGGTTCTAAAATTCATATGGAACCACAAAAGACCCCAAATAGCCAAAGCAATCCTGAGAAGGAAGAATAAAGCGGGAGGGATTAGGCTCCCCAACTTCAAACTCTACTACAAAGCCACAGTAAATCTAGACAATTTGGTGCTAACACAAGAACAGACCCATAGACCAATGGAACAGACGAGAGAGCCCTGATATAAACCCAAGCATATATGGTCAATTAATATATGATAAAGGAGCCATGGACATACAATGGGGAAATGACAGCCTCTTCAACAACCGGTATTGGCAAAACTGGACAGCTACATGCAAGAGAATGAAACTGGATTATTGTCTAACCCCATACACAAAAGTAAACTCAAAATGGATCAAAGACCTGAATGTAAGTTATGAAACATAAAACTCTCATAAGAAAACACAGGCAAAAATCTCTTGAATATAAACATGAGTAACTTTTTCCTGAACGCATCTCCTTGGGCAAGGGAAACAAAAGCAAAAATTAACAAATGGGACTACATCATGCTAAAAAGCTTCTGTACAGCAAAGGACACCATCAGCAGAACAAAAAAGCATCCTACAGTATGGGAGAATGTATTTGTAAATGACATATCCAACAAGCAGTTAACATCTAAAATATATAAAGAACTCACATGCCTCAACACCCAAAAAGCAAATAATCCTATTAAAGAATGGGCAGAGGATATGAACAGACAATTCTCCAAAGAAGAAATTCAGATGGCCAACAGGCACATGAAAAGATGCTCTACGTCACTAATTATCAGGGAAATGCAAATTAAAACCACCATGAGATATCACCTCACACCAGTTAGGATGGCCAACATAGAAAAGAATAGGAAAAACAAATCCTGGCGAGGATGCAGACAAAGAGGAACCCTCCTACACTGCTGGTGGAATGTAAACTACTTTAACCATTGCAGAAAGCAATATGGAGGTTCCTCAAAAAACTAAAAATAGAAATACCATTTGGCCCAGGAATTCCACTCCTAGGAATTTACCCTAAGAATGCAGGAGTCCAGTTTCAAAAAGACATATGCACCCCTATGTTTATTGCAGCACTATTTACAATAGCCAAGAAATGGAAGCAACCTAAGTGTCCATCAGTAGATGAATGGATAAAGAAGATGTGGTACATATACACAATGGAAAATTATTAAGCCATAAGAAGAAAACAAATCCTACCAGTGCAACAACATGGATGGAGCTAGAGGGTTATTATGCTCAGTGAAATTAGCCAGGCAGAGAAAGACAAGTACCAAATGATTTCACTCATCTGTGCAGCATAAGAATAAAGTAAAAACTGAAGGAACAAAACAGCAGTAGACTCACAGAACCCAAGAATGTACTAACAGTTCCAAAGGGAAAGGGACTGGGGAGAGTGGGTGGGAATGGAGGGAGAAGGGGAATAAGGGGCATTACGATTAGCACACATAACATGGGATGGGGGGCGGGCACAGAGAAGGCAGTATAGCACAGAGAAAACAAGTAGTGACTCTGCAACATCTTACTACACTGATGGACAGTGACTGTAATGGGGTATGTGGTGGGGACTTGATAATGGGGGGAATCTAGTAACCATAATGTTCCTCATGTGATTGTATATAAATGATACCAAAATTTAAAAAAAAAATTTTTTTTTAAAGGGAGCCTGCTTTGGGTAGGTTTTATACCTAGATTCAGAAATCTACCAACTCCATTTACTTGTTAACTTTAATGTTTTTTGAATTCCCTACAAACTCATACTTAGCAATTGTGTAACATAATCTCTGCTGAAGTAAATCCCAAGCAGAAACTCTTAATTCAGATCCAAAGCTGGGCATGAAGGAACCTACAGACCTTTGCAATTGTATATAAAACTTTGTTTTTGCTTTGTTCTGATGGACAGCTGTGGAGACTGATCTCTTTCAGCCTAAGTCCTTTCTTTCACATTGTGTTTGAACATTCTCACTACATCAGGCTAATTCTAGAGAAAATCTCAGGGTAAAACAGTCTCACTTAATGGGATTTACTACTAAATTCCCATAATTTAAAAATTATCTACAAGGCAATCTCACCTACTAATTCCGAAGTATGAACCCCTAGCTAAAAGAGTGTGCTAGTGAGACTCTGGTTTATTTGAGCAGAAAATATCTAACAAATTAAGTTGACACCAAGCACTTCAGTCTAATATTAAATGTAAAAATCTTTTCCGTGTAACTGTTTCCACCAGATTTTTCTTGAAAATTAGTAGTGTGCTTACAGGGGGAAAAGTTTGATTAATTATTTAGCTTAAATTATGATGCAACTTACTTTGATTATAACAATCACCATCTTTTCCAACTGCAGTTCTAGCTTGTTTAATTATCTGGAATTGTGAGTCCTTATCTGTCAAAAAAAAAAATCCATAAACAAAATATGAATCATCATCATCCACATTAATTATTAACCGGTTTCCAACCAAACTTTTTGGGCACATTGACAAATCTTCCAGAATCTTGACAGACCTACATTGCTGCCTAGGTCATCTGAATGCAAAATTCTTTCAGATTTACCTAGAGCCCAGGAAGTAACCAGACTTCAAGCAGTTCAGAAAACACTATAATCAGCAGTAGCCACTACAAATTTTAGCAACCAATATTAGCTAACATTTCTTGAACTCCAGCTAAGTGTCAGGCACTATTCTAAGCATATTACCTACATTTTATCATTCAATCCTCACAAAGTTGCTCTTACCATCATCCCCATTTTATGAAGAAATTTAGGCAACAGATTACCCTGCTGAAAGTCACACATCCATTTAAACAGTTAGTGACAAAACCATGAGTTGAACCAGAGCCAAAATTTTACATCTACATATGTGAGAACAATTTGAACATATTTCCATCCTCAGTCCTATTTTCAAACTGTGTTGTGTGGCCAGGTTCTTGTTATTACCAAAAAAGAAAGGGATCTGTCCTACTGTACAAAGTATTGCAGGGTTTTCACTGCCTATTAGTATAAAGCTGGTTTCTAAATTTCAAATTAAGCAAACTACTTTCACTCTACACTTATTAATCCTATATTCTCTTAAGGTACAAAATGGCCTTATTGAACATTAAAATAAGCATACTTATAAAGCCCATTTTTCTGAAAATTCAAAAATGAAATATCAATACCTGTACTAAGATATTTGAAAATTATAATCTATAAAATACTTACTCAAAGTAATCGAAGGTATCTTCATATTCTCATAGAAAAATTCAGAATTATACATTTTATCCTAAACAGTAAAACAAAACAAAATTTAGGGTTCTTGAGTAATAATTGACTACTCTAAGATTTGACATATTAGTATTGTTTATTTATTGCAATAATTTGTGAAATTTGGCAAGTACCACTCTACCCCACAAGACTATTATTTTATGTCAGAAAACCTCACACTGTATCTCCCAAATACTGTGAATTTATTAATGCAAGAAGAATTACACTATGTATACATGATAAATACATGGTACCTCTTCTTCTTTGGTATAGCCCAGTTTCCTCAGTCTGCAAGATACCATGTGCTTTGCTAAAGATGATTTGGGCATATGATGATTGGAATCATAAGGGCATATCACAACTTTACCCTATGAAAAACAAAAGCAAAGAAAAAAGGTACATATTTAAAGAAATAATTATACCACTGAATGTTTACTACTTGAATAAGTGGTATCTTCCAGTTATCTCCTCTTTTGCAGGCCTCTCCCAAGCCTCTGTGTGGGTATATGTGCATATTAAAAAAAAAAACAAAAAACCTCTCAATCTCCCCCCCAACCCCATATAGCCTCTGTGCCCCCTTCTCCATCCCTTCCAAGACCAACTTTCTGAAAGACTTGTTTACACTCACTGCTTAGACAACCTACCAGTCAATCTCACTTAACAGTTGGTAGGTCACTAACAATCTTGTTACTATAACCAAAGAACACGTCATAGTCCTTGTAATATTTGAACATTTAGAAGGTCACAATCCCATCATCCATTTCTGTTATCCTGACAGACTCTTCATGTTCCTTCTACCTCCCCAGCTCATTCTACTTGGTATCCTCTAAAGATCTGTCCCCCTTTAAATGTTGGTGTTTCATGTAGATCTAACTAGTGACCTTTTACCATTTGCTATATGCTTACTGGAAGATCTCAAGGTTTCAATTTTTACATCGTATAGTGATTTTCTCCCAAATTCTGTATCTTTAGATCTTGTTTCTCTCTTGAGTACCTTAAAGAAGATACTAAAATTTCAACATGACAGAAATTAATTCGTTACATTCATGGTCTCCTGACACTGAAACCTGTTCCTCTTGTGTTGTCTTATTCCAGTGAAAGGTCCCACTTGCTCAATCAGGAAACCGCCTCTTCTGCCTCAACACCCACACCTAATCAATCGCCTAGACCTTTTTACTACTAAATAACTGTTAAGTCCCTCCACATACTCTATCCCCACGGCCATTTCCGCAGTTCGGAACACAATCATCTCTCCGGGATTACAACAGCCACTGGTGCAAGCGCGGAATCATGTGATAAGATGACAAGGCAAACCGACAAAACCGACTGCACAAAACCTCTGCCAGCAACGCTCGGAAACCCATTCGCCTATTTTTTATGGAAGCACCAGACCTGCCACTTCCTCTTCACCCCCACATTTCCTTTTTTCTTTAAAAGCGACGTTCAGCAAGAGGCGTGCGGCACGGGGCGTGGGTGCGCAGCGTTCCGGGGCCGCGCGAGCCACAGCCCGGGACGGGAGGTGTCAGGGGTGCTCCAGGTCCGGTCCCCGGCGACTGCCGGGCTCGGCGGATGGCCGGGACCCCCACGCCCTTCCTTACGCGGACCCCGCTCGGCCCTCCGCCTCCAGAGGAGACCGTGGTGAGGGCGGGCGAGGGCCCCGAAAGGACCCCGCACGCCCGCACCCCTCACCTCCTCCGCCACCTGCTCTCCCGGGTCCAGCCGATCCAGGCTCCAGCCCAGGGACGCCGTCACCTCCTCCAGCGTACGGCAGCAGCTCTCCACGAACTCGTTCAGTTCCTCCCGCAGCCGCCGCCGCTCCTCCACCGGGGGCGGTTGGCTCTCCATGGCCGCGCCGGTCGCCCAAGAGGAAGCAGCCGAACCGCCGGCGGCGCGCGCGGGCTTCTGGGAGCTGCGGGCCGGGCCGCGCCGCCACGTGACCGGAACTGCGTATGGGGAAAGGCCTCGGGGAGCGCGGGAGCTGTCCTTTTAGCTTTCGGTCGTTTTCCAGGCGTCCTGCTTTTGCGACTGCTCCCAGGTGCCTTTGAGCCTGGCCTACCCTGAACGCCATTCCCCACCCACCCCAATTTTTTAAAAAACATGGCTTATATCTACAGAAAGATTAAAAGAATAGGGCGATGAGCGTTTGCATAACTGTCCTCCGGCTCATGGTTAACTTGACCACGTTTGCTTTCTTTTGTTGTCACACTCACAGCCCCTTATTTTTATTTATTTTGAAATTTTTGCTGAACTTATTTTTGTTTAACTATTTGAAAGTCAGTTGCAGCTGCTTCCACTCCCAAATATGTGTCAATATACATCTAAGAATGAGGACATTTTCCTACATATCCGTGATACCTGATCAGAGCTAAGGAAATTAATTTCATAATATCCTTCGATGTACAGCTCATATTTATTTCCTCTTTGTTCCCCAAAGTTTCTTTCATAGCCGTTTTATTATTTTTCTCAACCCATGAGCTGTAATTGGCTATTGTCTCTTTTAATCTTTTCATCTGCAACAGTCTCCTCCCACCCTCCTTTTTTAAATTAAGTAATTGAATTTTGTCAGGAGCCTCAGCCTCTTGTCTTCTAGAACGTCCCTTTCTGGATTTGTGAAATTTTTTTTTCCTCTTAAAAGGTTTAAGCATTTTTTACAAGATCTGTGTACCTCTATTACATCTCATAGAGGACCTGTATCTTAGATTCTGTTATTAGCAATGCTAAATTTGATCACTTGGTAAAGGTGGTGCCTGTATTGCTCCATTGTAATAGTTCATTTTCCTCTTGGTAATTAACTGGTAAGTAATCTGTGGAATGATACCTTGGGGCCATATGAATGCAATAACTCATGCAGTCCTTCACTGAATCAGTTACTATGTTAGGAATTATAAATGATGATTCTTTAATATCATGGCTTCTACATTTATTAACTGGCATCCTTACCACAGTTCCATTTTGTTATTGCTTCACTATGGATTCAAGGTTTTGAAAAAATTTATTATTGATTTAAGGTTTTTATTTAAAAACCTTACATTATTACATACTCCCTTACCATCATGATTCTTGTTGATGCTCAGTTTCCCAAGTTTGACCGGTGGAAGCCACTTTAAACCACTAGACATGTCCCCATTTGTCCTTCAGTACTTCCTTGCTTTGATTAACCCAGCTTACTTTACACATTTCCTACCCAAAACTTGGAATCAAATCTTTTAGTTTCCCCAAGTGGTTTTAACTCCCAGAATCCAATCCCCCTTGTAGTTATTTATTTTTTTCATGCCTGATTTCATGATCTTTGCTTCCCTTTGCACTTGTTTCCACCAGATGAAGAAACTGTGGAGGACGTTTTTGTGGACAGCTATTTCCAAGGGCAAATGGCACAATTCTCTCACCTACAAAAAAAATGGTAAGAGAATAAATAGGCAGTATCAGAAAATGTGGAAATAGGCCAGTAGCTGCAAGCAGATACCGGGTAAGGAATGAGTTCTAAAAGTACTTTATTCATACTCTGCTCATAGTATCCTTATTTTTTATTTCTATTTACATAGCCCAGTCATCTGGAAAATGTTAGGCTATTTTTGGAAATGAAATAATGACTGTCATTGGAAATTCGTATGTATATTTCCCTTTTCTGTGGATGCACTGTGTAGGTGAACTAATCAAAACAGCCCAGGTCAAGTATCTCTCCAGGACACAGCCCTCTCATCTCAGAACTGACAACTTTGGCAGCAGCTTGGAGGCATACTGTTCCAACACGAAGAACTGCTTTACATTGATGCTTATGAATCTTCTGTCCCCATCCAGTCATCATTTTCCTAGAGAGATCTCCTGACCTGTTGTAGGTTGTCTGTATTATGGACTGAATTGTGTCCCCCCAAACCCCTACTCTGAAGGGCTAACCCCCCAATGTGACTATATTTGAAGATAGGGCCTTTGAGGAGGTAATTAAGGTTAAATGAGGTCATAAGTGTAAGGTTGAAAGCACTGGGGGGAGGGAGGAGCACGTCAGTCTGACAACGTGCCAAAGTCCCCAGCTGCTGCCCCCTCCCAACCTGAAAAATGAGCCTTAGGCTAGCCAATCCTTACGCTACTGTAAATCTAAACTCTCCCTCCCCCTACCTTCTTTAAAAACTCGCCTGCCCTGCTGGGCTCGACTTTCCCAGCATCCATTTCTGTAGACTGAGAAACCTCGCCCGGGAATTTGCGTTCAAATCAACTACCTGGCCCTTTGTTGCCTCTCTTCGCCTGCTTATTTCGGCTAGAATTTATCTTACAGTAAGGGTGGGGCCTTAATGTTTTAAGACTAGTGTCCTTCTAAGAGGAGGAAGAGACACAGGAGCTCCCTACCCTTCATTGCCTACCAGCCAGAAAGAGAGCTCACCAGGAACCAACCATGAGCCCACCTTGATCTTGGGCTTTTAGCCTCCAGAACTATGAGAAAATTAATTTTTTGGTGTAAGTCACCCAGTCTGTGCTATTTTGTTGTAGTGGCATGAGCTAAGAGAACCTCCCAGCCCTAGCATAAGGATCTTCCTTCACTTCTCCCAACACAGCATTTACCACGTATTTTTGTCTTCCTCTCACAGTAAACGGGCTCTTTTTTTGCCGTATTTCTACCATGGAATCCATTGCATCTTGCACAATGCAAGGCACAAAGGTGTACTCCATGTTTAGTGAATAAAATTAATTATGTCCTCCAGACTGGGAGGGAACAAGGGTAAGGAGAGATAAGAAATGAATGCTTTCAGCATAAGTGACCCATAATTTGTCACTTGGGATCTTTTTCTCTGACAATTAACATTTCATTTGTTTTCCTATTTTCTGTCCCCTAAAATTTGATTGTATTAATATATACTGCTGATACATGAAAGTTGTCCCACTGACTGCTTTATGTGTCTTCTGTCCCGATCCAGTCGCAAATGCCTTGAAGTCAGGGGGCATGCAAATTCTCTTGAATTTGTAGTACCTATCCCAATACAGACATAATAGGTATTCAGTAAAGTCATGTCAACTAATGACAAACGTCTGAATTTCAAAATCTCTTTAATCCAAAAACTAGGCTTATCTCATTGACCTTCAACAGTGAGCCAAGAACACTTTAGGGATCATTTTCAGATTCCAAGACAGTTCTTTTCTCTCAGGGCAGAAAATGAAACACCATGTATTTTAAGGATGTCCAAAATGAAATCTTAGTCACTTTGTGTTTTTTAAGTGGCATTATGGTGACTTTTGCCCATGCTACTTGGTACTCACTGTCCAGAATAAATTAGAACAGGTATTGACCTCTGGCCTGGCCTCTTCACACAAACTTCTTTCTAAGGACTCTACTTAGTACACAACAGAGATTTGACAAATGTTGAAAAAACTAATCTCAAAAGACCAACGTTTAACAAGAATTCAGAACTAAAATTTTAAGTTTTAAATGGTCTTTCTGAATGGCATTTTGAAAACAGATGGTTTTAGGCTTATTGACAAAAGGCGCTGCTAAATGCCCTCATATGTATAAACATATTAAAACACAAAAACTTCAAAAGTCTAAAAGTTTATTGCCAGAATAGCAAACTTCATGAAGACACCTTTTTAAAGTATATAGAATATTACAAGCAAAATAAACAGAAAACTTTGACCAAAGAAAAGCAAAGATTGCTGCTGTCATCACATAAAGTCAAATTAATACCAAATCAAACAGGTACATCCAAGAGCATACAGGTTATACAATCCACAGTCTATAACTAAAGAAGACTCATTCCAAAATGTTTAGGTTTGGGGTGGAGTATTTTGGGGGGACAATAGGAGGGGGAATTTTCTCCTAATACAGAAAATGGAAATATTTAGATGAGAAACAGAATGGTGGTTAAAATATCAATGATCAATTTTTCATCTCCTAGAATAGAAATCTGTATTGTAGGCCAAAAGAAGTTCAAGAGGAATCTAAATCAAAAAACCTAAACGCAGAAGAGAACAAATTCCAGATTCAATTTGTGCTATCGTTACATGTGATTACCGCTTCATGTACACTACATTCAGTGTATTACATTAGTTAAGGTGAGCTAACATAAAAAGCCAGAAGAGCCTTTACTATTTTATTTCAGCCATAGCTATGTTGTCTTAAGCACAGAAAGCTCTATCACTATACTGCAAGCACTAGGTTCTCTTTTTTTAATTATTTAATAAAGTGAAAATTCACATAAATGAAGCCAAGGTAGAGCAACCATTTCCAACTGACTACTAGCGCCCAACAGAGCTACTGCTAAAGCAGTAGGAGTAAGAGTAGGAAGAATTCCCGGTTGCATCAAAGCTTCCTCTCCGCGACCCACTGCGGGACCCAGAGCGAGAGCCAGAACGGGAGCCGGAGCGGGAGCCTGGAGCAGAGGACATGTTGTATGGGCTAGGCAAGCCCTTGGACGAAACAGAGGCAGCCTCCAGCAGGCGAAGACCAGTGACATCTTCCACCATGGAGCGATTCATGGCATCCTTATAAGATATTTTTAATTTGGTTTTGGGGCAGGTCAGGATTTTGGCATAGCTGCTGGTATCTTGCAGCCTCTGAGCTGCTCGGCCATCAATGAAGCCCTTCCTGATGGCTTCTTCCGTGCCTATCCTCCCATGCACTTCAGGGTCAACGAGACCTCCAGTGATGTACTGAAACTCCAGGAAGCGCTGACCTGCTTCATAGGGGAGCCATTTTTCTTTCACTGCCTCTGCTGCTGACATCTTCTTCTTTCCCTTCACACCTTCAAAGCCAATGAAGGCTTTCTGAGCAGGCTTCAGCCTGGTGGCCATGTCTTGGTCAATCAGGCCCTGGGAGACTGCATCCTGAAGTGACAGCTTCTGACAGGTAGTTGGGTGGATAATGCCACCTGTGCAGGCCTGAGCCTCCAGAAGCCTCTGACCAGTGATGCTATCGACAATGCCCCGCTCTATGCCTTCAGCAATCGAGATCTTCTCCAGGTTTTCTGTGTCAAAGATGGCTGCAATGGGACTCGACTCTTCCAGCGAGTCAGACAGAGAGCTGCTCCTGATGGTTAAATTCCTAACACTGGATACAGTAGAAATCTTAGTTACCGACTCATGTCGGGAGCTGCTAAAAACATCATCACTGACACTACCACCCATGCTGTTGCCAACACCATTTTTCAAGGAGATCATATCAGCAAACTGAGTGAGGCTGAGGCTGCCGGATCGGTACTGATCGAAGAACTTCCTGTCCACAAGGCCCTTGTCGATAGCATCTTGAATATCATACTGACTGCCTGTCTTCCTGTCTACCAGGACTACCCTGGTGGAGCCGTCCGATCCGGTGATGGTGATCTCTTCCCACTCACACTCCTGCTCACACAGTTCTCTGAAGGTCTCATAATCTATAAGGCCCTTCTTGTAGGCCTCCTGAACAGACATCTCCTTGTTGGTTTCTGGGTCAACGATGACCACTCTACGCTTCCTGAGGGTATTCTTTTGCGATGTCTGTACCTCTTTCTTCTTTTCTTTCAGGGGCAGAAGACAGAGCCCTGTTTCCTCATCCTTGATGCATCTTTCCTTGAGTTGAAGATAGGTGAGATTTTCTTCGGTGTTTGGGTCAAAAAATCCCTTTGTGTCATCACTTGGATCTGACAGAATCTCACTGAGCTCCTCATTAAAGTAGCCCCTCTTGTATGCCATGTCAACTGGCAAACGATGGCTCTCCTTTGGGTCGATAATCCCACCAGTTGCAATCTGTGCTTCCAGTAAGCGAATTCCATGACCCTTTTCAATGAGTTCCTTATTCATGGCTTGGAACAGAGAGATGATATTTCCTGTTTCAGGATCATTATACCCAGTGACAGCTCGTTCTGCAGAGAGGAGCTTCTCTTTGAACTCAATACCCAGCAGGCCTCTTTTGTAGGCTTCCTCCACCGGTAACCTCAAGTTGCTAACAGGATCTACTATAAAGCCAGTAGCTGCCTGGGCTTCCAGCAACTCCAGGGCAGTGCCAGGCCGGACTAAGCCAATTTTCATGGCCTCATAAATGCCAAGCTTCTGTTTTGTGGTCTCATTGTATATGCCTGCTATGCAGCTTGAACCCTGAAGGAAGTCTTTAATTCTCTCACCAACTTCGTCATAAGAAATCTGACCCGATTCCAGTTCATTTACGGTGGATGGTCTCAATATACCAGAATCTACTAGCTCAGAGACGGTCACAGGTTGTCTGATTCCTTGGAAGGACATACTTCTCTTCTGTACTGACAGCAAGAGCAGACCTGTGTGTGGTTCGATTCTGCACCGCTCCCTCAGCTGCATGTAACTGACCTTCTTTTTGGTGACTGGATCCACAAAGTTTTTCTGACTATCTCGGGGATCATTCAGGCACCGATACAAATCTCTGTCAATCAGCCCACGGGCCAAGGCTACATCTTTGGGCAAAAAGACACTGTTCACGGGGTCCACTACCCCCCCTGAAGCAATCTGGGCTTCCAGCAGGCGCATTCCAGTTTCTCTATCGATCAAATTTTTCTTGATGGCTTCCGAAACGGATACTGTCTTGCCTGAAAACGGATCATCAAAACCAGTGATGGCTTTCTCGGCTGTATATATCTGTTGGCGGTCGTCAAAATCAATGAGGTCCCGAGCGATTGCGCTGTCAACAGTCAGCTTCTCATTCCTGTGGGGATCAATGACGCCACCTGTAGCTGCCTGGGCCTCTAGAAGCATGACTGTGGATTCTGGGGTGATGAATTTCTTCCGCTTGGCCTCTACCAAAGAGTACTTTTCCTTAGGCGAAGCAGAAGCTCCAGCAATAGCTCCTGCACCTCGAAGGAAAGGCTGGATTTCAGAGGCAACTTCTTCCACTGACTTCTTCCCCTTCAGCAGTTTGTCCAAGGTTGTTTTGTCAATCAGCTGGCACTCGTACAGCTGCATTGCTGTCACCTTCTTCCTCAGCCCATCGAAGACCAGCTTTGAGGAGTCAACAGTCCATTCGTACTCGGTCTGGGTCTCCCGATGGGACCCATACGGGCGCTGTTTGAGTTTGTCGATCTCCCTCTGCAATCGGGAGCGTTCTATTTCCAACTGTGACTGCGTCTCCCTGCTCGAGTCCTCCAGCTTCCGCCTGCACCGCTCTTCAATCCTCTTGATCTCTGTTTGCAGTCTTTCGATCTCACACCTAAGGTTGTTCTTCTCTCTCTCACTCTTTTCTCTTTCTGACTCTATCTTCCTAATAGCCTCTTCCTTGCGGGAAAATTGGGTTTTCCACTGATTCAGGTCATTCTGGATCTGCTGTTTCTCGCACTCCAGGCGCTGCTTCACCCTACTTTCTGCCTCCAGGGTTGCTTTCGCACGATTCAGCTCATCCTCCAGCCTCTGCAGCCTGGTCTTGTCTTGCTCTAAAACTTTAATTTTCACCAGAAGGCTCTCTCGTTCTTGCACCACCTGAGTGCACTGATTCTTTGACTCCTGAATCCTATTAGATGCCTAGAATTTAAAAAGGAAAGAAATAGTAAAAAATGTTTTCATTATATCATATTATTATCGTAATTTAACCTCTTTTCCTACTTAAAAATAAAACTTGTTTACTTACTTGCCCTGTTTCTTCCAGACATGCTATTATTTTGTTACCTTACAAATTCATGAAAAAATTGTGGTTTATGTGGCCACTTTGATAAATGGCTTCATACTTAATGTTTTTTTCCACAGAAGGAATTAGAAGTTGTACACCTTACTCTTAATAATAATTACAGTTGAAGAAATATGAAGAGTTTTATTCTAGGTCATCATACCTGCTATACCTACCTCTCACCTGTTACAGCTACACTAACATGTTTAATAAAGCAATATAAATCTATGAACACACATGTGCCCCACACCCAGCCCCACACAAATATTGTCTATTTAAGTCAAATGTATTAGAAATTAAAGAAGTTATTTTTTAATTAGGGGTTAAAAAAAGAAAACCCAAAGAAAAAGAAACATACGAGGACCGTGATCAAAAGAGAACAGAGAATACATGCAGAAAAATCACATAAGCAAGAAAAAGTGACTTAAAAGTTGCATAAAAAACTCTTTTAATATGGCTTTCATTTAAGAAAATTTGTTTGACATGTAAGTCATAGCTCACTAAGAGCTCTCTTCTAGAAAACAGAGAGGAACATTCACAGGAAGTTATACCCATGCTGACGTTCTGAAAGCAGAGCCAAACACAGCCTACACACAGAGGGGCACCTGAAGCAGTCATAGGATAGAAGGGCAAACAGCACTGGAATTATTTTAAAGCAGTTATCTGGATTATGACAGATAGTCATACAGCAATAAAAAGAAAAATCAGACTTTCTGTAAGCATCCATCTCAAAGAGAGATCACAGATTAGATGATAACAGAGAGAATTATTTGAGACAGTAAAGCTGTGATCAAATATTTGTGAATACCTCTAAAGCCTGCTTTTGGAATTTCTCAATTTCCTGTCTCAAATTTTCCCTCTCTCTCTGTAAATCATTAATCAGCCCCTGCAGTTCCAGGGTCCGGTTGTTGCTGATCTGCAGCTGGCTCCTCAGCTCCGAGATGGCTGCATTTCTGTTGCTGTCCTCCTCACTACGGCTCCTTCTGAGGTCATCGTATTCCAGCCTCAGGTTGCGAAGTTCTTCCTCCAGCATCAAATGCTCCTTGGTCAGGTTCTCCGTGAGGGACTGCAGCCTCTCAATTTCTATTTTGTTTTCATTTAAGCTTCTGCTCTTATCTTCTATCACCTTCTGGAAATGCTCATTCCTCACATGAGCCTGTTTGACATTCTCTTGTTCCTGGAGCAACTGACGCCTCAGGGCCTCCACTTCCAAGGAGAGCTTCCTCAGCTCCTCCTGGGTCCGCTGCTTCTCCCTCAGGTGGCCATCCAACACGTCCCTCTGCTGCCGGAGGTCGTCCTCATTCCGCTTCTTAACAATGGATGCCTGCTCCAGCTGCTGGGTCAGGCTGGTGATTTTTATGGCTTGCTCCTTCAAAGACCTCCGCATACCTTCCAGCTCCTCTTCCAGCTTCTTCCTTTTGCAAGAGTCTTCTGAGGCTGTCCTCTTCAACCGATTCAGCTCCTCTTCTACTTTCTGCTTCTGGAACTGCAACTCTTTGAGAGAGCTCTGGAATCTCATGATATCCTGGTCTTTCACGGTCCTCTCCTGGGAAATCCTTTCATAGTCAATTCTCAGGCGAGCTAATTCTTGCTCCTGAACCTTCAATTTGCTTATCGTCTCTGTGGCACTGTTATTTGCTTTCTGCAGATCATACTGGGCCCTTTGCAATTTAGCATGTTCCTCTTCCAGCCATTTCCGTTCTTTGGTTTCTGTCTCTATCAGTTTCTTTAGCCTTTCTAGCTCCTTGTTCTTTTCCTGGATCGTCTTGGCAGCATCATCCAGAGACTGCTTATATCTCGTGCTCTCTTCTGTGCGCATCTGAGTGATCTGTTTCAGCTCGATCTCCAGCTGCTGTTTCCTCTGAGACACCTCTGAGCCAGCGACCTTTTGCTGCTGCATGTTTTCTTCGACCCTCCTGAGGTTCTCCGTGGTCTGGCCTAAAGTGTTCTTCAGCCGCTTTATTTCTTCAGACAGGCTCCTGTTTTCCCGAGTGAGATTGTCTATCTGGGCTCGGTAGCCGCTGGTGTCCTCTTCCTTCTGCATGGTGAGCTGGTGGATGGTCGTCTTGGTGATGTTGATCTCGGTCTCGAACTGGTTTTTCAAGCTAATGATTTCCTCATCGTAACTGTTTCTTACCTTAGCCAGTTCATTTTCATATTCCCAGCGGCGCTTGGCCTCCTCCTGAAACTCAGCTTTGAGTCTTTCAATCTCCTTATTTTTGTCCTGAATGGTCTTTGCAGCCTCCTCCAGGGACTGCTTATGTCTTGCATTGTCCTCGGAGCGCTGCTGGATGACCTGTTTCAGCTCTATCTCCAGATGCTGCTTCTTCTGCATTATCTCAGAGCCACAGGCCTTTTGCTGAAGAGCATCCTCTTCAGCCCGCCTTCGCTGCTCAGTGGTCTGCAGGATGCTGTCATTCAGCCGAACAATCTCATCCTTCAGATCGCGATTTTCCTTTGAGAGTCTGTCCAGCTGGTTTCTAAGATTTTTGGAATCATCCTCCCTTTGCATGGATATCTCCTTGATGGTGGTCTTCGTAATGTTAATCTCAGTTTCATACTTGTTCCTTAAATTACTCATCTCCTCATTATAGTGGGTTCTTACCTTTGCCAGCTCATTTTCGTATTCTCTCTTCCGGGCAGCCTCCTCCTGTAAAAGAACCCTCAGCCTTTCAATCTCGTACTCCTTCTCCTTGATGGCTTTCTCAGACTCTATTTTTTGCCAGCCAAGGCTCTCCTTTTCACACTGCCTTGCTTTCTGCAACTGGTCATAGTCATTCTTCTGTTGGTCAAATCTGTCTTCCACTGCCTTTCTTCTTCTCTTTTCATCTTCGATCTCGTAGGTCAGTCTAGTGATCTTCTCATTCAGTTCCTTTATTTGGCCATAGCACTTGTCTAGATTTTGCTTAGCTGTCTTTCCATCCAGCTCAGCTTGTCTCCTCAGCTCCTCCAGGCTCACAAGCTTTGATTTGAACTGGGAACACTCTGCCTGGTATTTCTGCAGGTTCTGATCCAGAAATTTGTTCTTATTGCAGTTTTCAGAGTTGGCATCTCGGGCCAGTCTGAGCTCCTCTTCCAGGACTTCAATCTTAGTATTTTTTAGCTGTGGAAGTGAAATCAGAAATTATGTTGAAAGATGGAAGGAAGCAGCAGTACATTTTCCCTCCCAGATCAATGTGCACACTCATTTCTCTTTACACTCCTGCACATCACAAACACACGTGCATGTACAGGCAGACACACAAGCACAGGCACCCACAAACACACACCACACACATAAGCACACATATAAAGGGTGATCAAGGCAAAAACTACTAGACAAAAATTCAAGAAATCTATACTTTTATCATAATTCTTTCATCAACTCCTTTATGATCTTAGCAAATGATATATCATCTTTGAATTTCAGCTTCATCTATAAATGAAGTCACATTTTCCAAAATTAAAAGCTTAGTATTTCATAAATTATGTTTCCTTTATTTCAAGGTATAACGTGAGCTTTCATATAAACTCTATTTGAGTATTAGAAATGAGGAGTAAATCACTCAACATGAAAATTCAAATCCAGCTAGTCCACGATATTCTTATCCTTACTTTAACACACACACACATGACTCAAATTCCTTGACCTCAAATTTCATTAAATGAAATTACTGGTTTTTTGGCAATGTAGAGTAGTTCCAATTCTGCAAATATTATTTAAGTCACTTCAGAGCAGTGTACTGGAGCATAGGACCAACCTGACTCATGAGCAAACTGTATTATACTAACTGTTCAGAGAAAATATAATTTTGCCAGTGAGTATGTTCAAATCCATACTAGAATGAGGCAGTAATAAAATGGTTCCATTTTCTTTTTTGATCCTCCAAGGAAATAAATTACCTTCAGATCTTCCAAACTCTTCAGCATCTCACTTAAGAATCTGTAATAGTCTCCAGATCTTGTAAGTAGTTCTATGTACCGAGCATGTATATCTGCAGCCTTGGAGGAAAGGGGTGAAAGAAAGAAAAAAAAAACATATATATATTACATTAAAAAAAAGTCCTATGCAAGTTGAACAACTTTGCTTTCTAAAACAAAGAACAGAGAGATTACATAGAGTGAGCTCCCTTCGTTCATGTGTACTAAGTCCAAAATCCAGAAGCACAACAAAACAAAGGGCTAAAACTACTGTATTCCATCCTCATCACTCCTGGGTGTTTCCCCCAAACCACCTAACAGGTGATGTTCTCTGACATTTTGGGAACAAGTTGTCTGTTAGAAATCTATTAGGTATTTTCCTCTTTTAAGAAGCCTCCCACACTAAATCCAGAATTTAAGCCCAGTTTCTATAAAGACTGCAATATCAAGACTTCCACTGATGATTTCCTAAAAGGCATCATATTTCGATGACTCACACCAGAGGGAACACACCTTCTATTAAACCTTTTTGAGTGGATACCCCATAGCAAGGGATTAACTCGGGCACTGCAGGGAAGACAGGAAGGGGACACCGAGAAGAGGCGATACAGGAGGAGGGGCAGGCCCTAAAACAAACAGACTGAAATATATATACCTCTTGCAGAATCACCCCAGAAGGAGACTGAACCATGGTTCTCTTGATAGGTATGCTCAGTAGAGTTTCCAGTCCTGAGGTGTATGATGCCAGCTGGAGTTCATAATCCTGCAGAATGAATAAATTTTAAGAAAACATACTTAATGGACTTAAAAGGAGTCACTAACAGCTACAATCCCAGTTTTAAATCATCAAGCTGCATTTCTAATGACCAATCCCAAATGCTGCTAGTGTCCCTACAGCTAATATTATATTATTACCAAGCAGTACATTTTTATATACTAAATGGAGATTTTTGCACATACCACCAATCTAAAGAATGAAGACAAACCCATTCACACAGATATTGCCAATGTGTAATGAATTCAAATTAATGAACAGCAGATTTTTATGGTTTATTCAAGAGAGAACACATAAAAACCATAATCACTATTTTCAATAAGTTTATAATCTTTCAAATCAATCAGAAAACAATGCAGTTAATAATAATATATATATATTTTAATATGAAACACTTCATGAATTTATGTGTCATCCTTGCACGAGGGCCATGCAGTCCTCTTTATATTGTTATTTATGTACTACTAAAGCAAGCATGGTTAATATTATTCTTAATGAAACACCAACTTTCTTTGTGAAACCAGCATACCTTAATGGAATTTGCACAAAGTTCAGCTATTTTTTGTAGTTCTTCTGATTTGTCTCGTTTGCCACATATTTCATTGTGCAAGTTCTATACAAAAAATATTTACAAATGTTAAAGTTGTAAGTATTTTTTAAATGTTATTTCACTCTTTAACCACTGTTACTTGTTTTTTCCTTCATTTTATTACTGTGTCTACTGACCTAGTATTGTTACAGTTAAACCTTAGGGGATAAACATGTTTTCTATTCAGAAAAGAGAAGGAAGATCTCCTATTCCTTATTCTCTATGAGGGTACTTTCTAGTCAGCCTGTTTTCTGGTCCTAGCCTTCAGTTTATAAAGATACTTAATTATAATATTACATTATTTGTAAGCTGATAATTATATTTCTTTATAAATATCTCAATTGCTCTTCCAGGCATTATTTAAGCATTCATCATTTAAAACCTAGGTACTGCTATGAAAACTGGAGGAAAATACACCTCATAATCAATGGACTCTAATAGAATGAAAAATTGGCTTCTACCTTCTGCTCATTCAAAAATCTCATGACTGTGTTGGAATCTCCAAACTTCATGGATTCTAAGGCATCCTGGCGACGTTTAGCATCATAAAGCCATTTGCAGAAAGCCTGGTAGTTATCACGATAATTCCTTAGTTGCTTGATTTGTTTCTCCAGGTCCCATAATCTGGAGGCAATAGATACAATAAAATTATTAAGGCACTGATATTGTTCTTCAAAGTATTTAATATCGTTACCATATGGCTCAGCAATTATACCTGGCATCCACTCAAGAAAACTGAAAACCTACATCACAGAGGACCACATATTATATGATTCTATTTATATGAAATGTCCAGATAGGTAAACCTACAGAGACAGAAAGTAGCCTGGTAGCTGGGGCCTGAGGGTTGGGAGGAAATGGGGAGTGACTGCCAGTGGGATCAGGGTTTCTTTTTTAGGGGGATAAAACATTTCTAGACTTAGATTGTGGCGATGGCTACACAATTCTGAATGTATTAATAACCACTAACTGTATGCTTTCAGTGGGTTAACTGTATGACATAGGTACAATATAGCAATAAAGATATTTTGAGAAAGCACCACCAGTAAAATGAATTATATGCAAGATTCAGATTTTCTTGAACTTTCATTCGCAGTAAAGGCATTTCTTTTGTATATCTCTTAATGTTCATACACTTTTGGAAAGCACTCACTCCAAGCATCGACTCCTCCCAACAGTCGTAATGAGAGTCTCCAGGGCATACAAGAGTTGGAACAGCAGCTTCCACAATTTCTCTAGACCCTGAGTGGCACCTGTGTGGGCTGGCTGGCGCTCGGCTATCGTGGTGGACTCTCTTCCCACGGCCGGCAAAGCTGCCACAGGCCATCAGGGAGCAGAGCACCTATCACGCCTAACTTAACACACACAACAAAACCATTCTTTTTTATAGCAATTACTTCAAGCAACAGTATCTTGGGAACAACCCAAAACGGGAAGAAAATGGGGAACAAGGTTGCCACACCTGTAGTCTATCTGTTTATCTATTCTTTGCCAGCGATCTGTCAGCTGTGTGACTTTTTCACTGAACTTGCCCAGATCCAGGTCATACAGGGGGTACTGCTGTGAGGTCTGGGCATGGATTTGCTGGGCTTTCTGCAGCTCTGTCTTCATGGTGGCCAACAAACACTTCTTCAAGTTCAGATCACTTTTAATTTTCTGTCAGAAGAGAAAAAAAAGAGCACAAATTAATCTCATCTCCCATTTTATGCTATGCTGCACATCATCAAATGGAAAAAGTTTGTAATATCCCTTACAGTATTCATATTTTCAAATGTTAACAATTAATCCAGGACAATGTATTTACCAATGTAATTCCCAGTATTTGGGCCAGTGATCTAGGTCCTTGTGCTGCCCCATTAAAAGGATGCGGTGTGTAAATTAGCTTAAGAAATGTTAACTATCACACTCTGTTTCAGAATAGTTTTAATACAAATTAACATATTAAAGATTTTGAGAACTCCTATAGTAAAGAAACCCATTTTACTATGTTTAACTCAGCATTTCCTGAACCAACCTCACTGCCAATTGCTTTCCCACATAGTTCCTGCTACCATGCTCCAGAAAACATTGTCCTAGAGATAATAACAGATATCAACCATGTGTAGCCAATGAAATCCAGTAATCCTCAAAACTCATGAAAACCTAGTGAAACTGTATAGCTGAGGACCACTTAGTCCTGTGCCATTTCCCATAAGCTGGGCTCCTGCTTTATAACCTCTCCCATTACCTTCAGTCCACAACGGTAAGCTTCCATCTTATCCAGATCCAGGCACACTGTTTCCTCTTCGGTGAGTCTGGCTTCATAAACCTTTAGCATGTCTTCTGTTTGGAGAATAGCCTGGAGCAGTGCTCGCACCGTGCACAAGCTGCAAAGGGCAAAAGAGGCAAGTAAAAGTCCTGGTATAATCGGACCTCCTTGAGCATTTGGCTTTTGCCTCTACCAAAAGACAACAATATTACAGCAGATAAAAATCACTTTTTCCCATTTTCTAAGATACAGGAGCAGCATTGTTCCCCCCACCATGATTTGGACAACTATTTTGCATTAACTAAAGAATCCTAAGTTCTGGCCATTACAGTACACCTTACCTATAAGAGACCTTAGATTTCACAACAGTGAGAAAGAACACAACTAGAAGACTCTCTCTCGAAAGCACAGAAGAATGTAAGTAAGTCTCAAGTGAAGAGAGAAACTAAGGCAATGGCTCCATAAGCCAAGCACAGACTGCCAATGAAGTCTGACAAAATGAAGTACAGAAAAGCAAAATAACTGTGATTAGTGTCAGTTGGGCTTACCTATTTAAATAGCCATCTGTAACGCCATTGATATTTTCCAGTTTCTGAAACAGTCCAAACACCTCATTCTGCAAATAGCAGAATTTTTCTGAGCCTCTGAAGTTAACTAGCATATCCTTAAGCTGGTTGAGAACTTCAGCAATTGCTTGAGAATCATTCTGTATACTCTGTCAGAGAAGGAGGAAAGCCTTTTTGATTTAGCTGTATGATTATGATCATGTTGTCCTTAAAAAGTCCAATAAATGGAAAAGATTCAAAGACAGGGTGGACTGCTCATTTTCTTCTTCAGGGAGGCCTTGCCAGCACTGTGTAAATATGGCCCTCTTCCTTAGGATATACGTTTTGGACATTCCAGTGCGGTGCCCAGGCTTGGCTGAGCATGAAAAAAATCACTGAGCCAGGAGATGGAACACCTGGGTTGTAGACCCAGCTCTGTCCATGGTTCTGAGTTCTCACCCCACCCATCAAACCCTTCCATGTCAGTTTCCTGTCTATAAGTAAAGGTAATTCTCCCTATCTAACTCATATCCTAGGTTGTTTCAGGCAAAAGCCAAATTAGTGTTTGCGAAAACTTCTGAAATGAACAAAATACTACCTCGCACAAAGGAAAAACCTTATTCAGCAACCCCCAAACTAACAGCAAAGATGGTTTAATCCCCAGCCTGGAAACATACAATTTTGGATGAATCGGAAAGAAAAAAGAAAATCATACCAGAAACCTGTTCTCTTGAAAAATTAATGTTTCTTGCCTATATTTAAACCAAGAGATTTTTTTATTTCTTGGTATTTTTATATATGTTGTATAAAATATAAATATAAATACACCTGGAATCAGACAAAATATTAATGGATACCTACCTTTAGCTCACTTATTTTCATTGTGATGTGGTGTGAGGACCCTTGATCTGCTAGAAGGATGTTTTTCAGGGTCATGCGGCCCTCCATGTGCTCCATCTGCCTGCGAATTTTCTGGAGCTCTATCAGTATCCACGTTTCCTGCTTGTCATTTTCTCTGTTGGTTTCAATTATTTTTTGATGGTCAATTTCAGTTGTGGTTACTGTAAAAAGATGTTAGGACCACAAAAATCAGAGAATTCCTAGCCAGAAGGGTGCCAGACCTCAAAAAATATCCATATTGCATAAAAGTGTAGCTCCTTCCTTTGATTTGACTCTGCAGATTTAGCAAATAAATGACTTTTGATGTATTACCTTTCAAAGAAGTGATTCTGAAACTAGTTTGATGCCAACTACTTTCTTTGTACAACTGTATGTATGGTTTATAAAAAGAGAAAGACACTCCGAACCAACCTGTGTGTTGCTGGGGGTGGCCAGGAAGCTGTATGACCAGCGTCTGGTAGTACTTCTGGGCATCTGTGAACTGAGACTGGATGTTCCGCTTGTCATCATCTCCAAACATCTCTGAGCCCTGGCTGTTTCTGATGAACTCTTGGTAATGTAACTCAAGGTCAGATATTGTCTTCATGTAATCTTCCTGACGCATTGTCTTCAGCTGGAAGTAAACCAGGCAGGTGTTATTTCTGATTGCCCCCAGAGTGACCAAGAAGCGTCTGCTGAAACATGCCCTATGCTGGACAGCAACACTCATCCAAGGCTCATTAAGATATAAAAGGTCTTTCAATTTGGTACTGGCACAAGAACAGAGCCACAGACCAGTGGAACAGAATAGAGACTCCAAACATTAACCCAAACATATATGGTCAATTAATATACGATAAAGCAGCCATGGACATACAATGGGGAAATGACAATCTCTTCAACAGATGGTGCTGGCAAAACTGGACAGCTACATGTAAGAGAATGAAACTGGATCACTGTCTAACCCCATACACAAAAGTAAATTCAAAATGGATCAAAGACCTGAATGTAAGTCATGAAACCATAAAACTCTTAGAAAAAAATATAGTCAAAAATCTCACGGACATAAACATGAGTGACTTCTTCATGAACATATCTCCCCTGGCAAGGGAAACAAAAGCAAAAATGAACAAGTGGGACTATATCAAGCTAAAAAGTTTCTGTACAGCAAAGGACACCATCAACAGAACAAAAAGGTATCCTACAGTATGGGAGAATATATTCATAAATGACAGATCTGATAAAGGCTTGACATCCAAAATATATAAAGAGCTCACACACCTCAACAAACAAAAAGCAAATAATCCAATTAAAAAATGGGCAGAGGAGCTGAATAGACAGTTCTCCAAAGAAGAAATTCAGATAGCCAACAGGCACATGAAAAGATGCTCCACATCGCTTGTCATCAGAGAAATGCAAATTAAAACCACAATGAGATATCACCTCACACCACTAAGGATCGCCATCATCGAAAAGACAAACAACAACAAATGTTGGCGAGGTTGTGGAGAAAGGGGAACCCTCCTACACTGCTGGTGGGAATGTAAACTAGTTCAACCATTGTGGAAAGCAATAGGAAGGTTCCTCAAAATGCTCAAAATAGAAATACCATTTGACCCAGGAATTCCACTTCTAGGAATTTACCCTAAGAATGCAGCACTCCAGTTTGAAAAAGACAGATGCACCCCTATGTTTATTGCTGTACTATTTACAATAGCCAAGATATGGATGTCCATCAGTAGATGAATGGATAAAGAATATGTGGTACATATACACAATGGAATATTACTCAGCCATAAGAAAAAAACAGATCCTACCATTTGCAACAACATGGATGGAGCTAGAGGGTATTATGCCCAGTGAAATAAGCCAGGCGGAGAAAGACAAATACCAAATGATTTCACTCATATGTGGAGTATACAAAGGAAAACTGAAGGAACAAAACAGCAGCAGAATCACAGAACCCAAGAATGGACTAACAGTTACCAAAGGGAAAGGGACTAGGGAGGATGGGTGGGAAGGGAGGGATAAGGGCGGGGAAAAAGAAAGGGGGCATTACGATTAGCATGTAAAGTGTGGGGGCGGGGCACGGGGAGGGCTGTGCAACACAGAGAAGACGAGTAGTGATTTTACAGCATCTTATTACGCTGATGGACAGTGACTGTGGAGGGGTATGTCGGGGGGACTTGGTAAAGGGGGGAGCCTAATAAACATAATGTTCTTCATGTAATTGTAGATTGATACCAAAATAAAAAAAATAAAAAAATTTAAAAAGATATAAAAGGTCTTTGAGGATTTAGAGATTGCTCCTAAGAACCACAGCAGTGGGCTGTCGATTTTTTTTCCTATAGAAATTTTATTCTTCAAAAGAAATATGACTAATAAGCCTTAACGTGTAATAGATCACAGCAAAGGTGTTCTAACTGAAACGAGAAAGAGGGTCATAAGGGAAAACCCCAAATTTCCCCATTCTGTGCCCCTCCCCTCTCTGCTGTCCCCGTCATTCCTGAAGACCCCCTCACCTGGGATCCTGCAGATTACAATTGGCAAACCACTGATCTAGAGGAACTAATGCTTTGGGTGTTCCTCCAAGAATTCTATTCTACCTTTTATGTCTGTGATGTCCAGTTAATAATTTATGACCTAACTTTCCAATGAGATCACAGGAGAATAGGATCCAGAATATTACAGGACCACATGCCTTTTCCCACAGGTTTTCCTGGCTTGTCAGGGAACTTTAATCAGTACTTCTGTTTGTCTCATCATCAGCCACTCTATATTGGATAGACCAGAACTTCTAAGGCAGGGTGAGCTGACTCTCTTTATGAGATACAAAAGCCTTAGCCACACTGCTAGCAGGTTGGCCTGGTAGAAACACCCACTCCAGGGAGTAGCATGGTACCTCCTCCAAGCAGCCTGGCTGATCTGAGGACATACCTTGGCAATAGTCATGGCCCTGATTTTCTCGATGTCTATCATGCAGTAGTGCCAGGACACCAGGCTCTTCATGTTGATGTAGAGCTGGTTCCACAGAGCCAAGATGGCTTCATAGTATTGCTCGATCCTAGGAGGCACAAAGGGAACACACTCTAGAGCCCAGCTTTCAAACTGCATCCCAAATGGATTTGGACCAATTTATTCCCTAAAAGTATGTTCTCAATAACCTACATTAGTACAGATAATTCAAGTCACATATACAGTACAGCTTTTCATTATTGTGTTGTTTGTTAGTGGCTTTTTAATGGACACCAGGCAGGATGGCGGGGAGAAATTGGTTTTGGACCACTGCTGGCTGCTAGAGCTTGGAAATGAGCACATTATCTCCCCTTCCTGCTCTGTGTGTGGTTGAAGAGTTCCATAATAAAAGGTTTAAGAGAGTCTGCCATACACAATCTCTATAAGGAATGCTCCACCTATTGATCAGTCAATATTGATATTAAAGGCACTTTATTATTTGTGGCTCTAGGCAAAATTGCTGACTATCTAAGGGAAGAACTTCAAAACAATGCCTTTAAGGTATGCAACAAGAATTACTTCTTCCAGCTCTGCTACACAGTCAGACATTATTTTTATCCTCTAAATAATATCTATAGCATCTTCAACTTAAAATTTCAAGACAATGCAAGGGGACCTTTATGAGGTTCCAATTTTGGGTTGGGGGGCTATAGTCAGGAATGGTGTGTCTAAGTTTCTAGTATAAGCATTTGCCCTACTGCTCCCCAGTAGCTTCAGGTCTTGGCTTTTAAGAATTTCAACAACTCACTTGCAAGACAGGTCCACGGCCAGTGGATTTGGTGGAGGAATAATCAGACCCACAGAAGGCACAAGCATGTCCACACCTCCTGGGCCTGTCACGTACCACTTGCTGCGCTCATTATTGTCCTTCAGGATACACTCATCCCCCTTATGCACAATTTTCTGCAAGGAAAGCAGCCCATGTTTCAGCTTTATTCATGGTACACATTTTTACCTTCTTTCTCAAAGATAGAAACAGAGATGAAAACGTACAAACTCTTTGAGCTTTTATCTTATTACTTTTTATCCTCAAATGAAAATGATTTTCACGCAACCCAATAATACTGATGCTTTAAACTTGGGAGCCTAAAAGGTGTGCCTAAAAGAAGTGAATTAAGTTAAAGTAACTTTCCAAAGAGAGCCTGGGGAATCCACCAGCAAAGTGAGAACTCCTTTTGTAAAGCAAAAACTCACTATAGCTTTTCTATTTTTGTGTGTTCATGTTTTACGTATTAGATTTTAGTAGGTCCAGTCACTTGTCTCAGTTACTTGCTCTTAGAATTCAGAAATTATAAAGTTCTGGTATCAGGTTCTCAGAAAAATAACTCCCTAAATTAACTCCAGCATCTAAATAGCTTATTTTCTAAATTAACTCTATTTGGCTTCTTAAAATGGGTGCTTAAAATATGACAGCTACCTTAAATGGTAAAATGTAATAAGCTTGATATTCATGTATTTCAATCTGTTTCAACTTACTTTTTACTTTTCCTCTACACACAAGTTCTTAAAACATTTCTGCATGATAGAACAAACTTTACTGTTTTAGCATGTTTATCTAACCAACTAATCATATTTTGTATTTCTTACACCCTCCATAATTTTTGTAAGAAAACAGAGTTGTGGGAATTATATAAGTACTTACTAAAAACAAGTCATCTTTCTCTATCAACCCTTGTCTTTACCACAAAACCTGCAAAATTGACCTGCTCCATTCCTGTGTGAAATCTCAACGACATTCACTTTATATGCAGTGTAATAGTCATGTTTCTCATTTCTTTTATGTCATCAATTTAAATTTAAGGGTGATCACAGGTAAGTTTTACATATTAGAAGAGTTAAGCCCTAAAACAGAGTTAGAATAGTTTAGAAACAATTCTTTTGTCTTAATTTTTGAGAACTAGCATATGATTCAGAACAAAGTTGCTGCAGGTGTTCAAGAGCCTGCTGCTTTGTACACCACAGAAAGACATTTATTATGGTGCTCACGGAAACCTAAATTAAGTTCTGCTCTCTTGACTGACAAAAATCTGTATGTAAAGAGAGGGAGAACTTTTGTTTCATTTGGGATCCCTGAGCACACACCTGGTCTTGTTTGTAGTCACAGAGAGCCCTGAGAATAATGGGCTTATTGCTCCTGTAGTCAGGGTTACGTGGCTTCAGCTGCACGATCTTCTTGGACTTGTTTACCAAGTTCTGTACTTGACGCTTGTATTCAAGGATTTTCTCTCGTTCTTTCTGCAATTGCAAATAAAATCATACTTTAACACAGATACTCTGAATTTTAGATAAGATCTGGAAATACACTAATATAGCTACAATTAGATTAAAATTAGGTATCGTGGTAGTTGCATTTACTGTAAAAAGCCACAAATTCATCTCTCTGCAGGGACTACAGAAACCTTTCTTAATAAGCCACTCCAGAAGCCACACAGCCATGAATTAAGTGGGTAGGAACTATGCTGAAGGGACTATGCTGAGAAAATTTACAGTATACTTTTCCAAAGAAATTTTCATGTTAACTAATCGGCATTCTCTCCATTTTTGTTTTGAGCAATAGTAATTACTGAAGCAAAATTAATTTTCAATAGTAGCTAAGCATGTAAAAACAATTATTTTGAGAAAAGCCACTGAAAGGTGAAGGAAATGCTTGCTTGAGCATGCCTTGTTCTGTACAATGATATAGACTGGCAGTCTGAACTACATCAGATGGGTACACGTCATCTTTCCCTGGGTAAGGCCGCTGAGAGCCTGGATCTGAGAGGATACCTCCAGCTCCTTGATCTGTTCCAGCAGGCGCTGTAGGGGCATGTTCTTGTCACAGGAGTACTTCTTCCTGATGGAGTCTTGCAGGCCCTTCAGGTAGACTTCAGTAGATTGGGCCTCTTCAAAAAACTATTAAGAATGAGAATGATTCCATGTCAAGGAAAAGGAATTCAATAAGCAGTATCATCTAGTATTCCTAGTTCAAGGGCTATCTTCCCTAAGAGTCTATCTGATAGGTGACTAGAGGAAAAGATTAGAACAGAAAGTATATTAACTTATGTGAGAGCAAGAAACTGAGTGATTAGTAACCAGGTTACCAATCCATACCCTTCTAAATTAAAAACCGATAAACATTATTTATGCAATATTTTGAAGATGGTTTTCAGTGTTTTCTTAAAACACATTCAAAAGGTAAGGTATCAAGACATACAAGACAGTTAAATTATTACTAAGTATAAAAACCTGGAAGTAGGCAGCATTTTCTTTGAGATGAACATCAATGCATTTGGTGATCTGAAGAATCCAACTCCACTGTGTCTGAAGAGTATCCATATATGCCTGAAACAAGAAAACATCAGCTGTCCCACCGCCACTGAGCCGTCAAGAGGCATCCATTCTTCAGTAGATATGTGAGCCTAAATGAAAGCTATGAAACATTTTTTATCTAAGTCCAAATCAGACAAACTTTTAAAAAACTGAAACCAGCATTTCCTAATAGAGAAGTCTTGGTATGGTAAAATTAAATCTCAAAACCAGTTTTAACAAGTAGATACCATTAGGTCTATTAGTCAAAATAGTCACCCAAATGGTACAGCTCCTGACCAATCAGAACAGAGTAGGGGATAGTCCTGGAGCAGGATCTCTGCTGCACCATACCCTGTTTCTGTACAGCCGTTAGATCATGGGGAGGCCAAAGGCACCCATGTGGAGAGCTTGAGGCGCTTAAGACAATGACTTTTACCAACTGATATGGATATATTTTTAATTTTTTAACAACCAGTATGACCACACCAGTGCTACCAGCTAATGTCAGCCTTCAGCACAGCCCACAGGTGGCAGTCTAGGGCAGAGGTCAGCAAACTATAGCCTCAGGGTCACATCCAGCCCACCACCTGCATTTACAAATAAAGTTTCACTGGAACACAATCATACGTTCATTTATATATTGCTGTGGTTGCTTTCATATTAGAATGGCAAAGTTAAATAATTTCAAGAGAGACCAAATGGCCTGCAAGTCTAAAATATTTATTATTTGGTCCTTTCCAGAAAAAGCTTGTCAACCCTTGGTCTAGAGTGTTGATCCTAAAATCCAAAATAAATTTGTCATTGATTTAGGATGGATACAAACATTTCATTTGTATAGCCTTACTTAATGGAAAGTTTCCCTAATAAAAATGTAAATCTTATGAAGGCTACCTCAATTTTGTCTGAAGCTGGATGCTGATTGAGGACAAGTTGGTCACTTTCTTGTTTAAGCTTATTGAGCTCTTTTTCCTTAACCTCCAGTTGACTCATGCGTATCTGTGAATGAAAGAGAAATGAATCCTTTAGAGCAAGTCACCATTAGCCTTCCATTACTTCTGCAGTATTTAAAGGAAATTAAACCCACAACTGCAATTTGGAAATGAACAATGCCAAAGAACCATGTTATGGTTTTCTCAAGAATCATAGTATTTTTAAAATCAAAACAACAATGAGCTATTACTTCACACAGCCACTATCTAAAAGACAAGAAATAACAAGTGTTGGTGAGGATGTGGAGAAAAGGGGACCCTCCTACACTGCTGGTGCAAATGTCAATTGGTGCAGCCACTGTGGAAAGCAGCATGGAGGTTCCTCAAAAAAACAAAAATAGAACTACCATACAACGCAGTAATTCCACTTCTAGGAATTTACCTGGAGAAAACAAAATCCTTGATTCAAAAAGATACATGCACCCCTATGTTTATCACATCATTATTTACAATAGCCAATGTATGGACGCAACCAAAGTGTCCATCAATAGATGAATGGACAAAGCAGAGGCGGCACATATATATACACGATGTAATATTATTCAGCCATAAAAAAAGAAATATTGCCATTTGCAACAACATGAATAAGACAGCAGTAGACTCATAGTCACTAAGAAGGGACTGGTGGTTACCATTGGGAAGAGGCTAGGGTGGGTGGGGAGGGTGAGGATGATATAACGGCACAAAAATACTCAATCATAAGTTTGTCATGGGGATAGAAGCACAGCGTGGAGAATATAGACAATGATTCTATAACATCTTCCTATGTTGACAGGTAGTAACTGCACTAGTCGGGGTGAAGATTTAATAATATGGGTAACTGTTGAACCACTGTGTTGTACACTTGAAGCCAGTATAAGATTGTGTATCAACCATACTTCAATTTTTTAAAAAAGATGCAGCAAGTGAACAGAAAAAAAAATCACAGCGGTTTTAAGACCAGAAAGGATGTCTGAGATTGTCCAGCATGTGGCTGAGGCCATACTGGTGACATGTCTTGTACAAATTCACAGAGTGACAACTAATGCTGAGATTTCCTAATTCTAGGTCTTCATCCACCATACTATTGTGCTACACACACACTGATATTGGAATGAACTAATTCTTACCCTGCCTGCTGTCTTCTGGGGTGTTAAACAACATATTGCCCCTTCTTATGCCACGGAAAAGCTTTCAGAAAAGAATGGTTTTCCATGACCATTTCCACCAAGGCTGAGTTATAAGTGGCTGGTTAAATTCTGACAAGGCCGTTCGCCGGCACAGGAATCCTCCATCACCCGCACAGGAATCCTCCAAGGCAGCGGCATGAGCCAAGCATCTACCCCTCCCGGGATGGGCTTACCGAGAAGGCCTCCTGTTTCTGAGCGATGTTGGTGTTCCTGTCGCTCCAGTCATAGAGCAGCTCCTCCTCCTCGCAGTCATTGATCCACATGATCTCGCGGGATGTGGCCTGGATGATGTTCTGCAGCTGTCGCAGGTGATCCATTCTCTCGAAGGACGCTTTCTGCACAGCAAGTTCAGAAGCAGCATTAGGAAACAGTTGCAGATTAACACGCTCTCCGCACACTCATAGATAACCCATGGGGTCCCTTTCACCAAAAAAAAAAAATCCCAAGAATCGGTAAAACGTTAACCTCTCTCTTGCATTCACTGACCATCTGGGATGTGAAAAAGACCCATCCAAACTTAAAATAAACAAGTGAGCAAGCTTAGATTCAATGAAACAGCCTAATCCACAAGGGTCTTGATTCAGGTATTGATCTTTGGGTTCAATAATTAGTTTTAGACTATAAAAGGGGAAACAGATTCTTAAAAAGATAAATCAAGTTTTTCTGCCTTCTCCTACCCTCTAAAGATTGAAGGTGTCATCGGTCACACCCCAGACCTAATGGGAAATCTACTGTGTCAGTACTAGCCATGTTATTTAGAGTATCACCGCCAACAAGGAAATACTGAGAGTGAAGCTAGGGTGGCACAAATAGGCAGGAACATGGAAATGTCTCTTCTTCCTACGAGTCAAGTAACTGATTCAAAGTATGTCATAAAATGATGATGATGGTCTGGTAAACTCTAAGGAAAACAAGTCAAGTCTTGCTTTTGCTTATACTTCATAAAAAGGCTATAATTCACAAGTGGAAAAGCTTTATTGCTTTATAAGCATTCAACAAGTGTGATTTATGTGGTAAGTTTTAAAAGGAAAACCACCAGGTATGCCTTCAGAAAAAATCTTGAAACACATGCATTTTAGAAGTGTATTTCACTTCTGAAAGAAACACAGCAATAGGAACGAAACAAGTCCCTAAGCAGACATCCAGGGACATCTGGGGCCACAAGATGTAACACCTAGCAGGTGCCTCTCACCCCAGGTGGTGTTCCCCATTTATGGACGTGAACTGAACACAGAGGCTTAAGAAATAAGCTGACTTACCAGCAGGTTTTCATATTCCTCCTCCAACTGGTAGATGGCAGATTTCTCACGCTAGAAGACAAACAGCAGGTAATTACTTAATTCCCCTTGTGGGTCTATATAGGAGCAGTCCTTCTAACCTCCTTTATTGTCAGATACTGACTTAGATCCCTTGGTAGATATGAAGCATTTGCTCTATGAAACCTTCTCCCCACAGGGAGCTTCTCCCAGTTCCCTTGAAGGCAAACCCCCACTGGCCTGGTGGTGCTGTCCCCAAAAGTAAAGGGCTGATTGCTGTGACTTAAAGACTGATTTGATACTTAAAAAAAAAAAAAAAGGTTGCAAATACAACTTATGACTCCCTAAATCTTAGAAAAAAAGAGGGAGAAATGTGGTCAGATACTCATACGGACAAAACTAAGGCAAAAAAAACCCACAGAAGTGAGGATAAGTATTTCTGGTCTAAGTAAAAACATTATTTAAAAGTGTAGGGAAGTGGGAAGGTTTCAGGGAACCAAGCACTTAAAATCAAGTGACTATTTTATGCTGTAATTCTCAACCCAGCTTCAAGTCAGTCTTTTCAGCAAAGTGTCAGGATAAGGTATGATTCCCTTTATTAGAAATACATTTTAATTACTACATAGGGAAGGATTCAGCAAGGACACAAAGCTATATGATTGTCACATTTTTCTACTTGAAGAGATGCTCTGCTTTCTACAGAAATGAACTAGCCTTCTCCAAAATATATTCATTTGCAAACTGTACCCAAACGTGTGTGTCTGCCCTTAGCCTTTCCCCTCCTCCTCAAATGTTAACATTGTCTCTAATAAGTCTGTCTGATTCCACTTCCCCACTTATGACATGGGATTTTAAAAATTTTCCAATCTGTTGGGAAAGAAATCATAGACTAAAGTTTCAGACAAAATGGCCTGGGATCCAGTAATTACACAGTCCTTCAGCATGCTTTCTGAAGACTTTACAACACAACATGTCAAGTACCAGGTCGGCTTTAATTTTGTCCAGCTGCCAGCGATAGTCCCCGATGGCATTGTGGATGACTCGATGGCTGTTGATGTGCTGTTCCACTGAGGCCAGGTCCACACCCCAGGCCACCAGGTCCATCTCCGCCTACCGAGGGAAAGAGAGAGCATGCCCTTCATTTCCCATCCTTTGCATCTGACTCACGTTACTACAGCATCAGGGCTCAGGGGACCAATGGATACACATGGCTTCCATTCACATAAAACCGAAGATGTAAACATTTGGCATTTTTGAAGCCAAAAAAAGTTGTAGAAAGGCTTGCAATTCCCAAATAGCTAATGGGGGTTGCCAAATAACTTCCATCAAATCGTTTGACCCCAGTTCAAGATGGGCTAAGGAGAGATGATTCAGAGATGAGGCCCTTGAAAGCTAGATCATGACCTCTGAAGAAAAAAATCTACCTGTGCACATGCAAGTGGCATGTGTGTGTAAACAGTATATGTGCATCTTGACATCTGAGATGTTATAAAATATTGACAGAAGTTTCTATATTCAGTCATTTTTAAATGTGCATCAAAAAATAGTCCATTAAGTTCAATCATGTACTACTTCCCAGTCTATACAGCTGACCTAAAAGTACTTTTCATTGTTTATATCTTTAAATTGTTTTGGTTGATGGAATGATTGTCCCTTTAAATAGAGCATTTACCATTACCTTTCAGGATGCAAAACTTCCTATGACCCATTCCAAAGAGAAGTTACTATAGATACTCAATACCTTAATTTCAATGAATGCTGGCGCTATTAAGATGGTGGATTTATGTTAGCTTCTTAAAAATTAAATTTGACTTACTTTCTAATTTGAGTCTCCACTACTTCAAATTTAAGAATGCCACACAGTTAAGAATCTAACATATTATTCCACAAGTCTCATACTGCGCCAAGTCTATTATCTTGTCTTTCTTTTGCATGAACTCATGTAAATTTCCAAATCACCTGTCACCTCTTAGACATGCCAAGGGCAAACATTCCAGTCTGGCACTGCAGCAAGAACATAACACACATTGTTTAAGCCACATCCATGTTCTAATAGACTTGGCAAGCCTTCAAGGGGAGCCATTTCAGAGTCAGATGACTGAAAGTTACCCAGGACTTTGACCTTCCTCTCCCTGGGCTCATTTCAGCTTTAAAACAGAAACAAGTGAGTGCACTGCAAAGTTAATGAGATGACCAGTCTCCTGCTCACACCCCTCATTACCAGCCAGGTGTACAGTATCTGACGCGTCCATCAGCAGATACACAAATCAGGGAAACAAAACAAAAACCTGGCATGGGCAGTGTGTGACTGCAGAGGACACTACTCCCTTATCAGCTGTGTCTGCAGCTAGGTCTCCTGGGATTGAGAGGAGGAATGCAGGCTATGGGGAGGGGGTGTGGGGATAAGAGGCAAAGCGCCTGAGACAACCAGCAGTTAAGTGATAAAACTGCACTGAGTTTGTTTTAAAGTATGGGGCCAACTAATCTGAAAAGCAGTGCTCATCAACTGCATCTATTAGAAAATGGTCTGCCCACCCACTGCCCAGGACAGAAAGTGGAGTCCACATGATAATGCCATTTTCTGACATTTAAAACTGTTGACTCTTTGCTACAAAGGCTTCTTATAAAGCTACACCCAACATGAATATAGAAAATAACAAATTATGAGCTGCCGTTTTGTATAATTGTCATAGTGACTAAGAAGAAATTAGGGGATTTGATGTTTCTAAGTAATTTGGTTCAAAGATTGTGTGGCTAAAATGAGAGTTCCTGTGGCCAGGATTCTCACCTGGCCCTGCTTGACTAGCTCACTGCACACCTGTGGGCAATACATGGCTATTAACTCTATATAAAGAGCTCCGCCCAGTGCTCTGCACGCAACATGGTGGCAGGGCTGCAAGGCTGCAGGAGAGCAGAGCAGAGGCTGGGGTGGTGGCAGTGCCGAGGACAGAGGCCCAGAGGACGGCTGTGCAGGATGGCTGTGCGGACAGAGGGGCCCAGAGGCAGAGACTGGCTTGCTGCATACAGACTCGCTCTGAGTGAATGGGATTCTAGTGACCTGCCACCTGGAAATAAAGTTGGGTATAAACCCTTTCACCCCAAAGAGCACTCTGCTGTCAATTTCTTTGGTCACACTGAATCCATAGCGAACTTGCCCGGGGGGCTGAAACCCATTAGTGAGACAAGTCGTTTCATCTAACATCACGGATTCTCACGATGTGGATCAAGCCCCATCAGCTCTGCCAAGGCTTCTCTTGACAACCCCCTTCCATGGTGAGCTGGGGGCCACCCCTTTCCCCAGTATCTGAGCAGGATTTTATTACAGCTCAAATATGGCAGTTAACCCCGAGCTGGTGTGGGTAGAAATTCAGCATTGGGGTGTATCTTGTTTTCTTCAATAAATACTCATTTTCAGGGCTATGTGAACATAATGTTTGGGCTTGAATTTTCTGGCATGGTCCCGATACATATAAAATGCTCAGGAAATGTGTGGTCAAAGATGAGAGGGAATTTGAAAACAGCAAATAGGTTTGTATTTAGGTTTCTGGTATTATAACTGACTTTTTAATAAGCCCCACCTTTTGCAATACAGTCTTTGTAACAAGTGGGAGAAAGGTTAACTGAATGAATGACTGTCTAGTCCCATAAGCCATCACCCCATACAAACATTTTTAAGTGGTTGAGAAACTTCAGAACCACTGCTCAATTGGTCCAACAAGTAATAAAACTAGTATTTCTTATAACCACAACCACATTGTGTAACAAATGACCTCTGCATGATGCATCACTCTAACATATCCACCTCAAGAGCAGGACAATTCATTAGTATCAGGCTGTCATCGTAAATTGCCATCTACATGATTATGTCATAGTTCTACTGCCACCTGCTCATTACAGCACATGATTACTCCAAAGCAACAAAACAATAATTAGCAGTGTGAACTATGTGGTAGAAACTCCAGTTCCAGGGAAAGGCTCAGTACCAACTTCTGTGGCCATTATTTTACTTCACTCCCACATCAGTGATGTCATGATTGCACAAGACAACCGACACTTCAAAAATACAAGGTAAGCAACTAATGATCCCAAACCAGAATATCCGGTTTTACTGTGTCCCCAGTCTTCCAATTTGTTAACATTTTGAAGTCCAGACCACTGTTTGTGGCCAGGCCACCGGGGCTGACCCTGCCGCGTTCTGTACACCTGGTCTACCCGCGCTTGGGCGTGAGAGCGCCAACCCCACCCCCCGGGAGCTGCTTACCCTCTGCTGCCTCATCCACCCCAGACACTCGCTGGTGAGGCACTTGGTGAATTCATCCCACCCGGAGCTACTCTGGCAGGTGTAACCCCCGCCGCCCTTGGAGCTGGGCCTCCGGACTCGAGGGACGCTGATGGCTTTATAAAGGGCTCGCATTTGCTCCTGGAGCTGCAGCAGTCTGAAAGGAAAAGAAGAACAATTACACCAATGCAGGAAAACAGCCTATGCAAACACATTCTGGGCAAATGTCCCCTTTTCTGAGTCTCCTTTGCGTAGTATAGGGGTCACAAATGTTTTATTTGAAGCATGTTCTCCTTTACCATGTGACTCAAAGCCTGAAGTGTCACCGAGAGCAAAACTGGCGCTGCCTGACCTTTCTCCTGAATTTCATCCGGGGACCTGTCTGTGCTACTATCCTGGGCAAAATGAGACTGCACGTCCCTGTGTTCAATTGCATTGCTAACTCTTAAAGTCTCATTTTTGTATTCATCGAACTAAGCTGACTCGACATTAGACTCTTCAGAGTCACATGCTGTGTGCCAAAGCGTCTGTGGCTCCCAAAGGGAGGCACAGTTGACATCTCATAAGACCCCAACTCCTCCCAGGAAGCACGCTCTTTTCAGCAGGTCTGGTTTATTCTTTTCATGGCAGCTTTGTGATTCCACAAAAGATGGTGGTGGTGCTTTTAGTCAATTTGTATTAGCGATATACAAAGCTGCAAAATACCAGGTAAGGGGGCCTTTCCTTAGGAGTATGTGTGCTTCCTTTGGGGGAAGACCTGGGACACAGGACTGAGTGTAACCACTGCAACATCCTTCTTCAGGAGGCCTGTCCGCATTCAGTACCTTTTCTGATAAGCGTCACAAGGCTGGCCCATCTGCCGCATCTCTCTGATCAAGTTATCAGTAATTTCCATCTGATCGTTGGCCTGGGCAAAACACTCGTCCAGTTCTCTGCTCCGAGCCAGCTGTATTCCATCTCCATATTTCAGTTCCTAAAAGAAAGAATTCACATGAAGGAAACACACAACACTGGAAGTAAATACATCATGTGTGTTGACAGAAGCAAAAGCCTTTGCTATAAACTTAAGAAATATTGTAAGTTTCCATTTTGCATGTAACTGCATATAATTTCCAAATAATTTCTTACTAATTTGAGACAGGGAGGTAAATCTAGGGAGATGCATGAACGAAAATTTGTGGACTCTCTTTTACATTTTCACTAGGTTGTTAAAAACATATTTACAGAATGTTGCTCTTTCCCCTGCTTCAATATGCTAAATGCCTATCATAGTTGCACACAACCCATCTAACGGGAATTTCACTGTAATAAGAACAATGTACCATTAACTGATTAAGGTCTTTTACACACAAACTGAGCTTTTCTTGCATCTTTGGGAACACAACTTTTCAGTTCTTAAAAAGAAAGCCAATTCATTGCATTGAGCCAATCAGTTTCCTGGTTTTGATGATGTAATATAGCTATGTGAGGGGTCACTTTTGGGGGAAGCTGGGTGATGGGTCTAGGAGACTGTTCTGTATTATTTTAGAACGTCTTGTGAGACTATAATTATTTTAAAATAAAAACATTTTGTTTTTTTTTTAAAGACACTTCCTCTATATGTATACAAAAGACTGCTGCTTCAGTGCCATACATAAACCTTCTCTAGAATTTTACAACTGCTGCTTTCATTCAGCTTTAGCCAAATGAACCTTATTTCTCTAGACAGAAATGTTAGCAAACATTCGCATACATTTCCCTCCTAACTTTGTTACATTTCAAAGCATATAAATAAAAATGAACTAAGAACTGGATGTCATGTAAACTTTTAGATCTACATGTAAAATGTATCTATAGCCATGACAAACCGTGTGCAGGCCTGGGATGTGTATGTGTTCAATATTAAGTCACTGGTGCCTCCTACTTTGCTTTATGCAATGGAATCATGGCACTGGGGTGAACATTAAGTTAAGTATATTTCAAACTAGAGACTTGAAACAAGAACTAGAACCAGTCCAGTTTGCTGGGCCCCAAATATTTTTATAAGAACTGAAGTTAAGTTATTTTTTTTAACTGGATGAAATTAACCAGAACTAGAACCCATACAGTATCTAAAATTAAGAAATTAGAACATTAAGATATTCCCCAAACAGAACAGATAAATAAAATTAAAATCCCTCTTTGTATGTAACAGGGGTCCTTTGTGATAAGCCAGATTCCAGATTTAACCCGTACGTTAATGTCAGCAGCAGTGAAACTAGTACTCCATTCCTTTGCTGAAGAGGTACAATAAATCAGGGAGGGGACAGATAAGGTGGCCATGCCCCTACCCTTCTCTAGCATGTTTTTAGCAAACAGGGAGCAAAGTGAATACTACAGTGTTTTAAAATAAAAACTTTACACAAAAAATATCATGAAGCCCCCGATCTTTAAGCATGTTTCAATATGATCCTAAGCTACCTCAGTAACATCAACAAAAATAATGAGGCTTTCATCTCTGTTACCATTTTCCTCAATTTTCAATTGTTTCTTTTTCCTTTTTTTGTTTCTCAAACAGAATTGTTCTCAACAATATGGTAATCTTTCCTGAAAAAAAATTTTTTTAATTGACAATATACATCAAAATCCAATAACATAAACATGTTGGCTTGCATTTCTAGGAAGAGAAAGTTTACAAAATTATGTAAGTGATAACAGGTTGTTGCAATTCCAAAAGGGTGGACTCTGTGTAACAGACGTTTGTTGAAAAAAACGTTGAAAACTGGTCTCCTTGTTAAGCCAACGTTAAGTTGAAACCAATTACATTGAAAAGATACACATCCCTCTCCATCTGTTTTGTAAAAGATCATCTCGAACCAGCACACATACAAAGGAGGGCAGTGAATAAGGATGTACTGGTCGCGGTGGTGAATCTAAGAGCAAAGTGAGAACAAAATCTGGTGTGGATGGTATTTTACAAGGACAAGCAAGCTTACCGGCTGCACAATCAGCTCTGCCCGCATCAAACAATCCGAGCAGTTCTGCAGGAGCTCCTGGATGGTGTTCTGGTTCTGATGCCTAGACATCGTACCAGTTTGACTGATGAGGCAAACACAAAGAAAACAGACATGAATTTTTTTTCAGTTTGAAATAATTTCAAACTCTCAGAGAAGTTGCAAACATAAAACAAAAACACTCCTGTCAACCCTTCACCCAGATTCCCCAGTTGTTAACATTTTCCATGTTTCCTTCTGTAACTCAGGGGCCAGGGGTCGGGGGTAGGAGAAATAAGTTCCCAGCCCGGGGGCAAATTACCTTTGAAGCCAAACTCAGTCAAAGGGAGAAATAAAGTGGGAGAAACCCATTTCTTACTTACAATCATCCACTTCTGCTCACCCGTGTCTGTAGCAACCTGGCTGTAAAAAAGGGACCCCACCACACCTCTCTGGTCCAAATATACCCTTGATCCCCCGACCCCTGTAATCACCTATTGATATGGAGATGGCTACTTCTCTCCACCCCTTGGAAACACCTGTTGATATGGAGATGCACTAAGGCCAGGCGAGAGATTCTGGAAATGCTGCAATTTTACCCACACCTTCTTTACACTCTCTTCCCTCTGTGTGTTTTTATTTTTGTATATATACCTTTTCTGAACCATTTGAGAATAATCATGCTCCTTTATCCCAAAATATCTCAGCATGTATTTCCAAAGAATAAAGACACTCAACTACAGGATCACAGTACAATTATGAAAATCAGAACATTTAAAATTGATAGGATTTTCTAATCTGCAGAATTTTTCAAATTTTACTACTTAGCCTAATAAGGCCTCTGTCACAGCAATTTTTTTTTTCTCTGGGTCGAAAATCCAGTCCACAGTCTTTTTAATTATTAAAACACATTTCTGGCAGCTGATCTATCAACCCCTCCTCCTTCATCTCACAAAGGTGCTTAATGCCAAGCCCCCAACACCCCAATCCCTCAGGGGAAGACCTCAAGGCATTAGACCCACAGCATGAAGTTTCCACTGGTAAGTCCAACTAAGGAGAGTAGGAGGAGACAAGAAAAGCTTGCTCTACAAAAATATTTTCTACAATCACAGTAAAAGACAGTGTGAAGAAAGTGATGGGAAATTTAAATATCCTTAATCCAAAACCAAGCTACTTTTCCTTTCACGATGACTGAGCCAAGAATATTTTTCTCTACAATGGTGATATGTCTAAGAGTACATTTCAGATGAAGCTCTTTTCTGGAAGATGAGGGGCAGAAACCTTAAAACAGCAGTGATCTTTAAGAATAATGTTGTAAATGTCCCTTATTTTAAAGGAAGAGATTACAGGAATTACGTTGCTCCAGATATAAGTAAAAAAGAGGAAAGTATAATAAAAGTCTTAGTTTTTAATTTGCCAAGATACAGTACACTGCAGCACAACCTGCTATAACATAGCTCAAGAGAGATTTAGACATATTAAATTATTGTTTAATGTTTGGGCAAAGGGCTCGTGAATGTGCTATAGGGAGCCTGAGTGCACACCAGGCTTCAGAGACACCCAGTCCTTCAGCCAGGACTGGCCTATGCCTGCAGGTAAGACGGTTTGATGAGCTAGACTTTCTCTTTTGTGTGTGGGGGTGGGTGGGTGTGTCTGTGTATTTTCAAGAAAGAATTTCACTAAGAAGAAAACGTTTGAAAATCACAAGCGGTACTATGCATAAATGGGGTAAAATCACAAGAACGTGGAAAACTTGTCCCATGGCACCTGATTCTGAGTCATTTCAAGTTGGGGAAGCACTGCCTTTCTCTCCCTGCCACCTATTTGCACCTCCCTGCAAGCAAGGATCCCCAACAAGCCAACACCAGCAGCAGGCTTGTGGGCGGAGAAACAAGCTCTCCCTGGGAACCGCTCCCAGGTGATGACTCGGCTCCTCCAGGCAGGCCCAGGCACGGCCCGAACTGCCCACCCATCCAAACCAGGATGCCCCACCCCTCACCCCATGAATACAGCCGTTCTCTTTCTCTCACTCAGAATTAGGCAGGAAATTGGGCACGCTTCCCCTATTACTGAGATATAAACAGGACTACATGAGTCGTCAGAACTTGTGCAGAATTCCAATGGACTTAGACTCATAGGAAAGAAATTCAAGAGACAAAGGAAAAAAATTAAGAAATACAGACACTACCATTAGAACTCCTGGATGGATATGGAATTGGGAAGGGCCTGGGTAATTACATCTGTGTTCTTTAATGAAGGTGGATGAGAATATTTCTGGCACGTTTAAGAATTCTGTTGGGCAATGTGGTTCAGAGGGTGATTCCCACAGAGCATGCCAGTCCCCAGCATATGACTGAAAGGGCAATCAATCCCTTAGCACAAACGGACATCAGAGTTCCTTGAACACTGAGAATGCATGCGACATCACAAACTGAGCTGTAAGACCCAGGCAGAGAGGGGAAGGTGGGGAGGGGAATGTGAGAACTTTACAATACTTGCAAATTTTCTGTAAATCTAAAATGATCCCCAAATAAAAATATCTGGGAAAAAGAGAGATGAGGCAATCAAATGTTGGTTTAAAATACTGATGGACCTTCTACACATTTCTTGTTCCTTTCTACTTATAGAAGACATTCTTACTTCTAGAAAACAGCTGGCATTTCTATAGAGATAAGTCATCTCATCTGCTTCCCCTCACCTACATACATTTGAACTAAAAAAACAGTATGTTATTAATAACACTAAAAAGAATTCTTCATGCTTTATTGAAGGACTTGCACATGGTCACCATACATGCCCCTGATATCCACTAAAATCCTATTGCTTTACTTGGCATTTCAGTAAACAGATTAGCAACTGTATAGGAGAGTGAAATGTACAAAAATCAGATCTCTTTAAGGTCAAAATAATGAAAAGCTAAAGCATTAGAACAGCGTAATGAAGACTCTTTAGTATTGCTATTTGTCTATAGGAAAAGTATGATCTGACCCAAATGTCATCTTACACACAACTTCAGGACCGCATCTGGTTCCTGTCTTCTGTAAGAATCTCACTTCAGTCTGAGGTGGATCAAGAACACCCTTCGGGAACAGACCTAGTAAGAAGGGGAACAAGGTGGCCGCTATTCCGATAGCTCAGTCCATCAAAAAGAGATGCAGGCCCGCTGAGGGTCAGTAACTGGGCAAAGAAACCACCCCACATCTCAGTTTGTTTGTCTTGGCAGAATGAAGAATCCGCACAGAACTGGCTGCGCTTAAATCAAGAAGGAAGCACAGGCAGGATTTTAACCCATCAGATCAGTCCAGCATCCCACACTCAACACTGGGCAGTGTTGGGTGTTCAGCAAGAGAGCCAGGAAAGCTTGTTTCAGGGAGTATGTGCAGCGTTGTTTTCTTTTAAGTTGGGTGTGATTTAAAGCTTGTTAAGTCAAATCATGTTTTTCATTGACCACATAACAATTTTAGAAACTGTTTTTGTATCAGAAATTTTCTAGACCTCAGTTTTCTCATGTCCTGGGCTAGATGACAGCTAAGATTTCTTCAACGCACTCATTCTGTAACTCGGCTTTACGAAACCACCAAACTTATTCCTCCTACTGGAAAATAATACAAAAGTCTATGTTCTGCCTAATGGCAATGATGCTTCTTCCTCAATTCACAAAGTGCACTTTGAGAAAATGCAAAATTCTATCACATATGAAGAAATAAATTTTAAATAACTGTACTAATTTAACAAGCATATAATTATTTTTAAAATCCCTAGTCTCAAAGAAATTCCATACTAATACTTGTAGGCATTAGTGGTGCAGAGATTTTAAACCACTTTAGTAATGGAACTAACAAGCCCAAAGTTCAATTTTTAAATTCCATTTCAGTGGCATGGAGGATGCAAGATATCATGTGAAAGAAAGATGTCATGTGAACAACTCATTTGGACCAATGAATCTAAAAAATAGGTTCTACACTAAATAGCTCTTTGAAAAAATATTTGTCCTTAAAAGTTTTTAACTTTTCTGAAATGTTGTTTTATCTTCAAAGCCATAAATGATTCATACTACAAAGAACCTGTCTGCACAAACATTTCTTAAAATTCATTCTAAAACTTGCTTAAACAAGTAATAGCTCCAACAGTTTACATAAAGATCCCTTAATCAGTGGTTAAAAGCAAAACGCACTCTCGATTTTATCCAAGGAAAGACCACATGAACTTTCGTTCATATTATAGAGCTTTCTATGTTTTATTTTACTACCTTCAAATAACACTTTTCTGAAAAAAATAAGACTCGGAAATTAGCTGTCTTAAGGCATTAGTTTAACATTTATTGCCAAGAATATTAGAGGAAAAAAATGAGACAAATGTTTTAAAGAGAGGCGCACAGCATTACAAGGTAACAATACTTTTCAAAATAGTTACTCTGTTTTATTACCTTGTAATAACCTATACTGCTCTTACACTTGGCCCATGCCACCTAACTGTATTTCTTTTCGTGCACATACTTTCTCTCCCATTGGATTCCTTCTTTTCTTCCTTCCTCTTTCCCTTCTCCTCCCCTCACCTCTATCTCTGTATCTCTCTCTCTTTCTGTCCTAGTTCCTTTCGTTCATTCCATCAACATAGGATCCCGTACATATGCAGGAATTGGTGTCTTGTGTTCTCTTTGTATTCAGGTTCATGGAATGATGGCTTCAGAAAAGTTCAAGAAGCATTGTTGGAAATCAGGATAATTATGTAATATCGATCTTTAATTTAAGTCTATTTGCTTATTAGCTCCTTATAATGTTCCAAGCATTTTCACATACACCATTTTGAGTTTTTTCAAAGTATCTTAAGTAAATGCAAAAAGCCTGAATGATGTTTGAAAAAAAAAAAAACTTTTACTTCCCCATTTATAGACAATATCCTACTTCCAAGACTAACTAAACACACCAAGTATCTGTGGAAATGTCACTTACCCTGGAAGTTAGAGACCAAATGCTGCTGCCTTGTTGAACGTGCCTGATCACACCTCTGCCCTCATTCTGCCCCAGTTATTTACACACCTGTCTAGCTCACTCCTAGAGAGCAAAGTCCCATATCTTAGTCACCTCCACTTCTAACACAGAGTTTTGCATACAGAAGGTACTCAATACCTGTTTTGTTTAGCAAAGTAGAAGAAAAGCAAAAGCAAATGAAAAGACTGATCTGAGGATCTTACCACCATCTCAGCCTGATTTCCAAGCTCAACCAAGTAGCGCATTTAGCTCCCATCCACGAATCCCATCCCAACAGTATGCAAAAATGGGGTTTCTTTCTATAAATCTTATTAAGGGGACCTCCTCTGATCCTTCATTTTATCCTCACCCAGGAGTTTTGGAAGCCTTCTCTCTAAAAAAAAAAAGTTCTGCTCCCTTTTCCATGTCTATTATTTTCACACTGGCTCAGTGGAGGTGGGGGTGATCACATAACATTAACTTCACGAAAGCTTTGAAGTCGGGTCGACTCAGAGGCCACGCCTTACTCAGCCACTTCCGGTTGCACCGCCTGCGACTTAGAACAACTAAACTCACGCTCCCTGGAGTTTCTGCATCTGCAACCTGTAGGAGACGCGCCCACACCCCTGCGGCTGGCAGGGCTTCGAGGAGCCAGTACCGCCGGCGAAGCCCCGCAGAAACTCAATCTCCCTGCAAGATCGCTCTTAACCGGGAAGGCGGCGGCCGCCGCTATGTATGACATGATTCTCGGATTTCATTTTTATTTTTCATTTGTGTTTTTTACACCAATTCATAATTTTGAACTTTGCCCAGCTTATAATATTAAGGATATCCGGCAGCAAACTGAGGGTGGAGAATTAAAAAAAAAAAAGAAATGAGGACGGTGTGGGGGAGGGAAGAAATGGATTAATTAAGTGTAAGCCATTTCAAAGGTTCCTGAAATTACTACCAGACCTGAAAATAACGGTTTGGGACAATTCAAAGGGAATGACACATTGTAACAGCATGAAAGAAGCTTACTGAAGGGATAAGGAAATGCAGAAAAAGCAGGTCTTCCCTTCCTTTATTAAGCAGGGAAGACACAGGAATATTTGGTCCTTATAAATTAAATGCCGAAAGTCCGCATTTCTATTTTGAAGGTCTTACCTACTAGAAAACTTTCAATTGTTCTGAAACCTAAAGAAATCTGGTCATCCATCAAGAGGCTTACTCCTTTTTAATTTTTTTCAGGTGCTAGATGAAGAAAGGGATGTAATCCAAGCAAAAACTTAGACCTATTCGCTGTAGTCTTTTTCTAACATGCAATCGTTTTTTTCATGAACTGTAGATTTCACATTCATGAGGTCTTGGAAGGTCCTGGACCCTTCCAGACCAAAGTGTTGGTGATAAAAAATGTACATTATTGGACTGCACTACCATTTTACAGAATGTTGCTTCAAACCAGAGGCTCATTGAGGCTTAGGGTCTGTGGGGCGGTGGCTTCAACCTGAGAACCGCACCTGACCAATTTCCCAGGTGTGTAAGAGGGAAGAGCAAAGTAGAGGGTGGGGCAGTGCTCCAAGCACCAAGGCCTCCAAACTGAAGCCTCTTTCTAGAACCTCCTTTTCTGGAAAGACTGGTTAGCTGAGAGTTGAGGAGACTCCCTAAACCACAACCCAGCCCTTCTTTACTCCACCCTAAGCAGTCAGCGCCGAGGCATCAGGAGCATCAGCAGTTTTATTCTTTCCCAAGACATTTCAATCACCTGAAAGACAATGAAATTATGCCCATATTTAGAGGAAAAATTAACTACTTTGACAGCTGTCTCGTAGATCTGACCAATAATTAGTTGGCTTATTGCTGCATCATACTGATTTTTACCCCAAGCAGATGGAAACTACAGGAAAGAATACAATGGTTATGAAATAAGTATTTCACAGGAATGCAACAGACTAAAAAGAAGTAAAACTCACATTAGATGGAAGAGTTTACAAGTAGAAAAGGGCCGTTTTTGTTAACTAAAGTTTGACCTTTTCTTGGCCATTGTGGTGTACTGGATTTAAAGGTAGTTCAAACACTAACCAGCTGTGTGACTTAGGCCATGTCATTTAACTACTTTAACCTCAGTTTGCCATCTGAAAAGTGGGAAGTTTATCAGGAGGCTAAAATAACATACATAACATACCTGGCACATCATAGGTGTTTGCCAGGTAATGGTGACTATCATTAACCACTATCTGGTATTTTTATAAAATACGTAACTTACTCAAACTCAATAACCAGGTAAATGTTATCTGCCATATTCAAGCTAAACTGAATCTTACTTTGCAACTGTTTCCCAGAAAAATATTTAAGACCATCCATTCTGGGTGTCACCCAACACTGAGCCTGTTTTGACTCTCGCTTGTCTCTTGCGTCCAGTTCTTAGCTGAGCTGCCTCCTCACCTGGCAGTGTCTACTTTCCCGTCCAGCTGCAACAACCCTCAGTCAGCGTTTCATCGCCTTTCTAGACCAACCCCCTCTGGCAGGCCCTCCCCATTTCATGCTGCCCTGCACACTGCTCCCACGGAAACAGGTCCGGGGGAGGGAACCTTTCATACCTTCTGGGAAAACCTGCAATGGTCCCCGTCTTCCTATCCATGTTCCCCACCATGGAGCATGGAGTCGAAGTTTAACTCAATGCCACTTCTTTTATACAGTCTAGTTACTAGTGCCTTAATTAGCTACGGCTGTGATTCCACCCAGCCTAAGATAAAGAAGCCACAAAAGAGAGGTATGGGCTGGGGGAAGGAGGAAGAATTACAAATGAGATAGAATACTGTCCTAAAAATTGATGTGTTACTCAAAACAGCAGCAGACTCACAGACTCCAAGAAGGGACTAGCAGTTACCAAAGGGAAAGGGGTTGGGCAGGGTGGGTGGGTGGGGAGAGAGACAGGAATTAAGGGGTATTATGATTAGCACACATAATGTAGGGGGGTCACAGGGAAGGCAGTATAGTGCAGAGAAGACAAGTAGTGACTCTATAGCATCTTACTACACTGATGGACAGTGATTGTAATGGGGTGTTGGGGGTGGACTTAATAATAGGGGTGAATGTAGTAAACACAATGTTGCCCATGTGAAACCTTCATAAGATAATACATCAATGATATCTTAATAAAAAATAATAATAAAAATAAAAATATTGATGTGTTATTACTGTAAAGCACAGAGGGAAATGTTTTAAAACCCCCTTTAAAGGAAAAATAAGATTTGAGGAAAAATAAGATTTTAAAGGAAAAATAAGATTAGTTTATTTATGGGAGGGCTAAGTACAAATCCTGGTTACTTCAAAACTAACCAATCTAATTCAGCCAAAAAAAAAAAGTGGAAGATTTTTAAATACATGAGTTTAAATTCAAACAGTGGTGTTCATAGTGGTTTTTGTGCTTTAAAAACAAAACAACCTTTACTTAGAAAAGCTTTTGGTCAGAAAAGTACTTATTAAGTTCTTAATCATCATTCATTTAGGAACGGGCAGCTCAGAGATGGCATCCTACTTCTAGATAGCAAGTGTCACGAAAATCCCTGTGCACAAAAACCCCAGGAAAACAGGTATGGGTGCATGCCCTGTCCCTTTTTAGTCAGTGGCCATTATTTTAAAATACAGAACTCAGTATCTGTCAACTATTTTGTGCTAAGCACCATTTCAGGCCAGAAGCTGCTGGGGACATGCCCGCAGAAACTCCACTACCTGGATCAGGAAAAAATGGCCACATGCTGACTCTAGTCTCCATCGCGGCCTGCCACCCAGCTGCTCTACCAGATCAACATCAATGCACAGAAAAAAACAAGCCTTCCTCTAAGTTAAGTAATTTCTCACTTGAGTCTGTTTCCCTTCCCAGAGAGATGTAAAACTTGACAGGTTTATAAACAGCTTTTAAGTTGGGGGAAAAAAAAAAGCAGAAAAAATGAAGCCCTATTATGAGCAAACATGGCGCCTCCCCAAAATGTAATGTCCCTTATAAACCATGTATCTTTATCCAGTTCATTAACCAATATACTAATGAGTTACAAATTCACTTCTACAAGAAGCCAGGGGAGTAAAATACTCCATTAACACTAATGTTTATTGTCAATTTAAAAGATAGGCACTTTAGGATAACAGAGACATATTTTTAAAATCATAGTATAATAAAACCCTTGGCTCTTAAGATGCCAAAAAGAAATGCTGCTCAAGAATCCTTCCAAATTCTGATTTGCATTTAATGTATGGTTTTCCTAAATCTACTTCCCAACTACTGGAAGACTGGCAGGTAAAAGTGAAGTTTCAGATTTAAATGGTCGGCCAAGTTTTCAGATAAACTTAGAAACCCAAGTGAAAACTGGCAAATTTTTCTCTCCTTTTTTTCCTATTGCTTGGCACATCTTTACTGGAAATCCCCAGATGCATTTTGTTCAGAAAACAAGAGTTCCAAGATTAATACAATTCTTTGCTAACTCAAAAAGAGAAAATAAATGATAAAGATGCTCCGGGGAGAAAAAAGATTAATTAATCTTAGCAGAAAACATGTCGCAACTAGAGTAGTCTCTGCCTTCAAAACTGCTGGCAAAACCAAAAAAAAAAGCCCTGGGGTGTATTCCTGTTGCTCCTCCCCAGCCTAAGGCCACAAGGCAGGGTAAATACTATTCTGGAACTCGGGCCTATTTCCCAAAAGCCCTAGTTAGGAAGGGCCTGCTGGGGCGAGGCAGCTGCGGGCCGAGGGCGCAAAGTTCTCACGACTCGAGTGGGTGTCCCGAGTCCAGCTCCGGGGACTGCGTAAATACAGGCTCATTACCTTACCCTATCCACCCAATCGGTTCCCTTGTTGGGTTTCCGCGGGGATTCTGAGCAGCAGACCCTACCCTCTTCCCAGGGGGCTTCCCTAGGTATCTCGATCCCCCGAGCCCCCAGGCTCTCGGGCAGGCTCGGGTGGGAAGCTGCGCCCTTCCCTCCGCACCCCCTGCCCACACTCGCCTGCTCCAGGAGCAGACCCTGCGCCCGCGCTCTGCGACCAGGACACTGAGGTCATTCACCGGGTGCTTTTAAAAAGGGTGAAACAAAGGGCGCGGCGGACCGAGGGGGGACAGACGTGTCCCCGCGGAACTAGACAGGGGGCCAGACGGCCGCCCCTGCCGGGAAGGCCCCTTTAGGAAGCAGGGAGGCGGCGGCAGGGCCTTCTCAGGACGGGACCCTGCCCCGCCGACGCACAGCCTCCACCCAAAAGCCCGTGATGGCCGAGCAGCCCAGCGCCGCCGCAGGGGTGGTCTCGGCGGGACCAGGAACTTGGGATGAGCTACTAGAGGCCACAGGGCGCCGAGTCCGAGCCCGGCGCCCGCTCCTTTACTGTCTTACTTTTGGTTACAGCTAGAGAGGCTGGGTTTGGCCGCCGCGGCCCCGCCTGCCTGACCTCTCACCTGCCGGCCCAGACAAAGGGGATGCCAACCCGGCCCGGCCGCGCGGCAGGCAGTCCTGGAGGCAGCCGAGACCCCGCGGCCCGGCCCGCCGTCGCGCCCGGCCCAGACCCCTCCCCGGCTGCCTCGCGCCCGGACGGCGCGGAGGGAGAAACGTGGGGCCGAGTCCCCGCCGGCACACCCACCCACCCGGCTGCGGGCCGCGCCCTGGGCGTCCGGACACCTGGGTCCTGCCCCAGCGCGAACAGGAAATGCTTGCTGGACGTCGGGCAACTTTTCCTGTTCGGGACGCGGGTTTCCTCGCGGGTCGGAGGAGGCCGGGTCCCCGCCTTCCCCAGGGCTGGGACCCTGCTGGGAGGGCGGAGAGCCCCTGCCCGCCGCGCGCCCGCCCGCTACCCACCAGTAGCCGTCCGAGTTCTGGTCGGCGACGGTGCAGCGCCGGGAGTAGTACATCCTGCTGGTGGTGGTGCCGCCGCCGCCGCCGCCGCCGCCGCTGCCCCAGGTCACCTCGTAGCGCAGGTCCGGGCCGGACTCGGCGCGCGTCAGGCGGCCCAGCGTGTTGATCCGCTGGTGGGAGCCTCCGTTGCAGCTCATGTCGGCGGGCACTCGGAGAGCCGCTCAACGCCGCGGCATAAGCGAGGGCGGGCCGGCGCGGAGACGGTGGAGGGTTCAGAGGAAGGGCCCAAACCGGGGAACGGGGCCGGGCGGGTGGGTGCCAAGTGTCTCCACCAGGGCCGTCCGAGCCGCGGCGGGCGGGCGGGCGGGCGCGGAGGTGGGCCCCGGGGATGACGACCGGCCGGGGCAGGAGCGCGAGGAGGAGCTGTGGCTCGGAGGGCGGCGAGGGCGCAGAGGAGCCGGGTCGCGGCGGGGAGGTGGTGTTGGTCGCTGGGGGCGCGAGTCTCCTCCCCGCTGGCACCCGGCGCCGAAGCCACACCTGGCGACTTCTTCCCAGGGCGGGGTGCGGCCGCCGCGCCTCCCCCGCCCCACGCGGTGTCACCGACGCGCTCGGGCCGCCCCCACGCCCCACCTGCGCCCGCCGGCCCGCCGCTCCGCCCTGCGCCGCCGCGGCCCGAGTAGCACAGGAGGGACGGGGTCCGTGAGACCCGGGGCGCGGGGGCCGGGCCGCTGCGCACGGCGCGGCGGCTGCAGTGACCGGGAAGCGTGGCCCCTGCTTTTGAGGATTTCCTCGGTCCTCCGGGCGGAAATCAGCTGAAAAATAAGGGCCAGTCGATTGGATAATTACTTAACTAAACGTTTACTTTTGCTTGTCCCTGGAAACGGTGCCAGCCACGCTTTGAATAGAAACATAATTGAGAAGAGACTGCATGGGTGATGAAGTTTTGCTTGGGGAGCTTTTTTGAATTTTACTCCAGTAATCCAGAAAATTTTCTCAGCAGTCCCACTTCCAAAATGTTACAACGATTTTTACACAGAAACACCACTTTCTGGAGAAGTCTTCATAGTAAATAATATCTTTGGCATGGAGAAAGCCGAAAACAACTGTTTTTCCATGGGGTGACATAAAAATTTTAATTTCGGTTCCTTTTATTTTGCCTGTTGATGATCATTTTAAACGAGAAATGGCAGAGACTTCCAGCCTCAGACCCAGTTTCCAAATTTTGTAAAAGAACGTTAGAAGCGCTTGTCTCGCTCCCCTGAGGGCCTTCTTCCTAGACCCGGCCTTTTCAAAACCCAGCTTTTCCCACAAGTCAGTGGCAGAGGCCTTCCTGGTACTTCAGTCTAGGAGCGGCAAATAACCCTGGGCAGACACTATGCAGTTGGTACCGATGAGTAACTCTGAGCCAGAACATTCCAGCGACTTGCTCCCCAGCCCCTCCCAGTTAGTGGCTGAGTGTGAACTGCACCGTAGTGCCTGTCGCCCGGGTTTAGATACAGACCCAGTCAAACCATCCGTACAAAGCTGTTTTATAATTACGAAAACTGTTAAATTACTCTCAAAAAAACACCATTTAAAGATCTTTGTAATAAATATTGGTCATCTTCCCAATCAATGCCATTAACTTGAGTTCTTATGCAACATGTTTCTGAAATGTTTATGAACTAAAACGGACAAAAATCAAACTACATTTTCACGTTGTAAAAGGAGTTGGGGGCGTTTTCTAAAAGTTCCCGTAATCACACTTCACTTTTCAGGCACAAAGCTTTGACAAAAATGTCCTGTTCTTTTCTTCACAACTGACCACAGAGCTGATCAGCTTAAATCCAAAGAGTCAAACATACCATGAGATCAATGTTTACCACTGTTAGCACACCCTATCATTCCTGTCATTGTCTTAATTTCCTCTCCTTTTTAATAAACGCAAATGCAATGAAATGTTCAAATGATCACACAAACACTGGTGGATAGACAAGAAAGATGTTTCTTCTGAAATTGAATCACTGGCTAGACGTCAGCATCAGCATGAATAGCCTGTAATAACATTGGTTGAAGGAAAGAAAAGACTTTCGGGGTGTCAGCACATAATGTACAAAATTTGATTGAGGCTCATTTGCCTCTATGCACCTCAATTGTTCAGCAAATAATTATAACCTACTATATGGAAAGCCCAAAGCTAAACTTTGGAAAATACAAAGATGAAAAAGGCATGGTCACTATCCTTAAAAATATTATAGTTAAGTCTTGATTTTTAGAAATTCAAGGATTCCTTTATTCCAGTGGTGTGTAATAGGTCACACATTACACAGAACTCGCCTGAAAAACAACACAGATCTCTGAAGCACCTCCCAGTGTCCATAAAAGCGCTGCTTAACCAAGGGGCTCCTTTGAGAACTCACATGGGGTAATCTTTGTGCCTGAAAAGTACAGCCCACCAGTTACACACCTGTGCTGCCACGGCTTCTTAGCCTGATTGCTTCCTGCTCACCATTAGGTATCCCCAAGAATGTGCAAATGGCTTCCCACTAACCAAACATTCCAGGTGTGGAAAGACAATGACTGATTTATCTTTCCCGAAGGATGCTAAAGAAAGAAAAGAGGATGAAACAAAAGATTAAATTGATAGGTAGAATCCAGACATAAACACATTAATTGTCTAAACTGACTCCTCTCATGAAAGCCCCCACGGTGAAGCATAGAGATCAGATCATAGTTCCGATCATAGTGCTAAAATTTACTAGGGCAAGAGCTCAGTTTCTTCATGTGAAGAATGGAAATGGTAACATTGGTCCTGCCAGCTTTCCAGATCTGCAGTGAGGATCAAATGGGATAAAATAAGTGAACATTCTTGAAAACTATAGAACAATATATAAAGCTAAGGAACCACCCATTTAAACAAAAAGCTCTTTGCTAGATGTGAAATTTTAACCTTGAGTGTTTTCATCCTCATCCCACATGTGAACCAATAAAGCTCCCTCTTGGAGACACGTAACATTCATTCACTTAAAAAGCAGTTATTAGACATCTACTATGTGCCACGTAGGAGGCTCAGTGCTGGTCACATGAGATAAATAAGGCACCACTTCTGCCTTATTCAAGTTACCAAGTCTGTAAGAGGAAAACAGGTAATTACAAAACATTAGGTATGCTATTTATAAAAATATGTTTATAGAAGTGTGGAAGCACAGCAGAAGGGTTTAAAAGTAGCTCATTTCTTACAATGAGGTTTAAGAAGTTCAGAATCTAAAGCCTGGCAAAGTCCTTGCTAGCTGACCTAAGGTCAGTTATTTTTTCCCTGCCACTTATGGATACCTCCCTGGTACTGTTAAGAGACAGATCACTGACATGTAACTTTCTCTTTGCTGACCTTAGAAATGACCTTGCAGTTAGGAAAGTGGCATCAATCACATCTTGAGCATATTTTTAAAACTAAAGAGAGCACCTTGAATCCAATGAGATTAAGAGGAATCATATACTTGCTCAAAATCCCATGGGAACTCTCACATATCTCTTTGTTGATAAACGATATCCCTTTGCCACAGAAAAGATTCATAGACAGTGAGTTAAAATAGCTACTCTGTCTGTCAGGGGAGTAGTATTTTAACAAATCAGGACTTCAGAAGCTAGGATTGGAACCATAATGTCAGCCAAAGAAAATGCCTATTAAAATAGTAATTTCATTTTTAGTAAATATATATTATTATTATATAAAATATATTTTTATATATAAAGATATATGTATATATCTTTACTCTTTCTTTCTTACTCTTCCGCTTGTAAGAATAAATTAGAATCCTTCAAAAATGATATAATCTGGGTTCTGTCACAAAATTAAGATGGATCTCACCTAGTTAAAGTTGTTGAAACTATTCATTCGAGAAAGCAATCTGCTAAACTACATAAATTCCATTTTGGAAATAGGAAAATGTTGATGAAATATACACATTAGACGAGAATTATCTTTTTTTTTCCTTGGTTCAAGTGTCCTTCAGGAGCAGGAGAATTTTTCTGTTTGTAGTTGTTTTTCATTTTTGCCAGGAGAGGATAGTTAATTCTTAGAAATTAAATAGTTGAGTGAAACATCTCAGATACATTCTCTGTCACTGTAGTGATGAGATTTTTTGTGTGTGTGGCCAATTGTTTTGGTTTTTACAAAAGTCATATCTAATAAATTGTGCTATCCTTCATGTTTTAAGAGTATGTTTCTGACTGCCTTTAATTGGATAGCATGGATATTGGGAATTCACCCATACTTTCCTGCCTGATCCTCTTTTTTTTTAAGAACTCAAATTTGCAGGAGGGGGGACTAGAGGTTAAGGGTGTGGATGAAGGCAAGCACAGCTACAGACCACACAGGGGCTACCCACACCCTTGGCCAAGTGACTTCTAGCCCACCATGCTAACAGTAACATATTAATTTTAGTGGGCAAGGCACACAATCAATAAATATAATACAGGAGCCAAGTAAGTTACCCTTCTAAATTGTACTCTCAAAGTCATTTTTGAAGCTTATCATGATTGTGAAGGAGTGTCAATCTGTCAAGCTGGGACTGGAACACTCAAACTTCTCTAGATATAAAGTCTAGATGCAGATTATTGCTGGTAAATGCAGAGATTAGCAAACACCTGGATATCCAATATGCTAATAGCTACATGAAGGAAATTGGGAATAGCTACTCAGGCTTTACAGAAGGATTCAAATTTTATATTCTATAGAGGACTTCAGAAATGAAAGCTGCCTTAAAGAATTTTTATAGCAGTGGTTTTCAAAAACTTTCAGAGCCTCAGAACTCATTATAAATGAAACCGAGAACAGCCAGTAGCCAAAACAGATCATGGTAGTGCCAGACCTTGGTGGGAGCCCTGTCTCCAACCACTGGATCTGATGCCTTCTGATGCTCTGGCCCCAGAAAGATTTACCAACCAAAGCACCACATAAACCCAAATCCACCTTTTAATAAAAGAAAATAGCAATCCCCAGAAAGGCTAAGAAACTTCCTTTGGTTGCTTTATAGCTAAAACATCAGAATTCTGTTTCAAGCTTTATACCCTTTATGCTATGTCAAAATTCCTGTCCAATCAGGCATGAAAGCATATTTCAGAGCAGTGATTTGGTATCAAATTGAAACCCAGAAACTATCCTATTGTTATTTTCCTACACTAGACACAGGATTTTGAGAAATGAAGTAACTATAAAGTAATCAGTCTGCTTTACAGAAATCACAGCAAAAAAACTTACTATTATTTTTAATCATATTCCTTTAAGTGAGGTGATTGTTTTTCTTGGCATCCTCAAATCACAGGGCATGTCTTTTTTGCTTTTTTAAACATAGCTTCCATCATTTGGGAAAAGTGAAATTAGAGGTTCATATAAAACAACATAAAGTCAGAATGGAAACAAAGCCATAAATTATCTGACTTCTACCTTTGGGTAGAATATAATGCAAATGAAATGTCTCTGAAGTGACCACTTTTCAAAACTGTAGACTTTTATAGACAATCACAAGTTCCCCCAACCATTGTCATTTTATCATCATGAAGGATTTATTGGGCATACATTGTTTCCCATCTGCAGAGGGAAGTGTGCATGTAAGGGAGTTTGAAGAATGTTTCTAACTTCAGTTATCTTTTTTTTTTTTTTTTTTTTTGATAATTATTTTTTATTGAAGGGTAGTTGACACACAGTATTACATTACATTAGTTTCAGGTGTACAACACAGTGATTCAACATTTATATACATGATAATTCTAAGTACCAGCTATCACCATACCAAGTTGTTACAATATTTTGACTATATTCCTTATGCTATACATTACATCCCGGTTGCTTATTTATTTTACAATTGGAAGTGTGTACTTTTTCTTGGTTGTTGTTGTTAGGGCATCTCTCATATTTATTGATCAAATGGTTGTTAACAACAATAAAATTCTGTATAGGGGAGTCAATGCTCAATGCACAATCATTAATCCACCCCAAGCCTAATTTTCGTCAGTCTCCAATCTTCTGAAGCATAACGAACAAGTTCTTACATGGAGAACAAATTCTTACATAGTGAATAAGTTACATGGTGAACAGTACAAGGGCAGTCATCACAGAAACTTTTGGTTTTGCTCATGCATTATGAACTATAAACAGTCAGTTCAAATATGAATACACATTTGATTTTTATACTTGATTTATATGTGGATACCACATTTCTCTCTTTATTATTTTTAATAAGATGCTGAAGTGGTAGGTAGATACAACATAAAGGTAGAAAACATAGTTTAGTGTTGTAAGAGAGCAAATGTAGATGATCAGGTGTGTGCCTGTAGACTATGTGTTAATCCAAGCTAGACAAGGGCAATAAAACATCCACATATGCAGAAGATTTCTCTCAGAACAGGGGGGGTGAGGTTCTAAGCCTCACCTCTGTTGATCCCCAATTTCTCACCTGATGACCCCCCTGCGACTGTGCCTGTCTTAGGTTGTTCCTCCCTTGAGGAATCTTACCCGTCTCTGCTAACCAGTCATCTTCCGGGGCCATACAGGGAAATGTTAAGTTGGTAAGTGAGAGAGAAGCCTTATTGTTTGAAATGGTTAGCTTTTTATTTCTTTGCATATTTATGCCCTGTGGCTTCTATGCCCAGCATTTGTCTTGAGGTATCTTTACCACTTGGAGGAGTTATGATACTCGGTAAATTTGATATGAGGCACGAATTCTATTTAAGAATTCGTTGTAATTAGGAAGAAAGAAGAAAAGCTATAGAAGTAGCAGGCGGGAGAAAACATGGGAAGATTGATTATTTCTTTGACATATCTTCTTGTAGAGTAACTTCAGCATGTATAGATTTTAAGCTACTACTTAAATTGCGCACACACATTAACCTAATAGGAGTATAGTTACATAACCAAAGCATACCTGTAATTACCAGCCATCTCCAGTGAAACCAAGAAAACCAGTTAGGCACCCTAGGCATTTGTGAAAACTTATCAATGATATGATGGTTATTATCTAACTGAATTTGAGTAGTTTGAGAAAAATCAGACAAATTAAAACAACCCATTCCTGGGCACTGTTCACATCCCATATGTTCTTTTAACAGTAAATAGTCTGTAGTTGTAAGATTTTGGAGCGCTACAATTTGCACTTCTCCTAATTCTTGGTTGAGTTCCAACAGTATAGATCCAGTCAAATTTGTTGTTTTACTGTATGCACAGGCCAGCTTCTAACTTCAGTTATCTTGACATCGAACACATCTAAAGCAAAATGTGAAACATAAACCCACTGATAATATTAACAAAAGCATAAAAAGTGAGCATCTAATAGAGCGGAAGCTAGGGGAGAGAAAAACATCCTCAGTTTCAGCTGACTCTCCAAAGCTAGGTTGCAATAGTTCCATTTTGCCAGAGACTTGGTGAGATCCCAAATCATAGGGAGGAAACTATTCAAACTCCTCACTGTACATATGGAAAACTGAGGCCATGAGAGTTTGCATTACTTGCTGCAGCCCCGACCTGTGAAAGGGAAACCTAGACTGGAGCTGAGAGTTTGCTAGCAAGTCAAGTAAGAGGCTTGTTTGGAAGGATGAATCGAAAGTTGTTTTTTTCACCTCTGATTATAAAAGTATGCATGTTTGTCATGAGATGCTCGGTAATTGTAGAAAAGAATGTAAAGAAGCTAAGAAAATTTCTTCTGTATTTATACCATCCAGACAAAGCAATCATGCTAAACACTTTTAGGGGATTTCCTTCCAGTTTTTTTTCCAATGAATTTTTTTCCTAACTGGTGTCAGGTTATATGTACAAATTTGTATCCAGCTTCTCAACACAGCATTTTATCATGAGCATTTTCCACTCATTTAAAATGTATTGTTGGCATTGTTCTAAAAAGTGTGTGCTATTTTGTGTGTGTGTGTGTGTGTGTGTGTGTGTTTAAAGGCTCTTTAAAAAAGGCAAGGTGCAGATCCTGGAGCTTTCTGTACATGTGATCCACCCTTGTTCTAGAACTTTTCACATCAGTGGCAGATAGCATTCACCGTGGGTGAGAAATGAGAGGCAGCACGGAAGCTGAAGCTGGGAGCAATGCTTCAAGCAAGGCAGTTATAAACACCAAACGTTTTTAGGAAAACAATCCTGCCCTGTGGGAAGGAGGCAAGTCCTTGCAGGGTCTTCCCAGCAATCCTTCCTTAGCAATCAGCATGGGGCTGCAGACATCAGAAACCAGAGTTTTTTCCTGAAGCTGTTAGTAACCCAAACATAGCCACACTTGGGAAGCTCTAAAAGACAGTTACTTCTGGTTTCTTTAACCAGTTTCCCGGGTTAGTGAACTGTAAATTCACAAATTAGTGAATTGACTGCTCACCTCCAAATGATAAATCTTCCCTCTATCAAGAGTTGGATTCAGAAAAAGTCATGCATGTTAGGAGAGCCTAGAGGATTGTTTCTTCTGCAGTACATGAATGCCCGTTACAGCAAATCTAACTTGATTTGATTTGTGCTTTTTAAAACTGATTTGCACAATTTTAACCCGAAACATTTTAAACCATGCTGACATCAGACCAAAACGTGTCAAATTAGGAAAAAATTACAGCACAGTTCTATAGAAGTCCCAACAAACCCGTGAAGCAGTTCTATCTTGCAAAGGTGGGTGTGGAGAACCACACACCTTTCTTGTTAAACCTGTCTGACAGCTCCCTTGCATTTTAACTGCTTAGCAATTTGGCTTCAGGTGGAACCCAGTGGGGGAAGCCTCAGGAGTCCTTTCCCACCAAAGTACTCAGAAGAAATGTCATCTGTCATCTCCGAACGACCTTTTATTTCGCTTTTCTGAATAAGGAAAAATAACCTTATGATTCAAAAATGGAATTACTATGTTCTTATAACAGAAATCAATAATCCTGTTGATTTTGTATGCTAAAGAAAATATGTAATATATGAAAGGAGGGTTTTTTAAACCTCCTTTTTAACTACAGAGGGACTTGTCTTCATAAGAGGGACTTACATTAATAGAAAGTAAATCTTGAGCCCAAAGTTATCATTAAACATAGATATTAAGAAAATAGGTGTGTTATGTTGCTCATGTAAAACCTTCATAAGAAAATATATCAATGATACATTAATTTTTAAAAAATGGGTGTGTTGATATAGACATGAAAGTAGAAAAACAGTTAAAGGTATTCTAAGTAAAAGGAAAAAAGGCAATTTTAAGACCATATATAGTATGGTCAGATTTTTTACATTGAAAGTTATATGTTAGAAGAGATATGTAAAGCAATCTTAAGGCATAGAGGTTTTTGCTGCAAGGTGGGTATACAAAGACTTATTGGGTAGAGTATACATTTCTAATAATAGAGTTTTAAAGTAAAGGTATGCAGTTTTATAAGAGACAGATAGCTTTTATACCTGGTTTTGAAAATGAAAGCGAGCTCTCAACACCTCAGTCTTAAATTCTGGTATTTACCAGTATGAGGGTAATAATTATAATTGCATTCATTTGTCTAGCACCTTAAAGGGTTTTATTTTCATTTTTAAAATTGTGGGAAAATATAAACAAAATAAAATTCACCATTTTAACTGTTTTAAGAGTATAATTCAGTGGCATTAAGTACATTCACAATGTACACAACCATCACCACCATCCATCTCAAACAGAGACTGTACGCATCAAATGCTAACACCCTATGGATCAAGTGAAGGTTCCTGTGGGCAGGATTCTCACCCGGCCCTGGTTGGCTAGCTCACTACACACGTGTGGGCAATACATTGTTAGTGACTCTATATAAAGAGCTCTGCTAGTGCTCTGGACGACATGGTGGCACAGCTGCAAGGTTCCATGGCTGCAGGAGAGCAGAGACTGGAGTGGTGGCAGTGCGCAGGACAGAGACTCTGATGGTTGTTGGGGCAGAGAGGCCCAGAGGCAGAGACCGGCTTGCTGCATGCAGACTCACTCTGAGTGGACGGGATTCTAGTAATTGACCTGCCACCATGGAAATAAAGTTGGGTCTAAACCCTTTCACCCCAAGAACAGTCTCATTGAATTTTTCGGTCTCATTGAATCTACAGTGAACTTGCCCGGGGCTAAAACCCATTGACCAGACACACCCTCTTGCTGCCTGCCTCCCCAAGCCCCTGGGAACCTCTATTCTACTTCCTGTCTCTAATTTGAGTATTCTAGGAAATTCACATAAGTGGGATCACACATTATTTATTAGTGACTGGCTTGTTTCACTTAGCATAAATGTCTTCAAGGTTCATCCACGTTTAGCAAGTGTCAGAATTTTTCTCTTTTAAGGTGGAATAATATTCCATAGAATATCTATGCCACATCTGGTTTATCCATTCATCAGCTGGTGGGCATTTGGGTTGCTTCCACCTTTTGGCTTATTGTGAATAATGCTGCCATGCTGTTTTTTAAGTAGTAAAATTATTATAAACTTTTCCTTTCCTTAACAACTTCCCCTCCTCCCAGAGTTAATAGCTGTTCTTTTTTTTTTGTTTAGTTGTCTGATGTTATCATTAATCTAGCCCCAACTCTCCCCTAGAGTAAATATTTTCTCAATGCAAATATTCACATCAGGCATTCTATTAATTTCATTTGTGTAAAGAAAGTCTTCCTGGCAGGGAGTGAGGGGGAGGTGAAAAAAGATGAGGGGTTCAAAAGGTACAAACTTCCAGTTGTAAATAAATAATGGCAATGTAATGTGCAGCATGGTGATTATAGTTAAGAATACCGTGTTGCATATTTGGAAGTTGCTGAGAGTAGATCTTAAAAGTTCTCATCACAAGAAAAAAAATTTTTTTGCAAATATGTGTGGTGACACAGATGGTGACCAGACTTACTGCGGTGATCACTTCGGTATATACCAACAGTGAATCATTTTGTACATCTGAAATTAGCACGTTATATATCAGTTACACCTCAATAAAAAGACAAAAAGAAAAATAACTAAAGGTATTGCAGCCTCCAAGAAAGAAAGGAAGGAAAGAAGGGGAAGGGAAAGTGGGGGAAGGAAAGAAGGGAGAGAGTGAGAGGGGGAGGAAGGGAGAGGAAGGAAGGAAGGAAGAAAAAGAAGGAAAAGAAAGAGAAGGGAAGGGAAGAGCATAGAAGAAATACTTTCTGGAATGTTCTTACTTGCTCTAATCTGAGCTCATTGCTCTTCAGACCTGCTCCTCCACTGTGGACTCAGGAGCTCCCTCCACCTCACCCTACAGGTCCCCTTTGCATGTTGTGTGTTCGTTGGACCCTCTGTTTCCTGGATCCCATGCCTTTCACCCTCTTGGTTTTCTCCCTTATTTTGGTGGCACACAACTTCCACCAACTTTACAGAGAAAGTGTGCATAGAAGATGCATTTTTTGAGAACTCGTATGTCTGAAAGTATCCTTATTCTGCCACATACTTAATAATTTGGCTGGGTATAATTCTAGATTGGAAATTATTTTCCCTCAGATTATCGGAAGAATGCTACGTTGTTTTCTGTTTGAACAGTTTTTGTTGAGAGGTCCAAAGCCACTCTGATTCTTTGTACATTTTATGAAATCTTGAATAATCAAAACATTCTGTCATTTTTGAACATAATTTGGGCTGCTTCAACTAAGCTGCCCTTTTGCTTGGTCTGTAATGCAGGAGAAAATGAGTATAGTATGGTTCTATAAATGAATGAATTCCCTGTAAGAGTAGGAAAAAAGAGGGCCCTTTCCTTCTTTCTTCCCTTTTTTTCTTTCTTTCCTTCATCTGTATTTCCTTCTAGAGATGGTTCCTTCATCTGGGAAGAATAACTTCCTCCACAGGGGGACAGACCTCTTTCCTAGAGATGTGACAGAGGTAGGTGGCCTGTCCGGGCTCTGCCTGCTTTCTCCTAGTCAATGGAAGTGGAGTGGCAAGGGGAGAGGCCCAGGCCAGCCCAGGTGACTGGAGGAGATGCGGCCCCTGTTTGGCTCTTACCCACCAGCCTTCACCTGTGCTGTCTGGCACCCACGGGGAGCCATCTTGCACCTGCTCTCTATCTCCTCAGTCAGGCAGCCCTGTTCTCCCGCCCCACTGGATTCCCACTCCACTCATCCAACTCACCTTTCTCCTTGCAAGTGACTCTTTTTGGCAATTTAGCTGCCTCAGTTCAGTTTCACATTTCATAGACTAATCCATTTCCATTGCCCACCCTACCCTGAACCACTGTTTATCTTCCCAAGTTTCTAAGAAAACACAAAAACAACCTGTTCCTCAAATCACCTTTATTTCTTGATTCTGTTTATGCCACATGTTCCACACACCTTGTCAATTCAACCCTCCAGTTTAAGCTTGTCTCCTCTCCAGCTAAACATTCATCTGCAAAGATGTTAAGAAAAAAAATCATCTTGTATATTTCAAATGCATCAGCAGGCATGTTGGGAAATGGTTTAGATGCCCACCCTAAGAATGCATAAAGAATAGAGAAGACACAGCGACTGTTGCCCTCTTCTTAATCCATCCTTTGCATCTTTATTTCCACAACTGTTCCAAAGGTCAGGGACTTGACCATGTCCCAACTTAGACGTATTTCCCCACTCTTTCTGGACTCTGTAGCACACACCAGCAGCAGGCTGACCTTCTGGAAAGTTCTCATGTCATTCTCCTCAAAATCATCATTGACTCCCACCATCAGCACATAAGCCAACGCTCCCCATCCTGGCATTTGGAGGGTTCCACAACTGTACCCAATCTGCCCTTTACACATACCGTGTTCCTCTGCTTCCATACTTTGGTTCATACCTGGTCCCCATTGCAGTGCCCTCCTACTTCTCCACACATTCTGCCAGCCTCACCTCAAGTCTTGCTTCTCCAGGAGACTCTCCCAGGTCCCCAAAGCCCATTACTCATTTTAAAAATTCATCCCGCCATCTATCCATCCACACTTCCATCCATTCATTTATCAAACTTTTTTTTGGAGCCTGGCATTGTACTAGATTCTGGGGAAGCAAAAATAAATATCATCCTTCCTGTGCTGTAGGGATTGACAATTTGATAGAACAAATAATAGCTACCATTTAGTTTGCACATACTATGTACCAGGTGTAGTACAAGACCCTTAAAATATTTTGTCATAAATTATCTTCACAATAACATTATGAGGGAGGTATTATAATCCTGATTTTATTGATGATAAAAATGGAGGCTCAGCAGGTTATCTGTCCTTGGTCACACTGGTGGTAATCAGCAGAGTCAGGAATAAAAGTCTATAAAGACTTGTTCTAACGTCCGGACTCCTAGGTAACACAATTTCTCTCACCATGCCATCTGCTACTCTCTCATTCCCTACCTGACTCTTCTCTCTGAGCTCAAAACATTTGGCAGTTGATCATGTACTGTATGTTTTCTCTTTGCATTTTCCTAAATTGTTGTTTAACTTTTTGTGTGTTTATGAACCAGGAACCATGGGAGTAGTCAGAATAGGGTGAGGGCCTCCAGATAAAGCAAGGCAGGATATTTACTGGCAGAGCAATGTAACTACATGCAAGGAAGCCCCCCTACCAAAACTCTGTATTAAACAATTAAGCAAAGTTAGAGTCACATTAATTCTCTAAAGTAAAATATCAAACTAGGAATACAAGCATTATTTAGTGAAATTAGTTAAGACTAAAAAGCCAGGAGTAACTTGGCCTGGAATGTTTGAACATCCCCCAGATAAGAAAATACCTCAGCATAGCCCATGTCTTCACTGTGTCAATTAAATGAGGCTATTGTAAAATTTACTTTAGCCGCTAAAAGGCCCAGCTTATCTCTTTAACTTTGCCCAGATGCTGCTTTTCCTCCTTCAGCCCCTAATCAAGTCATATATAACCTGGGCAATTAATATAGCAGGCAGGCCCGGCTGTAAACAACATAGTGGAAACAGGAAAGATTCCATCTTGAAAATAAGATTGCATTTCAAAACCCAAAAAGAAAAAATAGGCTCCTTAACATAACAGACAATAACCCAGGCCACCTTGGGAGCAGGACAGGCGGTTTTGATTGATGTGCTCCTAAACCAAGAAGCTGCTATGCTGGGAAAGAATGAGGGCAGTAAATTTCTTGTGTTAACTCTGCAAAATAATCCAGAAGACTGATAAGAAACTTAGTGTCTCTTCAAAGATAAACATTTGGGGACCATTTAGTGGGTCTGCATTCCTAGCCCTTTGTCTTTCAACCGCCTATAAATCCCCAGACAACGCACTACCACCGTAGGCTCTCTTGTCCCCGCCAGAAGCTCTGTCCTCTCACTGTATTTCTCAATAAAAGCCTCTCCCTGGCTCTTCTATCTTGTGTGTTTGCTAAGTTCATTCTTCAACTCAGCAAACAAGAACCCTGGCATCATTTATACCAGAGCTCCCCAAATAGATTTGCAAATGTCAAGACGCAGAGGAAATGAGGAAAGGAAGCAATCAAGAATATTGTGACCTTTTCAGAGTAAGAGTGATATGTTTGTTTCAGTTGTAAATTTTGTAAGGTCAACACCTTGATATTTTCTGGAGCTAAGAGAAGGTTATCCATGAGTTAAACATAAATCACTTCTCAAACTTTTAAATTCCGAGGGTCATTTTATTGTTAAAAATTGCAAATCTGCACATAAGCAAAGTTATGCTTCTGACAGCAACTGGCAGAGGAAATACGTAATGACAAAAAAAGCTATGAATTTAACAATACTTTTAAACAAATGTGTATTTTGTTCATCACAATTGCACATCTTCAAAGTTTTGAGAAATAGTACATGCTGGTATAAAATGTTATTAGTGCAGTTATAGATAGTGCTTGCAAACCCGTGACAATGCCTCATCTCCTTGAGCATCCATGTCCCATGGACTAGAAACTAAGGATCTATGAGTTTGTTGATCCTAAGCCTAGAGTGATAAGATGATGTCACCTTGTAAAGGGGCATTCTTCTCCTCTGAGTCCAGAATTCTTTGGAGAAATCTTACTTTAGGGCAGAGCTCTGACACATATCTGTCTTCTGTATTCAACAAGAGTACAAAGTTTGGTGGGGGGTCTCAGTTCACTGACTAGCAGTATAATTGCTGCAGGTGTTAACAGGATTAACAGTAGTGGATTCAGTGGAACAGATTTAAATTCAATTCAGTGAGTTCATTTTAACTGCCTCCTATCTCTCCACAGTCTAGATCTCAGAGAAATCTGAGCTAACAGATAAGAATCAAAGCTGAAAATGTGCAAACTGTCAACTGATGACAGAATGCTTGCCTTGGGAAAACGAAAATCACCTTTCCACCCGCCTTCCCTCTGTTGAAACTTATGTTGTAAAGTCTTCTTTGTGTTTTTTCTGAAGGCAAGGCCGTATTATCTGATTAGAGGGTGTTTGTGAATAAGATCGCAGAAAATAATTTGAAGCACAAGCTATATGACTTCTTCTTGCATAACAGGAGGCCATTTAATATTTTCTTCATATATCTACTTAATCCTTCCTTAAAGAAACCCAAAGATCCTTCTGACATGAAATTTTAAATCATAAGGCAACACACAAATGTAGACTATGACCCCACAATCAGAGAAGAGCTGAAGGGAAAGAGGCAGCCTAGAAGTCGGTCGGTAAGCAACCACCTCCAAAAAGAAACAGGGTTGCCCAGCAAGGACGGCGGTACACCATTGTTACTTAACTGGCAAAGAGATTAGGTTTAATTTTAAATGTAATAATGATTTAGATTCATTTAGAGCTAAACAATCCAGAGTTGGTACTGATTTATGCCAGAGAAACATGCCCGATACTATTATCTTCATTCCCAAATGATTTAGAGCTCTTATTATGTGTGTAGCATAATTAAAAGCAGCAATATTCTATTTTAGGAAACTGTGTTTCTTGTACTCTAACGGCCATATCTATAAATATTTTATTTGGGCTTCCAAGTTTCTGTCAGTTGAGAAGAACAAACCTCCTTGGAAAATCCAGCCTCTAATACAATGCCTGGCGGGTAAGAGGGCTCAGGAAATGAATTAATGAATGAGTTCTGAATGGGATGCCTGTGGCTTCAGCATACAAATGTATAAACACAGACATTCTACCCTCATTGAATGAAAATGCAGACTCCAACCTCAGGCTGATAACCAAAAAGTCGATGGTGTTAGAATTAGGGTAGTGGTTACCTTAGGAGGGGAGCGATAGGGAGGGGTGAAATGGGGCTTTCTGGGGCTATTTCTCGACCTTGGGACTCAGTGTGGACATGTATATGAAAATTCATCGAACCATACATTGATGACTTGTATATGTTTATGTATGTGTATTATGTTTCAACAAAAATTTCTTTAAGTGCCCATATAGAAATTTCAAAGCTGTTTCATTGTAAATTGACTCTATGTAAAAGAATAAGCATTTTCAAAACCATACGTATTTTCATTAAAGATGATGAATAGAATACCTACAATTAAGAGGTAGGATGTTATTCATAAGTGTTTTGAGCTTCACACAGAAGTGAGAAGCTAGTCCCACCTAATTAAAGGAAATAGGGGTCTACACTTACCATAGGACCGAAACCTACTGGACAGATAAAGTCTAGGCCTCTGCAGGTCACAGGGTTACCAAGCCTGCACCTTCCTAACTGTTTTCTACATTGGTTTCATTAAATGCCTTGTTAATCTGCTAGTAAACAATGAATACAGATCAGTGGTCATTAACCGAGGGCATGGGTCACCTAATGGGTCCGCCTGAGTGGGTCTTACCTAGTCCCTGACTGATCATCACGGATGTCAGATCTGTGATTACAGCTGCGTCAGTCAGATTCGCACACAGAAAGAAATGCTTCTGTCACTCTCCACCTCGTACACGGTGGATGAAAAGGCAAACACAGCACGGGGGGCCGGAGGCCCCGTATTCACACTAACAGGCTTCAGATTTGACTGCTGCTGCTTTGCCTGAGGCCTTTCACCCAGGGCCCCTTCCCCCCGGACTTCTGCGGCAGGGGGATGAGAGCTGGTAGCGCCTAACATTCACTGTCTGCCTCCGTCCCTTTACCTTCCTCTCTCCTATGCCAAGAACTGGCAGAAGCAACAAGTAATTCCTCTTTATGAGGAAAAAAAAACCTAGAAGGATTTTATCATTTTTCATACCCAAAGGTAAAAATATTTATATAAAAATCATGACAAAGCAGTGGGATTTTCACATTCCACAAAAGTGCTTCAACAGGGACAATTCACCTCTACCGTATTAAATGTCAGATTCCATACAAGATTGCATGAATAAAAAGGAATTCTGGTGCTTTTACAAAGTTTGGAAACAGAGGCTCCAGCAGCCCATTGGTGGCAGGAATTGCAATGTCCCGCCAGCTCAGCTTTGCAAAGGCGCTGGCTGCACTGTCTCCCCACAAACACCAGGTGTCCCGGGCTAAGTAAAGGGGGAGCCCAAGGAGAGATCAGCCAGACATCCCCCAAACCTGCTCCTGCAAACTTTTATTGATGTTAAAACAAATCATCAAAGAAATGCAGGCAAGAGGGACAAGGGGAGCAAAAGGGAAACAAGAAAAGTGACCAACTAAGGAATTTTTTGAAGACTCATTGCAGTAAACAGAGAAGCCAAAGCCAGGAGAGGCCAGCCTCTGATGCAGAGGAGACAGAAGCCAAACCTGGTAACATCATAGACTGAGTCTCATCCAAGCCTCAGCATCACCGTTCTTGTACAAACCAGAAGAACTGTTTAATCAACTATTTTGTAAATGCAAGAGTTTAAAAGTTCTAGAAAAACACTATTAAGAAGTAGGAAACCCACTCTGTGTTTAAAAAAATTTTTTTTGTTAACTGTAGATATTGCTTTTTAGGAAGTGAGTTTATGGGCTGGTTGTTCATTTTTCAGGGCAACTAGAAATTAATAAAATATCAGATTAAGGGAGGTTTTGATCATAGGCTGGGGGAGGGGGAGAGAGTGTTGACAGTTTTTAATATCCTATAACAAGAAGCATAACTAGATGGCAATTTGAAGTCATAATCATGCATTCAACTTGTAAACATTTTCTATTACTCAGTTTCATCCCCTGACTCACTTTAAGTGGAATTATTTATAAAACCTCTCTCTGAGCCTGGCTTTCCCTAACTGAATTGGGTGCTTTCTGACATCTTTGTTTGGGTGGCCCAGGTTTTCTTAACAATTTGGTTAATGTTCTGTGAAAGACTGGAAGTTTTTGAGCCTGCAATGTTAAATCATGGTATTAAATAATGAATGAGTGGAATTTTAGACCAAACAGATATTCAATGTTTTAAGATCATGGTATTTGAGAGCCTCTATGTTTTTGCAGTTTATTCCAATATAATTGATGAGTAACATTGCATGAGTTTAAGGTGTGCAATGTGGTGATTTGATACACATATATATTGTGAAATGACCATCAAAAAAGGGTTAGTTAACACTTCCATCACCTCACATAATTAGCTGTTTATACTTTATGGTGAGAATATTTAAAATTACTTCTTAGCAACTTTCAAGTATATAGTACAGTATTGCTTTTTCAGATTACCCATATAAGTGAGATCATGCAATATTTGTCTTTCTCTGACTTATTTCACTCAGCATAATGCCTTCAAGGTCCTTTGAGAGCCTCTTTTAAGAACAATTAATCTCCAAAATTCAAGCTAGAAAGTAAATAGAATAACCGAAAGAAATTACGTAGCTTTTTATATTTTCAGTACGTGCATTAATAACTGTACACAAATTGACCATCAAGTTTATGGACTGATCACCAAATAAACACCTGTAAAACATCAATTAAGAAAGAAAGAAAGTCTGCAAACACTAGGTGTGTAGAAATCTTACATAGGTGGATATGGGGTCCCTACCCAGAAGAGTCATGTGACTTGCCTGATATTGCATAACAAACGTTTTACAGCAAACCAGGACTGCAGCCATGCCTTCAGGTCCCCCACACTTTTCAGCGCGGGGCTGTTTCCACTCCCTTGCATGGCTGCCTGAAAGGAGTTCATTGTTCTATAGCCACACATCACATGCAAAGCCAAAGAGCCAGAAAGGGGCTCAAAGCTAGATTTTCTCATTAACTGGATCACCTATAGTGATGATTTTTAACACTCACTGTGTTTCAGATCATCTGAAAGAGATAAGAAAAAATACAGTTGCCAGACTCCTTTTCCAGAGATTCTGACTCATTTGTTATAGGGTGGAGCCCAGGTATTTTAATTTTTAGAAAATCTCCCCAAGTAATTCAAATGTGCAGCAAATAGATGAAAATCACTGCTCTATGGCACTGGTTCTCAATCACCTGGGGAAGCTTTAAAAGCTACCTGCCTGAGTCCCACCTCCAGAGATGCTGATCCACTTGTTCTGGGCTGCAGCCTCCGCACAAAAGTTTCCCAGGTGATTCTAACCTGCAGCCAGGGATGAGAAGTTCATGGGCTCCCCAGACTTTCATCTCTGGTCTAAGTTATCTCCCAGGGAAGGTTTTTAGGGCCCTGATCATTGTCATTCTTAAAATCCCAGTGCTGTCAGTGTTCAATAAATGCTTATTGGTAGAATCGCCTAAGGAGGATCAGTGTTAATAAACAGGTGGGAAGAAAAGGGCAAGCTTAAGAAATAATAAGTATTTAATATGTAAATGTCCTGAGGGTGGATTATATATATACAGTCAGGTAAGCAAATATTATGACAATATGCCGATTATTTTATTAATGCAAAGGTGGCCCTCTTAGGATGGTGAAGTCTACTTCCCAAAGCCTGGGATGTCCTTAATCCCAGGTATACTTCAAGAGTGGGAATAAGCAAATTCTACCCACCTTAACTAATTCCTACCATGGACAGAATCACTCTTTCTGAGTCTAATAGCAATCTCAGTACAATCTCTGGAAAACAGGATAATTCCCCTCCCAAATGCTGTGCCCAGTCATGAGCACCCAAGGGAATTATAAAGGAGGATGTAGCCCACCCATGTGAATTCTTACCCTAAGAAGAACTAATTTCCTGAACAGCGTTGAGTAGACTAAGAAAGAAAAAATGATTTCCCCTTTTAATATTATTTATCAGGAATGTTAAGTGAACAAGTAGGACAGCCAATTTGTCTATGCTGCATAATCTCACATTTGCAATCAACATAGCTAGGAAGAAATTGACCAAAATGTCAACAGAGTCTATCTTTGGATAGTGAGACTATGGCGATTTTTATTTTCTCCTTTGTACTTTTCTATGTTTTCTAATTTTTTTTTCATCAAGTGCAGATATTTCTTTTTAATAAGAAAAGAGAACACAACCTATTTAAAGAATGTAAGTGCGCTCAAGCTTGGGGAACGATCGTCAAAGGCATTTCAGAACCTGTTGGCACTCGGGCGAGGAGGAGCAGGTTTGTCCTGCAGTTTGAAAATTCAGCAGGTCCAGCTGCACTTTCATCAGCAGCTAGAGATTTCGCAACCCTGTTATGTGCTTGCCAGGCTCAGCCCAGCTGGTATCAGGTGGCCAGGGAAGGTGAAGTTCCCAATAACCGGGCATTCGATCCATTTGTTGCCAACCCTGAGAACACAGGAGTGAATTCCGCACAGTGAATTGCCACCACTGGATAAGGTAAAGTGTCTGGAGATGCAAGGAGAAAAGGCTTAGGTATGTTCCTGGCCTAGTATCCCCAATACTTACTGTTGACCAAGCTGGCCACAACGTTTGTAAATCAGATGCAAATAACATGTAGTTGAAAGTCAGAAGATGCAAATAACAAGGGGATGAGACTTTAAGAGAAATTCTAGTGCTGAGCTTATGTGCTTGGTTTATCCCACAAGCCCAGTGAATAAAATGAGCCCGTGAGACCTCCCCAAGTGAAATCTCAGATCCAGGAGAAAATATATCTTACCTCCAGCAAGAAGGTGCTCTTTCCTCAGAAACCTTCAAATCTGCACAACCATCGATAGACCACTTTTTAAAATCCCTGATGCTCAGTCCCCTTTTCTCTATTTCTTCCACCCCCTTCCTGAATTTTCCATCCTCTTCTGCAGCTTCACACAGATATTCTTCATTCTATACTTTCCTGATATCTTAATAATTTTATTTCCTGATGTCTTAATAATTTTCTTTTAATATCCTCCACTCTGAATACCTGTCAATACTCTCCAATACCCTTCAACACATACCCCATTTCACTGCCACCAGAAAACCTTACAGTTAGGAACCTTTATTTTCTGCCTTCTTGAAATGCCACCTTTCATAAACTGAATTGTTAACAACTTAAGGGAAGGAATCTACTTGTTCGTCTTCATATCCTTCCAAAAGCATGGGGCCACCATGGGTTATTACACATTTGTTGAACATGTGCATTTCCTCTCAAAGAGCCACTGGTGCACTTCATAGTAATAGCACATGTTTATTCATCGGGAGCCATTTTCAAAGCATATGAGACTTGCAATCCAAATGGGGGGATCCCTAGAATTGCAGAATTGACATCTCCTGGGAAGTTCTGAAAGACCCAGTATCTTAACTTCTGGTTTCCTCCCTTTCCTAACTTCTCCTGCACACACCCTACTGAATCAGAACTCAAGTTGTAATAAAACCCCCAGGCAATTCCTATGATGTTCAAATTTGAGAAGCATTGGTCTAGAGTACTTACTGTCTCTCAACCTTGGCTGCAGGTAGGAATTATATGGGGACTCTAAAAACACAGATGTTTGGGTGCCATCCCCCTAGAGCCTGATTTAATCAGTCTGTGGTGCAGGTGGGGATCAGGATTCCTAAAATGCTCCCCAGTGTGCAGCCAGGGATCACTGTGGGTGTCCCTAAAACTCCTGCAACATTTGGTAAGCCCCGTTCCTCACCTATATAGTATTTCTCTGCTCTTTACTACCCAACCTTCCCTAAAGGTTGCATTGCTTCTCAGCTTCCAAAAAATACCTCAGAATTTCATTTGTCGATAAGTGTTTATTGAGCGTGTAGAATTTGTGTAAAACACAAAGCCTATCTTTAAACACCCTTTCACAGTAAATTATCTAAATTCTTTTTCTTGGGCTCCTTTTTCACTACCTTACTTTCAAATTTTGTAAGCATTCTTGGGTGCTACGATAATTGTGGCTTATTTCCTGAGTAGAGGGTAAAAAATTAATCAATTACCTTTCGTCCAGTTGGCAAACAATCTAAAGATTGTTTAGAGCCACAGAGACGTCAAAAGCTGGTTATCCTTAAAAGGAAATACTTTCTGTTCTTTATATACCAGTGTCCCACTTCGTCATCCTGACTCTAACAGTTAACACTCTAGGAGGGCCCGCAAAGCCTCAGGCACTGTGCTAAGGGTTTTTCCTGTGTTCATTATCTGTTAATCCACCCCAAAACCTTATAAGGTACATTCTCTTGTTATCCCTATTTTTTGGGTGAGAAAATAGTGACACAAAGCAGTTCAGTGACCTATCCAAGTTCCCACAGCTTGTCTCCCAAAAACAGGATTGACACCCACACAGTCAGACACACAGCCTGCTTGGAACCTTTCTGCTGCTGGTTCTGCTGAGGACGGTGTGTCAGGGAAATGCGATGATGCAGTCTAGGACTCCAGGGCATGGGGCCAAGGGCTCTTACTCTGTCATGTTCTCCACAGGTAATTTAGTGCATCCTTTCCAAACCACTTTCCCATCCAGTCTGTGGCCCACAAAGCTGTTTCTCAGGTGTAACACACTGTGAAGCTTAAAAGGATTTTGTGTTTGGACAAATTCCTTCCACATGTTGAGCAAGATAAGAAACAAGTTCTGACTAATACAGAGGTCTAAATAAAGAAGGCTTTGATAGTTTACAAAGAAATTTTCCCTTCCTAACCAAATCCAGTTTTAAATGTTGGTATTTTTACTGCAAAAAGATAAATAAGTGTAATAAATGTAGTGTCCCCTCAGCATTGCACACATGTGTGTGAAATAACACAAAGGAAAGAAAATTAAGCACCGAATTGTGGACAAAAGGCATCCTTTGCCTTGGGCCTCCCCTACGCCTGCCCCAGGGTAATAGCTCTTTTCTTTCATTCTTCTCTCAGCAAGGAAATGATTCCTTTTAATCCTTTTGGTTGAGCTGCATTTCTCCACCTCAGCACTACTGACATTTTAGACCAGATAATTCTTTGTGGTGGACTCTACTTTGCACAGCACACATATGTTTAGCAGCATTCCTGGCCTCTACCCACTAGATACCAGTAGCACCCCCCAACCGCCACATTCCTGTGATTTGTCACAACCAAAAATGTCTTCAGACATTGCTGCGTGTCCCCTGGGGTAGGGAGCAGACGGGCAAAATCCTCCCTCTCTGTTGAGAACCACTGTTCCTGAAACCTCATTGGAACTGCAATACCACACATTCATATTTTCCCATCTTTCATTCCTCAATATCAAATCTACGTATTAGGTCTACCTTGTATTACTCATCTGCTTTTCTCCCTGTCTCTGCCCTCCTGAGCCTTCACCAGATGAACTTCCCAGGCAATTTTCAGAGGCGGCAGAGAGCATGGAGATGATCTCGGAGGGCCCGTGAGTGTCATTCCAGGCGTGGGCATGAGAGGCGTGCTCTGCCGTTGTCGCTGCCTTGACTGCAGGCCTGGCTTGTCTCCTGTGGGCCTTCCTCTGAAGTTCCTGGGGATGCCACCATAACCCCCAGACATTACTCCGGCAGTCCTTCACCTGTGGATGGACAGCTGATTTGCTTCTACCCTTAGCTTTTGTGAATACGCTGCTATGAACACAAGAGTACAAATATCTCTTTGAGATCCTGCTTTCAATCCTTCTGGTATATATCCAGCAGTGGAATCGCTGGGCCATATGGTAACCCGATGTTTAATATTTTGAGGAACCTCCACAGTGGTTTCTGCAGTGGTTGTGCCATTTTATATTCCCACCAACAGTGCATTAAGATTCCATTTTCTCCACATCACCACCAACACTTGTTGTTTTTGTATGGATAGCAGCATCCTGATGGATATGAGGTGTGTCCCTAAGGTTCTGAAAGTTATTTATATGCAAAGTGTTTCCCTTCTAGACCTTTTCATTACTCAGTAGCAGTTGTGCACATGTGCACGCACACAATGAAAAGTCTTGATCATAATATGGGGACTTGTGATGATTCGTGCAGTTTACATTGCTCAGTGTTCTCAGCTTGGTGTCTTCAGCCAGGCTGGCTGGGGGGGCAGGAATGGATAACATAAAACCACCTCTCCTGTCTCTAACCCCCAGCCTCCTGGATGTCAAAGCATGCTTCCACTTCTTTTCTCTCTTCTGGGTTCTTGGGAAGCATGTAGGACACAGAAAAGAAATAAATCATGTTTCAAGGGAGATCGGCTTATTTTGATTCAATTAATTTTAATGGGAATGATCTCTCAGACCTGTTCTGACTTGATCAAGGGAGCTTGGTGCAGGCAGATTCTCCACCTGGCATTCAGCTTGGGCAGAAGGTGTGGCTGCCAAGGCAGACGGGTGACTCACACCTGCTGGCTACTCAGCAGGGCCCCACCCTAGGCATGTCCCTTTCTGCTCCTCCCTGTTTTTCCTCTGTCTTCTTCACACACTTGGGCCTCCCTTGCTTCTGGGCACCCTGGGAAAACAGTGGCTGAAATAACATGGCGATGGTCAGAGCTCATCTGACCTCTCAGGTGAAGGCAGGCTCAACTCTAGCATGACTCCTGGAGTTTCAAGACCCAAATTCCCAACTCTCCAGTCGTGATCATTTCAGAGCAGCTTCTAGTTCAAAGGCCCTCTGACCAGAGCTGCTGGCTCCGGAGGGGGGATGGCTTTGAATCTGGACCAAAGCCAGCTTTAATCAGTATGCTGATATCCACTTATGAAGCAAATGAGTGCTGTTAATTAGGTTTGGGGTGTAACCTGACAATTTTTAAAAAATCACCCAGGGTCCAAATCATAGAACTATAACACTTTAGGGCTGAAGGAGATTTAGATCTATAATATCAAAGAATTTCAGGATTAAAATAATGTGCATGATTGATCTCATCCAGAGTCAGGCAACCCATTCATACTGTCCAGAGCCCATTGCTAAATTTTCAGGAAATTTACAGGCCAGTTGACTTCAAGTTGGTACTTGAAAAGGGCCTTCTGTGGGATATTTACATCACAGAAATGGACAAACACTACAAGTCAGGACTTCCTTCTCCCCCTTCCTCCACCAAGAACTGATTGTTTAAAAGTTTACTAGCACATCATTTATCTTATTCTAGCCTTATATTTATGAAGGAGAAAACTGAGCCCTAGAGAGGGGAAATGACTTACCTAGGGTCAAACTATTAATTAGTGCCACAATTTAGAATGCAAACCCTTTGCATCCTGTTCCAGTGAAGACTGTCTGAAGTCTACCAGTGTCACCCAAGGCCCAGCATCCTGCCAAAAAACAGAACCGTGGGGATGTTACTGCAGGAAAAACAGGAGTAGAGTCAAAACAGATATCTCAGAAACAGGTTCTCAGGAGAAAGAGACTGCCCACTATTAGACCCAGCCCGGAATTCCCTCCAGCAGCTGAAGCTGAGAACCAAGAGCTGTTCTCGTTACATTTATGTGAAAAGTGACAGGGACACTTGGACACAATCAAGAATTTGTAATATCCTTGACAATAAGAGGCTCGGCTGTCACAGGTGTAGATGCACTCATCCCACCAGTTCCTGGACTTGCCATGGGAAAGATGAAGGAGATATCTAAGCTGGCCTGTGCATGCAGTAAAACAAAAATTGGACTGGATCTATACTGTTGGAACTCAACCAAGAATTAGGAGAAGTGCAAATTGTAGCACTCCAAAATCTTACAACCACAGACTATTTATCGTTAAAAGAACATATGGGATATGAAAAGTCCCCAGGAATGGGGTGTTCTAGTTTATCTGAATTCTCTCAGACTGTTTAAGTTCAGTCGGACAATATCCACCATATCATAGATAAGTTTTCACAAATGCCTAAGGTGCCTAACTGGTTTTCTTGGTTTCACTGGAGATGGCTGGTAATTACAGGTATGCTTTGGTTATGTAACTATACTCCTATTATGTTAATGTGTGTGCACAATTTAATTAGTCGTTTAAAACCTATCCATGCTGAAGTTACTCTACAAGAAGATATGTCAAAGAAATAATCAATCTTCCCAGGTTTTCTTCTGCCTGCTACTTCTGTAGCTTTTCTTCTTCCTACCTAATCACAACCTTTAAATAGAACTCGTGCCACATGTCGAATTTACCGAGTATCATAATTCTTCCAAGTGGTAAAGACACCTCAAGACAAATGCTGGGCATAGAAGCTACAGGGCATAAATATGCAAAGAAATAAAAAGCTAACCATTTCAAACAATAAGGCTTCTCTCTCACTTACCAACTTAACATTTCCCTGTATGGCCCCGGAAGATGACTGGTTAGCCAGAGACGGGTAAGATTCCTCAAGGGAGGAACAACCTAAGACAGGCACAGTCGCAGGGGGCCATCTGGTGAGAAAATGGGGAGCAGCAGAGGTGAGGCTTAGAACCTCCCCCCTCATGTTCTGAGAGAAATCTTCTGCATACATGGATGTTTATTGCCCTCGTCTAGCGCGGATTAACACATAGTCTACAGGCACACACCTGATCATCTACATTTGCTCTCTTACAACACTAAACTCTGTTTCCTACCTTTATCTTGTATCTACCCACCACTTCAGCATTTTATTAAAAATAATAATAATAGAGAAATGTGGTATCCACATATAAATCAGGTTTAAAAATCAAATGAGTATTCATATTTGAACTGACTGTTTATAGTTCATAATGCATTAACAAAACCGAAAGCTTCTGTGATGACTGCCCTTGCACTGTTCACCATGTAACTTATTCACTATGTAAGAATTTGTACTCCATGTAAGAACTTGTTCGTTATGCATCAGAAGATTGGAGACTGACGAAAATTGGGCTTGGGGTGGATTAATGATTGTGCATTGAGCATTGACCCCCCTATACAGAGATTTGTTGTGGTTAACAACTATTTGATCAATAAATATGAGAGATGCCCTCACAATACATATATATATATATATATATATATATATATATATATAAACACACTTCCAATTGTAAAATAAATAAGTAACCGGGATGTAATGTATAGCATAAGGAATATAGTCAAAATATTGTAACAACTTGGTATGGTGATACCTGGTACCTAGAAATATCATGTATATAAATGTTGAGTCGCTGTGTTGTACACCTGAAACTAATGTAATGCAATGCTGTTGTCAACTACCCTTCAATAAAAAATAAAAATAAAATAAAAATAAAATAAAATTAAATTAAATTAAATTAAAAAAAAAATAAGAGGCTCGGTTGCCCTTGAGGGAAAAAGTGGCATGTTTGGTAGCCTCGGGGTAAACAATATGATTACAAGTAAGAAGAAAGTAAGATCCATAGCCTGAAAATCCATCATTTAGGATACATTATCAGACTTGCTGTAGTATCTATTTGATAAATTTGAAGCCAAAACAAAAGCAAATGATTGGATATTTGCACCTTTTTTCCTCAGTGTGTTTCCTGTTCTTGCACAGCTGAACTCAAAGGCTTGGTTTAGGGCTTTTCTAGGATGGCAAAGTAGAGAAACTGTGGCAGTGACAAGCCAGAGGAGCAGACAAGCCTAGATGGAGGAGATGGAAGCCCCCACTAGGGTGTGCATTCCACATGGGCCTTGAGAGCTGGTGCTCAGAGAAGCGGGGACCCCACTTTGCAGAGGGCAGTGAGGCTGGAAGGACCCTCAGCCGGTACCTGATTGAACCATGGGGACCAGTGATGCTGGAGCTGGGACTGAGAGGGGCCACATTGCAGGGGACAGGGGAGGAAGGAGAACTCATAATACCTTCAGGGTAGGAGATCGGCTGTCCCATCTCCAGGGGGCGGCGGGTTCCTCCTCCACACTCCCTCTGTCAGCCCTGGCAGTTGCCCTGCTACTCACAAGCGCTGCCCAAAGCCCCGGGGCCCTCCTCATCACTTCCCAGGGGCTCTTCGTTCTGGGCAGTCCTGGCTTTGTCCACCACGGCAGTGGGTGCCCCAGGGACTCAGAGCTTCCCGCCTCGCGCTCTCATGAATGCTCCACGCCCATGTCCTCCCTCCCATGCACAACTGGCATCTCTGGGCTGTCGTACTCTGGGCCCAGAGGTCTCCTCTGGAGAGTGAAGTGAGTCCTAGTGTCACTGCCCAGGACACGAGGTGGCTCACGGCGGGCAAAGGAAAAGGGAGCTCAGGCCCTGGATGGGCAGCCCTGTTGTCTAGACTTCAAATTAATCCAGATTTTTGCTTGGATTAATAAAATAACTTCCTAATTGGACCCTGCTACAGTGACACATGAGTAAAATCCAGTGCTCACCACACCACCAGTGAGCTCTACAAAAACACATCTGGTTCCACAGATACTGGCTTTTCTTTCAAGGCCAGTAACTTTTGTTATTGGTTTGTTTTTCAGTTCAGCCTGCAAGGTGTCAGCTGGGTCAGCTCCACCTGAGGCGTCTCTTGTTGGCTCGCAGAGGCCGCCTGCCTTCTACTCTGCGTCCTCACACGGTGGTCCCTCAGCGTGGGTCTGTGTCCTGATCTCTTCTTATCAGAATACCAGTCATACCGGATCAGAGTCTGCCCTCCTGACCTCATTTTAACTTAATCACTTCTTTAAAGACCCTATGTCCAAATTCAGACACATTCTGGAGTACTGGGGGTTAGGGCCTCACTATATGAATTTTGAGGGGACACAATTGAGCTCATTACACTGCCTATGCTCAAGGTATAGTTGATCATAAGGAAATGGTTGAAACACTGAATAAATGAAGCAAATGAGATTGCTTGTTTGTGGGTATGGCATGAAGTTTGTGGACACTTAAGGTGGGAAGGATCATGGAAAGCCTCAAGCACTGGAGAGAGAAGTCCAGATCCAAGCTCTAAGGTATTCTTGAGCAAAGGAATGCCATGAGGTGGGTATTGTGCAAGCACATTAGATGGCACTGGTTTGCCCTGTGGTTTGGAGCAGAGGTGCACCTGTGCGCAGGGAGATCAGATGAGAGGCTATTTCAGTCATTCCAGGTGTGGGTGACAAGATCTTGACCAGGGCGATGGCCACAGGATAAAAGCCAGAGACAGATGGGTGTGCCCGGGGGTGTCCCACGCACCTGCACCCAGCTGATGTGTAAGAGCCACATTCCACCTTCACCTGGAGAACAAAGAGTCCTCGAAAACTGGAAGGGCGGTGGTTACCGAAGCTGTGTGGGGTGAGCTCACAGGTCCCGGGGCACCAGGGATTTCGGACAATCCTTCTGATTCAGGGCCCCGTCGATCTGGCCCCACCCTCGCTCCCTAGCAGGGCCCTCTCTCCTCTCCAGTATGAGTGGGTTACACTAAGACAGAGGCTTACTGGTTCACAGAGGGGCTAAACTCACTCGCACTTCATCCTGGGTTTGTTGTCATCTCCTCTCATCACACCATTCGCACCTACTAGAAGGTTCTCTCTCCTCTTCCCTACCTCTGGAAATCCTACCAAATTTCAGGCCCAGTTATATACTGTCTCATCCACAAAGCCCTTGGTGGCACTATGTCTATCTAATGTTACACTCTGCCTTGGCTGAACTCTAATCACATATTTATAAAGGCACACCTCAAGATACTGTTGGATTCCAGACCATCCGAATAAAGGGAGTCAAATGAAGTTTTTGGTTTCCCAGTGCATATAAAAGTTATGTTTACACTATATTGCAGTCTATTAAGCATGCAATGCCCTGTTTTTAAAAAACAGTGTACATACCTTAGTTAAAAAATACTTTATGAAGCTAAAAATTGCTAACCATCACCTAACCTTTCAGCAAATCATAATCGTTTTGCTGGTGGAGGGTCTTGTCTCAATGTTGATGGCCGCTGACTGCTCAGGGTGGTGTTGCTGAAGTTTGGGGTGACTGTGGCAGTTTCTTAAAATAAGACAGCAATGAAGTCTGACCCATTGATCAATTGTTCCTTTCATGAATAATTCTCTGCTGGTTGATAGCATTTCACCCAGAGTAGAACTTCTTTCAAAATTGGAGTCAGTCCTCTCAAACCCTGCTGCTGCTTTATCAACTAAGTTTATGTGATACCCTAATCCTATGTTGTCATTTACACCATCTTGATGCATCTTCACCAGGCGTAGATTCTATCTCAGTAAACTGCTTGCTTTGCTCTTCTTCTGTAACCAGCAACTCCTCATCTGTTAAAGTTTGATCATGAGATCGAAGCAATTCAGTCACATCTTCAGGCTCCACTTCTAATTCTAGTTTTCTGGCTATTTCCACCACATCTGCAGTTCAGCCCTGAAGTCCTGAACCCTCGAGGTCATCCACGAGGGGTGGAACCAACTTCTTCTAAACTCCTTTTCATGCTGATATTCTGACCTCTTTCCGTGAACCACAAATGTTCTTAATGGCATCTAGAATGGTGAATCGTTCCAGAAGGTTTTCAATTGACTTTGCCCAGGTGCATCAGAGGAATCACTGTCTATGGCAGCTAAAGCCTTATGGAATGTATTTCTTCAATAATTAGACTTGAAAGTTAAAATCATTGCTTGATCCATAGGCTGCAGAATGGACGTTGTGTTAGCAGACATGAAAACAACATTAATCTCATCCATCTCCATCAGAGATCTTGGGTAACCATCACTGTCAAAGAGTAGTACAATTTTGAAAGGAATCTTTTTTCCGAGCAAAAGTTCTCAACAGTAGGCTTAAGATACTCAGTGAACTATGTTGAAAACAGATGTACGATAGTCTAGGCTTCGCTTTTCCATTTAGGGAGCACAGAGTAGATTTAGCATCATTCTAAACGACCCTAGGATTTTTGGAATGGTAAATGAACACTGACTTCCACTTAAAGTCACCAGCTTCATTAGCCCCTAAAAAGAGAGTCAGCCTGTCCTTTGAAGCTTTGAAGCCAGGCATTGACTTCTCTCTAGCTATGAAAGTCTTAGATGGCATCTTCTTCCAATGGAAGCTATTTAACCTACATGTTCAGTGCAGCCACCTTCATTAATTATCCCAGCTTGATCTTCTGAATAATTTGCTGCACCTTCTACATCAATGTTTGCTGCTTCACCTTGAACTTTTCTGTTGTGGAGATGGGTTCTTTCCTTAAACTTCATAAACCAACCTCTTCTAGCTTCAGACCTTTCTTCTGCAGCCTCCTCACCTCTCTCAGCCTTCATGGAATTGAAGAGGGTTAGGGCCTTGCTCTGGATGAAGCTTTAGTGTAAGAGAGTGTTGTGGTTGGTTTGATCTTCTGTTCAGACTACCGAAACTTTCTCCTTATCAGCAATACGTCTCTTTCATTTTCTTATCATTCATGTGCTCACTGGAGTAGCACTTTTAATTTCCTTCAAGAACTTTTTGCATTCAACACCCGGCTAACTGTTTGGTGCAAGAGGCCTAGATTTTGGCCTGTCTCAGCTTTCAACATGCCTCTCTCACTAAGCTTAATAATTTCTAGCTTTTGATCTAAAGTGAGAGATGTGTGCCTCTTCCTTTCACTTGAACACTTAGAGACCATTGTAGGGTTATTAATTGAACTAATTTCCATATTGCTGTGACTCAAGAAATAGGGAGGCCTGAAAAAAGGAAAAGAGACAGGGAAACAGTGGTCAATGGCTCAGTCAGAAGACACATAGCATTTATCAATCAAGTCTACCATCTTCTGGGCATGGTTCATGATGCACCCCCAAAATTATAATAGTAACATCAAAGATCACTGATCACAGATCATAACAAATATAATAATAAAGAAAAATTTTGAAATACTCTGAGAATTCCCAAAACATGACTCAAGGACACTAAGTGAACAAATGTTGTTGGAAAAATGGTGCCAATAGACTTGCTCGATGAAGGGTTGCCACAGACCTTCAATTAGTAAGAAATGCAATATCTGTGAAGTGCAACAAAGCAAAGCATAATAAAACAAGGTACGCCTGTACTGCAAGATGTGCCATAATATTAAGTAATGTATCATGTTCATGCTTGAGGTGTTTGGAACATTTGTATGACAGACAAGCTCCTCTATGAGACTCTAAAATCCTTGAGATTATGCATTTGGGACATTTTATGTAGTTGTTACAGTGCCAAACCCAGGTGCTCAACAAATTAATGCAGAGACAATTAGGCCAAAGGTCCATGTAGGATTTTGCCTTAGCCCAGGACATGGGATTAGTGGGCAAAAGGGTCAGAGATAGAACATAAGCATATTCATTTCAATCCATAGAAATGACCTGTAAGTCCTAACCTCACCAGCTCTCCCCTTTCTCTCTACTACAACTCCAGAAAGCATTAGTCCCAAGATAGAAGGGGTTCTTAGACGTCCAAAAGAGCTTCACAGATGGGAACTCAAAGTTGAACTGTCCTCATATGCATAATGTTGAGCAGATCAGACAGTCTGTATCCAAGGAGATGACTAGCCTGTTCTGGGGAAGCAGGTGGATACAACATCTGTGGTAAGGATGATACAGAGAGCCTGAGGGGAGCTGATGGTTTTGGGGGAGCAAGGAAGTTGTTTGAATGCTCTATTTGGAAAGAGGACAAGGGATAGTTGCCAGATTTTTGAAAAATGTAAAAGCGAATCCTCAAATTCTTAGGGATTTGCAAGAGGCCATGATAAACTAAAAGAATCTTGAGAAAGAAGAACAAAGTTGGAGTCATGCTTCCCAATTTTAGAACTTACTACAAAGCTACAGTAATCAAAACAGTGTGGTACTAGCATAAGGACAGATACATAGACCAATAGAATAAATTTGAGAGTCTAGAGATAAACTCATGTGTCTATTGTCAAATGACTTTCAACGAGGGCACCAAGTCTGTCCAATGGGGGCAAGAACAGTCTTTTCAACAATGATGCTGGGAAAACTGGATCTCTACATTCACAATAATGAAGTTGGCTCTTATCATATACCATATACAAAAATTAAGTCAAATGGGCCAATGACCTTAACATAAGATCTAAAACCATAAAACTCTTAGAAGAAAACACAAGAGTAATTCTTCATGATCTTGGATTTGGCAATGGGTTCTTAGATATGATGCCAAAAGTGCAAGCCACAATAGAAAAAAATAGATAAATCAGATTTCAAAACTAAAAACTTTTGTGTGCCAGAAGAGATTTATCAAGAAAGTAAAAAGACAACCTATAGAATGGAAGAAAATATTTGCAGATAAAATATCTGATAAAGGTTTAATATCCAGAATATATAAAGAACTGCTAACACTCAACAACAAAAAGACAAACAACAAAATTTAAGAAATGAGCAAAGAACTTAGATGTTTCTCCAAAGAAGATATACCAGTGACCACCGACCACATAAAAAGACATTCAACAGCATTAGTCATTAGGAAAATGAAAGTAAAAACCACAGTGAGATACCATTTCATACCCATTAGGATCTGCATTATCAAAAACAAACAAAAAAACTCCAGGAAATAACAAATACTGGTGAAGATATGGAGAAATTAGAACCCTGGTGGGAATGCAAAATGGTGCAACCACTGTAGAAGACTGTTTAGTATTTCCTCAAAAAGTTAAACATAGAAATATAATATGACCCAGTGATTCCACTCCTAGGTATATACCAAAAAAAAAAAATTGAAAACAGGTGTTCAAACAGATATTTATTGCAGCAAATTCACAATAGCCAAAAGGAATAAACAACCCAAGTGTGCATCAGCAGATGAATGGACATAATGAAATATTATTCAGTCATAAAAAAGGAATGGAGTTCTGATGCAACAGGATGGACTTTGAAGACAATATGCCAAATGAAATAAGCCAGACACACAAAAAGTCAAATATTGTATTATTCCACATATATGAAATATCTAGAATAGGCAAATTCATAGACACAGACAGGGTAAGAGAGGTTATCAGGGGCAGGGGAAGGGGGAAATGTGAAGTTATTGCTTAATGCTTACAGAGTTTCTGTTTGAGGTAGTGAAAAGGTTTTGGAAGTTGTTAATAGTAATACTAGTACCACATTGTGAATGTACATAATGTCACTGAATTTTACATGTAAAAAATGGCTAAAATGGCAACTTTTTTATTATATGTATTTTACTACAATAAATTTATAAAAATAAAATAAAATTCAATGAGAATTGGCAGCTGCAAGGAGGAGAAGCAAGGTATTTCCTCAAATACTCTTTGCAATGGGTCGTTATTGGGAGAGTGGGTGGTGATGTCTAGCCTTTTATGCCAAATATGTTTTGTGTTAGACCACAAAATATGCCTACAGATAAAAAATCATAGGCAGGGAAGATTTACTCCAGCAAATATAGGAGAAGCAAGACTTATCCTTAGAGTTAGGGGACTGACCCACAGACTTTCTAAGATGTTGAGATCGCGATAGCCAAGGTCATTTCCTATGCCTGAGTTTTATGTTTCTGGTGGCACTTACTTCCTCTGCCATGTTGAAACTACAGTCCATATCAAATACGGGAACATTACGAAACTTGCTTAGCTTGAAAATATTTAATCTTCTGCCTCTCTTCTATAGAGAAAAAGAAAGATAATATGCCTTGCACAGCCCTTTTAATTTACTTTTTAAGGCAAAATATGTCCATTTCCTATTCTGCAGCATTATGAATTCTGTTATCTTAAGAGAAAGCTACATAGAGTCATGCTCCGTCGAAACAGCGATCTGACTTTAAATCTTCCTGGGGTGTTTGAGGAGTCACCAGCTGTACCAGGGTGGCGCTGCCCGACACCCTCCTCCACCGCCAAGGACACTGGCCCCGATGGCTGCGGTGTTCCAACCCACCCCCAGAATGGCACAAATGGCACTCGCACTCGCAGTGCTTAGCACACACAGATGCTCAAAACATGTTTGTGAAATATAGAGAATCCCAGGTCCCCACGAGATGGAGAAAGAAGCATGAGGAGGTGATAATGAGGGAAGAAAATGGTACCCATGGTGTACCAATGAAGTTTAGGTGCAGCTTTCCAACAGGGACATGTGTAAAAGACAGCACACGTGGTCCCTATTTACTCCAAGCCTCTGAATATCTCTGCGGTTTCATTTGGATGATTGGCCTCAAGTATTTAAACCCCCTGAATGACATACTCCTCCTGAAAAGCACAAACAAAAAAAGTGTGATGACAAATACTGTATGATTTCATTTATATGTGGAATCTAAAAAACAAAGCAAATGAATAAAACAGAAATCAGCTCATAGACACAAAGAGACAGGTGGTTGCCAGCAGGGAGGGGTTAGGTGGGTGGCTGAAGTAGGTGAAGGAGATAAAGAGGCACAAAATCCCAATTATAATATAAATTAATCACAGGGATGAAACCACAGCATAGGGCATATAGTCATTAATATTGTAAGATCTTTGTATGTTGACAAATGGTAACTACACTTATCATGGTGAATGTTTAAGAATGTAGATAACTGTCGAATCACTAGGTTGTACACCTGAAACCAATGTAATATCGTCTATCAGCTGTGCTTCAATTTAAAAAGAAAGTTTAACAAATATGTCATATTGGTTAAAAATTTAAAGAGAGGCTTTAATAAAAACATACTTCTGTACAAGTGACATTGGGCGGATTCGACATGACAGGCAGTTTGCTTGGTTTTCTTTTATTTGGGTTACTTTGTTTAAATTGTACTAATCAGCTCACCACACAGCTGGTCGCAGTTACTAACTGCTGAGAGACAGCTCTTGCAGGGAAGTAGATTCAATTATTATCACATCTTTAATTACATAGCATAGTATATACTTCACATGTATAATTATTTATTTTATGGCATCATGCCATCCTATAGATAAATAAAGTCTTTGAAAAAATTTACTAGCTTTTCTGGGAGTGTCCCCAAAAGGGTATAATTTTCATTCTAACCAACAACTAAGAGGGAAATAACCAGACCAGCAGATTGTTAACCTGTTCGGGTACAATAAGTTCAGAAATTCCCCTCATGAATTTTTTTCTTTTTACATAAAATTGCAGAAGTATTTACCATGCCCGCATGTACAAGGGATGGTCATAATGCTGGGAATACAAATATGAATAATCAAGAGATTTCGAATTCAAGAAACTCACAGCATAGCATGGGAAACTGACATAGAAGTGAACCATTAATACAAAGCCTAGTAAAGGCACAAAAACAAGTGAGTACACATTGGAGGGGTGGGGAGGGGTCTTCATGGGTGTAGATAAATATCAAAAGTGAATACTGAAGAATAGGCATCGTCATGGCATACAAGAGGCAGGAGAACATTCCAGGAAGAGTGGGCAGCATGTGTTTGGGAGGGTGGGTTTGGGACAAGTCCTCTTAGATCACTGTGAGTGGGGGTGACTAAGCAGGAATCCTCCTCAACAGGCAGCACCAGATGTAGCAGCAGTCCTGAGATTTCTGTATTTTATCCTCCTCAATAGGCATTAAAGGAAGCCACTGCACAGGTAATTCACCTTCAACTTAAAATACACAACATAAATTGGGTTATTGGATTGTAAAATATGATTGAGGTAGAATGAACATTCCTAGGAACAACTAAACCGAGAATTTGAAAGCTCAGTTATACTCTCTAGAAAACCAATAACATCAAAAGAAAATCTCTCTTGCCACCCCCATCCCCACGTTATAAAACTTGTCCGTTCATCACAAGCCAGCAGAACCGGGGTAATGCGAATGGGTGCCATCAGAGCAATTCCCTACAGGCTGAGTGGTGCCAGGGCGTGCTGTTGGCATGTTTGGTGTCCTGGGTCCAGCCTTAGAAAGGGGCAAAGCAGAGTAAGGGGGTGACAGGGAGGACATGATGCACAAGGAAATACAGGCTGCAGAACAGAGTTTTTAGGCGGGAGAGTCAAGCGCCTGCAGAGAGGAGGGTTTCCCCATTCTCTAAGCATGGCTGCTGCTGGTCATTCTCATTCCTCACCTGGCTGCTTCCCCTGCCCTCAGATCTATTTTCTCTTCTGATGCCTTCCTGAGTCGTAGTGTTTCTTCCTCTCAAGCCTCAGAGTGATGATTCTGACACATCGCCTGGTGTTTGTCACGGCCCCGCGGGCTGCTCTGCCTCTCACCCTCTGTCCCCATCCAACCCCTTTTCCAAAAAAAGACTAGAAAGTCCCTGGGATTGAGACACGGCAAGGTTCATTTGCACATTCAACAAATTCTATTCTCTTTGTAAAGCAAATACATTTTAAGTTATCACAGCATCTAATGAGAAAAGGGGATAAGGAAGATGATATTTACAAGCCCACCATGTGTTCACCTCTGTGGTGGGTGCTCTAAATATATTATTTCATTTACTCCTCCCAACATTCCTGTGAAGAAGTCTTGTACAACTCATTGTACAGATGCGAATATAATCACAAAGTCCATGTTATTGGGCACTCTGGCAGCCATCCTTATCCAGCCCAGTTTCGAGCACAACGGTCTAGGTGAGTGTGAATAAAATGAGGGTTCCTGTGGCCAGGATTCTCACCTGGCCCTGGTTGGCTGGCTCACTACACACGTGTGGGCAATGTGTTGCTATTGACTCTGTATAAAGAGCTTCACCCAGTGCTCTGGGTGACACGGTGGCATGGCTGCAGGAGAGCAGAGACTGAAGTGGTGGCAGTGCCGAGGACAGAGACTGAGACGGCTGCAGGGATGCAGAGGCCCAGAGGCAGAGACCGGCTTGCTGCAGGCAGACTTGCTCTGAGTGGATGGGATTCTAGTGATTGACCTGCCACCATGGGAATAAAGTTGGGTATAAACCCTTTCACCCCAAGAACGTTCCATTGTCATTTTTCGGTCTCACTGAATCCATAGTGAACTTGCCTGGGGCTGAAACTCTTTGGCAAAACAGCAAGTATCCAGCTCAGTGGATGATTGATAAACAACAGATGACTCCAGTGGGTCCTTGTTCCTGATCCAGTTGACAGGTTTACCTGGTTGCCTCTCACCCCTAGTCAGTTATCATGCCTTCACTCAACACTCAGAACACATATTGATAAAAAGCAGAAAGTTTTGCACACTGTTTAAGGCTCTCTAAAAAATTCAAAGCCTTATTTGCTTTTATTTATTCCCAGCTTTACCCCACAAGGGATTTAAAGTGATATACATATCTACAAGTATGTATATCTTTGTGGCATATCTACAATAACATAAAGACAAAATAAAAATAAAAGTAAAACAGTAGGATCATGGATAACATAAATATAAGTAGTTAGAATAAAAGTTAATAACAGAAAAGCCAAAATATCACAATCATGTAGGCTATCAGGAATTACATGGTTGCTCTAATTAAGCATCAGTTTTTAATGTTTGTTTGCCCCCAGCCAAACAGAAAAGGAAACTACGGTCAGTTACATAGTTAATTGTTAGAAAAAGAACTTCCTCAGGGGAAGCTCAGCTTTCCTAACATTTATTCTAAAATACAGACCTCATGCACAATTTCATATGAGCTTCCACTGTCCCCACTTCATGATAGAGTAGACACTGTCCCTATCACACATTCCTATAGCAGAAGCAGTAAAGTATAAGTCCTCAGTAAAGGCCAACAGAGAGGTCCTCAAGCTGGATTATACTGTTGCAGGAACTGGGGAACTATGAACAGGAGTCGGGACGTTTGGCAGGAAGCAGCATTCATCAGTGCCGGCCCTGGCTCAGTGGATTCCTATCCAAAGGCTGAGCCCCGAATGCAGCAGCGCCATGCCTTTTCTACATTCACTACAAGGTTACCAGGGGAGCCAGCACCCAGGAACCGTTGCAGTGGGAGCTATCAGGTCACTATAGGTGTATTCAGGATGCTAGTTATATTTTAATCTCTGTAAAGGTTACCCGGATACCCTGCTATAAATTAATGGACTTTCATGACTATAATCAACAAGCTGTTCCATACCACTCAGTCAGGTGGAGGAGGAGGATACATTGTTACATTGTTTCAATCTCAAGCACCCAAGCACCTTGTGATTCTTTTACATTTCTCAAGCCTCAACAGAAACTTTGTCTCCTTGACTTCCTACCACAATACATTCTGTATCCTTTATCTACTGCTGTGTAACAAAGCACCCCAGAAGCTTAAAACAACCACCAAAATTATTTGCTCATGACAATGAGGACCAGCAAACTAGATATCCATGTGTAAAGTAATGATTTGGCTCCCCTTCCTTCCATCAGATACAAAAAGTAATTCAAAATGGATCATAGACCTAAATGTAAGAACTGGAACTATATAACTCATAGAAAGAAGCATGGGCTTTTACGGCATGACCAAGCAGGACTTATCCCAGGAATGTAAGGCTGTTTTAACACCCAAAATTTAAGTAATGTAATTCACTATATTAATAGAATAAAGGGCAAAAGCCACATGGTCATCTTAAGAGCTGCGAAAAATAATTTCTCAAAATCTGATTATATTCATGATACTATCTCTCAATAAACCAGAAATAAAAGGAAGCTTCCTCCATTTGATAAAGGGCATCTATGAAAACCTGACAACTAACATTATACTTAATAATGAAAGATTGAACATACAAGGGAATAATATTCAGCCTTTAGAAACCAGGAAATCCTGCCACATGCGACAGCAAGGGTGCACCTTGAGGACATTATGCTAAGTGCAATAAGCCAGACACAGAAGGGCAAATATTGTATGATTCCACTTACATGAGGTACCTGGAATAGTCTAATTCATAGAGATAGGAAGTAACAATGGCGGTTGCCAGGGCAGGAAGACAGGGGAATGAGGGATTATTGTTTGGTAGGTACAGAGTTCCAGTTTGAGATGATGAAAAAAGTTTTTGAGATGGATGGTGGTGATGGTTGCAACAACGTAAATGTACTTAATGCTACTGAACTGTACACTGAAACATTGTTAAAATGGCAAATTTTATGTCATGAAATATGTATTTCACCACAATTTAAAATATAAAAATAAATGAAATAGGTGAAAGAATGGACGCTTACCCTCTGAGACTGGGGACAGGGCAAGGATATTGGCTCTTATCTGACATTGTCCTCGAGGCTTTAGCCGATGAAATAATGCAATAAGAACAAAAAAAAGTTATGTGGATTGGAAAGGGAAAAAGTAAAACTGCCTTATTTGCAGACAACATGATCCTGTATGTAGAAAATGCTAAGGAGTCTCAGAAAACTTACTAGCATTACTAAACTAGATCAGTAAGGGTACAGGACACTCCAATACATAAAATTAACTTTATTTCAATATACTAATGATGAACAATCCAAAAATGAAATTAAAAATCAATTCCATTTGTAATCACATCAAAAAGAATAAAATGCTTAGGAATAAATTTAGCAAAGTAAACACAAGAACTACCCATTAAGAGCCACAAAAAGTTGCTGAGATTTTTATCTGACGATCTTATGAATAAATGAAGAGCTATACCATGTACCTATGTTAGAAGACTCAACATTGTTAAGGGGACAATCCTCTCTAAACTGATCTAGAGATTCCACAAAATCCCCATCAAAATCTCAGCAAGTTTTTTTAGTAGAATTTGACAACCTGACCCTACAAGTCAAGTCATATGGAAATACAAAGACCCTAGAAGAGCCAAATAATTTTGAAAAAGAACAAAGTTATAGGACTTACACAACCTGGTTTCAAAACCTACTATAAAGCTATAGCAATCAAGACAATCTTGTACAGCCATAATCAGAGACATATGGATTGGTGGGACAGAATTGAGTGTCCAGAAATAAGCCCTTACATTTATGATCAACTGATTTTCAACAAAAATACAAAGGCATATATATATATATCCCTTACCTCACACTATGCACAAAATATAATTCATAGAAATAAATGTAAGGGCTAAATAATTATTATCTTTGCATGCCAAAAATTAACAACAAAAAAATCCCAACTACATAGCTCTTTGCTTTATTTTATTCTGGCAAATGACTGAGGCTAAAGATGAGCGAAGTATCTTGAATGGTATTGTCTGTTATTTTGAACACTTTTACCAATAATTTTCTCTCTGGGACCAGATCTGTCAAGCTGAGTCCTTTGGAAGAAACCCCTATCCCATCACCCTGATGGACATCTGCATGAGGAAGGCAGTAGAATTTTTAAGTTGACCCCAAGGATACTGAAAAATCCTAGATGGGTTCTTAGAGAAGAATAATGTGTTTTCCATCTAGAGAATTTAACCGAAAATTTAACCAATAATTTCTCAAAGTTAGCTGAGATCATTCACCCTAATTTAATGTGAAGATGTGACAGGAAAGGGAGACCTACCCAGGGCTGTTAGCTGCTGCGTTTCTTCAGCCCTAAAGACTGACAGAGTCTACGAAGTCCTATGTCAGCAGTTGTGGTTTTGGGGTTTCCCACACTGAGGAGTCCAAGTTGTGTCTATCCCAAATGCCTGGAACATTGCTGCTCAGGACTGAGCCTGCCTAAGTGACAGGCCCCCAAGGCAAGCAATCCCTCTGTCTTCTCAAGGCTTGGTACACCTGAGAAATGAGTGGACACACCTCTCTCTCAAGGGAGAAGCTGTGGGTTTGTCCATGTCTTCTGGATTCCCTCCAGCTTCTGGGTAGGTTTTCCTTCTTGCAAGTCAGGAATGGGTGTGGAATGCAGCAAGCTTCTCTTCTCCACCAGTGGCAGCTTATTCCTTCACCTGCCGACACAAGCAGCAACTTGCAGGACCAACACTTAACTTCTTTTGTTAGGAGATTCGGGACAAAGAAAAGGAGGTCCCTTTCCATGAGACTGGGTATCAAAAGGGAATTGTGTTTAAAACAAGGACATATACCCAAACGTGATTTTCATCTATATCCCTGCCTACCCACAAATACTCATTAAAAATGAATTTAAGAAGAGCTGTGCATGTCTTTTGAAAGATGAACGTCCCTCCTACCAAATGAATTAAAATGAAAGACCATATTTTAGTTAGTAGTGACCTTTCTTTATTTTAAAATATGTCACACTCTCATCAGAGGCAGCAAATCTTTGTCTTTTCATGAATAAAAATATCACAATTAAGAATTATAACTTTGCCCGCCGGTTCCTGGACTTGCCATTGGAATGAAGAAGGAGATATCTAAGCTGGCCTGTGCATACAGTAAAACAACAAATTTGACTGGATCTATACTGTTGGAACTCAATCAAGAATTAGGAGAAGTGCAAGTTGCAGCACTCCAAAATCTTGCGACTATAGACTATCTACTGTTAAAAGAACATACGGGATGTGAACAGTTCCCGGGAATGTGTTGTTTTAATTTGTCTGATTTTTCTCAAACTATTCAAATTCAGTTAGACAATATCCATCATATTATTGATAAGTTTTCACAAATGCCTAGGGTACCTAACTGGTTTTCTTGGTTTCACTGGATATGGCTGGTCATTGTAGGTCTGCTTTGGTTATGTAGCTGTATTCCTATTATGTTAATGTGTGCACGCAACTTAATTAGTAGTTTGTTAAAATCTATATATGCTTATGTTACTCTACAAGAAGTTATGTCAAAGAAACAATCAATCTTCCCATGTTTTCTTCCACCTGCTACTTCTATAGCTTTTCTTCTTCCTTCCTAATTACAGCCCTTTAGTAGAATTTGTGCCTCATATCGAAAATGACCGAGTATCATAATTCTTCCAAGTGGTAAAGATACCTCAAGACAAATGCTGGGCATAGAAGCCACAGGGCATAAATCTGCAAAGAAGTAAAAAGCTAACCATTTCAAACAATAAGGCTTCCCTCTCACTTACCAACTTCACATTTCCCTGTATGGCCCCGGAAGATGACTGGTTAGCCAGAGACGGGTAAGATTCCTCAAGGGAGGAACAACCTAAGACAGGCACAGTCACAGGGGGGCCATCAGGTGAGAAATTGGGGATCAACAGAGGTGAGGCTTAGAACCTCAACCCCCCTCTTTTGAGAGAAATCTTCTGCATCCGTGGATGTTTTGTTGCCCTTGTCTAGCTTGGATTAATACTTAGTCTATAGGCACAGACCTGATTATCTACATTTGCCCTCTTACAGCACTAAATTATGTTTTCTCCCTTTACCTTGCATCTACCTACCACTTCAGCATTTTATTAAAAAAAAAATTAGGGAGAAATGTGGGATTCACATATAAATCAAGTATAAAAATCAAATGAATAATCATATCTGACTTGATTGCTTATAGTTCATGATGTGTGATCAAAACCGAAGGTTTCTGTGATGGCTGCCCTTGTACTGTTCCCCATGTAAGAACTTATTCACTATGTAAGAATTTGTTCTCCATGTAAGAACTTGTTCGTTATGCTTCAGAAGATTGGAGACTGACGAAAATTAGGCTTGGGGTGGATTGATGATTGTGCATTGAGCATTGACTCCCCTATACAGAATTTTATTGTTGTTAACAACCATTTGATCAATAAATATGAGAGATGCCCTCTCAAAAAAAAAAAAAAGAATTATAACTTTAAATATTTATTGGCCCTCAAACTTCACTTTCCATCTAAGAACTTTAAGACAAAATTACACATCACATAATAGGACAAAAAAAAATAAGATAACAAGTGTGGGAGCCTGGACAAGTCATTTTCCTCATCTAGAGAAAATGTGTGCAGGGGTTGGCACACAATGGCACCGTCCCTTTCAGATCGGCTATCCCTCAATTTCATGACAAATAGAGTAAAGAAGATGCCTGGGGCCTCCCCTAGTTTGGTGAGCATGGTCCTTCATTCTCCAGTGTCATTGAGCATTTTTCCTACCGATACTCCAATTTCCATCATTTTCTCAATGAAGCAAGATTCTCATCACCCTGCTTTTTGATGTTTCCTTTTGTGTTTTAAAAATGGCCTCTTTTTTCAGATTATAAAATGAACACTATTTATCACAAAATTTTAAAATATGAAGTCATGAAGAAGGAAATAAAATCACCCATAAGCCCTCCACCAAGAGATAATCACTGTTCACATTTTTGGTGTATTTCCCTTTAGTGTTTCTATGTATAATCATTTTTTTTCCCAAGAGTTACATGGCAAAATAAATCAAAAGCAGTTTTCCCATTCTTAATCCATACTTGGGATAGGACCACTTATGTTCCATCTTGAGCTTGTCCCGCTGTGCCACCAGCAAGGGTCTTTGTGTCCCCACCTTAGGTCTTGTTTCTCCTTCCACCCTTGACCCCGAGTGTCTGGCTGTGGCCTCACTCGCACAGGAGCCTAGGTTCAGGTTTTCACTATTTGCCTTCAGTGCCATTTGAGCTCTGAGACCTTGAGAATGTGAATTACAAAGAAAAAAACTCCAAAAATGCAACTGTGCCCCCCAAATAACAAAAGTAAGAGTTTATTGAAATCTACATTCTTTAGTATTTCTGATGCCTTGAAAGTAATACAGAGTTTTATTCTGTCTTTTTTTTTAATGCAAGCATTTCCAAGGACATACAGTACAAGAGAGCAGGCACCATACTCATTCATTTGTAACTCCAGCACGTGGCCCATAGTAAGTGCTCCATAAATGTCCACTGAGGGCATCAGTGACATGTCCCGAACACTTGCTTCCTGCCTAGAGGAATATTATCAAAGCTTGAGGTTAATAATAGCAACAGAACTGAATGTGGCCAGAGGCTCCATATCCTTTACTAGCCAGAATCATTGGCCTTTAAATACTTAAACATCTGTTTCCCCCGCTGCATCTCATCTTCTTGACCACTAGCCTCCTTGTGCTGCAGCCGCGGACTTGACCTGCCTTGGTGGCGGCTGCTTCCATCGACTCTCCCCTGGCTGACTTAGGCTTTGCTCTACCAGCAAGGATGGCATTGCCTCCCCCTCACTGACTGTCACTCTCCTCTTCCACCTCCCACCATCCTACTGCTGCGGTCAGCTCCCCCATCTCTCTGCTGAAACCATTCTTGCCCAGCTTCAGGGTCACTTTTAATCTTTGTCCTACCTAACCTCTCAAGGCATGTGCCCCATGGCCTCGCCCTCCTTGAATGCACCACCTTCAGAGTGCACGCCTCCTTCCTCTGAGTTCTCATCCCCCTAGCTGTTCCTCTCCAGCCTCTCCTGGGGAGTCCTCCTCTGCTTGAGCCATAAATGTTGGAATTCCCCATGTTTGTCTCCTCAGCTCTCTTCTCTTCTCATCCTGCAGACTCACCTGTATCTGGTCTTACCCACTTCAATGATTTCTGCACCATCTGTGAATCTTGCAAGCCATCTGTGAGTGGAATATCCAATTGCAGGCTGAATAGTGCCACTGAATGTCCCTCAGAGTCAACGTGCTGAAAGGGAACTCATGTCTTCCCTCCTAGACCTCCCCTTCTCTTACTGCTTTAGGGTGCCCAAGTCAAAAGGTTGGAGTTTCCATGCTCTTCTACAAACCAGAGCTAGCGGTTTACCAAGTCCTGTCCATCTACTCTTCTTACTATTTACCCGATTATTCTCCAGACTATGATCTTTCCATGATGTCCAACTGATCCTTCTCTCTGCAACATCCTGTTCCTCTTACAATTACAGGCCCTTTGGAGTTGGGTCCCTGCTTCCCTCACTAGCCTCATACTCAGCTGCTTCTAATTCATTCAGAAAGCCCTGGTGGCTCTTGTCTCCAGTGGCTGCATCTTACTCTCCATCTGCCTGGACCCACTCTACTCCTGCCTTCATCTGGCCATCCCTGCTGCTTCTCCAAGTCTTAGCTTGGACATAATTTTTAGGGCAGTTTTTCAGGAAGTCTTTGTGACATTCCAGATCTCTTGGAATATGCTTCCGGTAACTAAGTTCCAAAAACACTCTGCACCATCTTAGCATTTACACCCTAACAATGACGGCTTTGTACTTGCAGGACTGCCAGGCAGGTGAAGAGGTGCTGAGGGGCAGGCAACCAAGCTCACCTTATTTGCTTTGGTGTTCCCTGGCCCAGCACAGCACAAAGCTAGCACAGGAAAAGTACCGAGTGAGGGTCTAATTAGTGAATGGAGGGATGAGCGAGGGCATTCTTCTCTCTTCTGTCCGTTAACGCCCTTTTCATCTCCTGCCAGGACAAAGCAGATTCTTAACAGACCTCCCCACACTCCTGTCCAATTTATTTGCCACATTTGTGTTCAAATTCTCATTCTAAAAAGAAAAGCTGATGATGTCATGCTCGGGTTTAAAAGTAAAGGCTCTGACTGTTGAGAATTAGGCTTGGGGTTGATTAATGATTATGCATTGAGTCCCCTATACAGAATTGATTGTTTTTAACAACGATTTGATCGATAAATATGAGAGATGCCCTCTCAAAAAAAAAAAAAAACAGATTAAAGACCTAAATATAAGAACCTGAAACAATAAAATTCCCCCCCCAAAAAAAAGAAGAATGACACTTTAAAACTACATATTTAAAGAAAATTACAACATGGATACATCACTGGTACTCAGTGTAATGTTCCTTTACCTCCTGATTCAGAAATAAGGTTAAAAATATTGAGTTACCTATTATGTGGCAACAGAAATGACAATCCCTTGCCTTGTTTCATATGCTGCCCCTACTGAGATTTAACAATTCATCTAAAATATGTGCTTGCCTTAAACCACCATAGTACTTGACATATAAGGTAATTTTTAATTTTCTCAGCAGTTTCTCCATCATTTGAATTAAACAGTTCTCTTTCCAAAGATCCTCCCTTTTAATATCAGCATTAACAGCTAAGAACAGAAATGTGCAATACTTGCTTAGCAAAGGAGAATAACTCCACTGCCGTCTGGATATATTCTGCTATCTGTTAAGTGGTTAATTTCCAACAACAATCAAATATTCATAGACTGCAAAAAAAAAAAAAAAAAGTAAAGGCTCTGCATTTCTCATACAATGAAGCACAGATTTCAGCAAAATTTAAGGCCCTTTACGATTCAGCTCCTACTTACCTCCCTTCCCCCACCGCCTTCCCCACCCCCAGCCCAGCACTAACCCCTGCCCCCCACCCACCCACTCCGGGTGCTTCCAGCCCATCAGGCTCTCTCCTGGCTCTGGCCCTCTGGGGCCCTCCTCCCTTCGCCCTTTGCCCAGCCCGTCCCACCTGATCGGCAGGGCCTAGATGAGGAGCCCCTTTCTCTGAAGAAGCCACAGCAGGGCCCTCAGTTCTCGGACAAGTAGAACTAGTGGTTCTGTGGTCCCCACTGTGGCATATGGTCCTCCGTTCAGTCAGCCTCAGCCGCAGCCCCCGTCAGCCAGTGGGGTGCCTCCACGTGAGCCCATACAATCCCGAGCAGTCAGTCTGTCCCTCCCAGCACAGGGGGGAGTGAGAAAAGCAATAGGTGAACAGGGAGATCATTAACAAAGAGCTGTTTTCCAAGTATGCTTAGAACAGCTATGACCCCTGATGACAATCCGGTGTTAATATGTCAGCAGTGACATTATTACATTGTCTGTGGTGGGATAGGACAGGACGGGTGTGGACAGCAGGGAGGGTGAGGGGACGGACACGAGAAGGGCCTTGAGAAACTGAGGATGACCACAAACCAAGGACAATGATTAACTGCACTGTTTCCACCTCAAGCTTCATCCCACCTTTAAAGTTTAACTAGGAGAATCCCACAGATTTACTATATTCTTTTATTTATTCCAGTAATTTAAAATTTGGGTATAGATTGTTTTTGATAAACAGTACTACTAGTTTTAAATATTGCTTTTTAAAAGAACTCAGACACCTCACACCCATTAGGGTGACCCCTTTAAAAAAAGAAAAGGAAAGGATATGTTGGTGAAGATGTGGAGAAATTGGAACTGAAACAAGAGTGGTTTCTCCAAAATTACATGCAGAATTATCAACTGATACAGCAATTCCACTGCTGGGTAAATGCCCCAGAAGAACTGAAAGCAGAGTCTCAGAGACAGTCGAACACCTGTGTTCCTAAGCAGTACTATTCTCAAAGCCAAACAGGTAGACATAACCCACGTCTATCCACAGATGAATGGATAAGCAAAAAGTGGTCTATGTACACAATGGAATACAATATGATTTGGCCTTGAAAAAGAAGGAAATTCTGACACAGGCTACGACATGGATGTAACTTGAGGACATTATGACATAAGCTGAGTGACAGAAGCTAGTCACAGAAGGACAAATACTGGATAATTCTACTAACATGAGGTCCCTGGAGGAGTCAGATTCATACTGACAGAAAGTAGAACAGGGGTTGCCAGGGGCTGGGGAGTTAGTGCTTAATGGGTCCAGAGTGCCAGTTTAGGAAGATGAACCATTTCTGGAGATGGATGGTGGGGCTGGTTCCACAGCAGTGTGACTGTACCTAGTGCCTCTGAGCTGTACACTTGAAAATGGTTAAGATGATAAGTTTTATGTTATGGGTATTTGCCACAGTAAAAAAAAAAAGAGAGAGAGAGAGAGAGCCCATAGATGATTCCCTTTGTAAAGCAAAAGTCTCTTCATACTTTCTCTTCCTGACCTGTTTTGAAATCAGTCATACTTTCTCTTCCTGACCCGTTTTGGAAATTCAAGTTTATATATATTGAATTTCCTAAAGCCGGGCACACCTGAGACATGTTTTGCTTTGGGAGCTGCCCATCTGCAGTCATTCCTTTAAGAAGATTCTATGAGAGTCACTTATATACAGAGATTTTGCATGCTTGTGTCTGAAAATCACCTTGAGAGTCATGGCCATTTACTCACTTCCATCGCTATGTGTTGACTTGGGTGCTGACCAGCCTGCTGCTTCAGGATGTCACTCTGTAATCGCCCCTCCCACAGGGAGGTGGGGTGGGGAGGGCGGGCACACGGCTGCGCAGAACCCCCTCACATCACAAAAGTGAAGAGAGAAACTCGCTCTCAGCGGTGGGAGGGCTGGGTCTGGGTGAGTAAGGGACCTGCCAATCTCACGGAGTCTTTCTCTGACTCATCCACACAGGGAAGCTGCATTATCTCCCTCGCCCCACCCATTTGCCTTCCCGGTCCTTCCCTCCAGAGAAGCCAGAGACAGAGATGAAAGTGAGCACACTGTACCCCAGGCACAAGGAGGCTGCTGAATCTGTAGCCCACCTGGCCCTTGCAGCATAGCCCCAATAACGCCTGGTGCCTGGGCCAGACCTTTCTTCTGGGGACCTCAAAGGCCTTGAAAGCACTCACAGGAATCCTCTTGCAGGCCTGGGAAGTGATCCAGGCCATTTCAAAGTCAGGGAAGCTAAGACACAGTGAGGGTCCTGGTCCTGCTGAATTCCACACGAGAGGAGAATCCAATGAGCGTTCGGGATTTCCTTGTCACTTACCGCACCCCTTTTCTGGAATCGAACCCATCTTTTCAATGAATGGGGAAAGGGAACAACTCTGTACAAAACATAATCTACAAATGGCAACCCAGTACTTCAGGACAGCCCAGAGAACCCGTTTCCTGGCTTTTAGGAAACTTCTCGCTGAGCTCTCCAGCGAGTGTCTATCCTTTCTGAAAGCTTTAGTTCTTACAATGTCAGCGTCCTTTTGGAAGGCAGTTGCCTCGGGCTAGAAGACTCTTTCCCAAACTTTAATGTGCAGAAAAATCACCTGGGAGTCTTATTAAAATGCAGAATCGGTTCCAAAAGTCTGGGTGGGGCCTGAGATTCTGGAGTTCTCATAAACGCTCAGGTGCTGCTGGTGGTCCAAGCACAACACTTCTGAGTAGCAAGGAGCGAGACAGACAGCCATCTGTAGACAATGCCCTTCTTGAAAAATAACACTTGGAGCTTATTCATTCCTTTCCTCAACACCAGCTTTCTGCTGGGAGCTTAATTACTCTGTCTTTAATTATTCTGAGTTCGATTATTCTGACTCTTCAGAGTCTAATTTGCAAAGCAGGCTAATGTTAGTACATCACAGCCCTGGATGCTGGTAAGAAAGTTGAGATTGTTTAAAGCCTATACACCCTGGGAGACAGCATTATCTCTGATCATATTTAACATAGTTAATAGGCATGCTCCTTTAAAGAGCAGTACCGAGTTCAATTGTTTGCAAAGCAACATTCACAAAGAATAGACTGAGGAAAGAGTAAAATTACTAGGTCAGTTGGAAGTGAAAAGAAAAATTACTTTTAAACCAACTGTCCAGAACTTCAGTGTGTTTCAAGTATACTACAAATACTCAAGTTTTACTACAAATATTCATCCGTGTCTGGCACGACCTTTCACCGCTGCCACATCACTCATGGTCCCCGCTGTTGTCATGGCACACTGATAAGCAGCTATGACCTCCCAACGCCTCTGGAATGCGTTACCCAAGCAGTCTCTCTTTTTAAGTCTTCCAGCCAGTCACCCTATGAGGCAGTTGAGGCTCTGGGGCACAATTTCTAAACAATAAGGGGGTGCTGCAGACTCTAGGTCCTCCCAGAGTGCAAACTTCAACCAATATTCGTCCTTTTGTATCCGGCTTATTTCCCTGAGCACAATGTCCTCAAGGGTCATTGGTGTAGTAACCTGTGTCACAATTTCCTTCCTTTTAAAAAAATTGTGGCAAAAGATACATAACATAAAACTCACCATCTCAAGCACTTCTAAATGTACAGTTGAGTGAAATTAAGAAGAGTCATGCTGTTGTGAGGCCATCCCTCATCCATCTGCAGAACTCTGTTCATCTTACAAAACTGAAACTCTGCCCCCATGTACTGCTGGAGTGTGAACTGGTGCAGCCGTCACAAGAAACATTATGGAGGTTCCTCGAAAAAATAAAAGTAGAAATATCGTATGACTCAGTAATTCCACAGCCAGGAATTTACCCAAAGAGAACAAAATCACCAAAACAATAATTCAGAAAGATATAGGCACCTCTCTGTTTACTGCAGCATTATTTACAATAGCCAAAATACGGAAGCAAGCTAAGTGTCCATCAATAGATGAATGGATAAAGAAGTGGTACATATATACAATGGAGTATTACTCCGCCATAAAAAACAATGAAATGTTGCTACTTGTGACAACATGGATGACTTTATGCTCGGTGAAATAAGCCAGGCCGAGAAAGACAAATACCATATGATTCCATTCTATCTAAAAAGCAACACAAAATGAAACTATGTACCTATTAAACAGTAACTCCCCCATCTCCCCTCCCAGAGCTCAGTCCTCCTTAAGACTGAATAGTAGTATACCCACTGGATGTATACAACACTGGTTTTACCCATTCACCTGCTGATGGGCACTGGGTTGTTCCCAGCTTTTGGCGACTGAACAGTGCTGCCGTGAACACGGGTGTGCAAGTATCTGTTTGAGTCCCTGCTTGTTCATGCTGTCTTTTGACCAAACAAAATTTTTTTTTTTAGTTTTAAAGCATTAACTTTTTTTATCCTTTCCTTTATAGCCTGTGTCTTTTATGTTCATGAAGCATGGTTTTTCAAGTTTACCAGGCTTGATATAACGGCTTTGCTCTGTTTCTGGTTCCCATTGCCCTTTAGGCTCTGATAAGGCGCTGAAGGCTGTGTACTCCTAAGGCTGAGGCCGTTTACCCCGCCCCGGCCTCTAGGCGGGCCCTGCCCGCGTCAGGGCCGCAGGGAGCTCGCTGGCCGGTGCCACTGAAGCCTCATCCCCTGGGCCCTCCGTCAGCACTCCGCGGGCCCGGCCCCCGCCTAGTGAGTCCAGCCTCACAGCTGCTTCCTCTTGCTGAGTCCTGTCTTCTCACTGGTTCAATTAATAGAGTCCTGGGCCTCGTCTCCACCTCAGGGTCCAGGTCCCCGTGGCCCCTGCCTGGACTGCCAGCCCCACTCAGATGGTCTGATTGCCTGAGTTCTGCTCACCTGCCATGGCTTCCTCCAGGTCCTGCTCCGGGCATCTTTGGGAGACTCTTCCCAGGTCACTGAGGTCTTAGATGCCCAGGATCTTGGGTCTCTGCCTCCTCCCCAGTACTGTTTAGATACAACTACAGATGCCCACATCCCTTATGTAAACACACTGGCCATTATTCATTCTGCCTTTTTTTTTTATACCACCTACTATGTACCAAACACTGTTTAGATACAGACAAGGCCCAGGTCCTCAAGGTGCTTACTGTGTGGCTGAGGAGCAGACAATAAATAAGGAAACAGGTGAACAAACGAAACGGTATTTACCTCTGATAAGACTCGAAGGTATGAACAGGGTGTTTTGCTAGATAGCAACTTGACCACGGGATGCTGCCTCTGTGGTGGCTGGGGAAGGCTGTTTGAGGAAGAGATCAGAGGCCTGGGACCTAAAGAAAAGGAAAAAGCCGGAGACGGAGCATGCCAAACAGCAGCTAGAGCTTCAGAGCCGGCAAGAGCATCAGCGCACTGACCTTCAACTCTCCCCTCAGCTGAGGAGCCCGTCTTTGCAGCCGGGCCTCATCTCAGCGACCTCGCTGTTACCTCCTGGGCACTGGCCGTGTGGTGTGGTCCAGGAGCCTGTCGTCTCCACCAGACCTCCAGGAATCCTTCCACTGTGGGCCTCGGTGGAGCACTGTGGCCAGTCCTGCAGCCAAGACACTCTTTCAACAAGATTTTAATGACACATTTATTGAGGAGATAACAGGTGGCCAGTCCTGAAGATGCGAAAGTATATAAAACAAAACAATTGAAACCAGCGTCTTGAAGAGGTTATGTGTGTACTGATGTTCACGGCAGCATTATTCACAGAAGCCAAAGGTGGAAGCTACTCATGTGTCCATCAACAGATGGAGGGAGAAACAAACTGTGGTGGGTACATACAATGCGATACTATTCAGATTTTAAAGGGCAGGAAATTCTGACACATGATTGAACCTTGGAGTTCATGCTGAGTAAATTAAGTCAGACAAAAGCAGAGGCAAATATTGTATGATTCCACTGATAAGAGGTCCTGAGAATAGTGAACCTCATAGAGACAGAAGGTAGAGCGGGGCTGCCAGGAGCTGGGGAAGGGGAGGATGGGGACTTAGTGTTTAATGGGACAGAGTTTCAGTTTTACAAAATGAGAAAAAGTCTGAGATGGATGGTGGTGACGGCCGCACAACAGTGCGATGGTTCTGATGCCACTGAGCTGCGACCTCCAGAAACCAACCTAGCCAATCCCACCCCGGGCGACCTGACCAAACTCTAGGTCGGCTTCTAGCAGCTTAGGGCCCCATCCCTGGGAAGACTCACAACCTCCACCCCCCAACCCCAGCTTCAGCTCTAGTCTGGAAAGACTCAAAAGCTGACAAAAGAATTTACTCTTTGCCCCCACCAACACTTAACTATTACCTCCGTTTCTTAGAGTATTTACTTAAAAAAAGCTTACAGTTGTAAATCTTCCCACCTTTGAGCTGTATATGTTTCTGCTGCAACCTGGAGTATCTTTCTCAAGAACCTAAAAGCCATTCATTTTGTATGTGATTACCAAGGAGGACAGGGCCTGGCCTGCAGTCTCTGTGTGAGGGTGGGAGCCTCGCCTCGCTCGGATAAAGCCCGTGAGCAGACATAGCTGGCCCAGTTGCACTCACGCTGACCAACCCACTGGCCAGCTTTTGTACTTTTTCTTTCCCTGCCCCTGTGTGAGCCCAGCTGCCCCCGCTCCCTTCAAAATGCCCAGTCATCTCTGGCAGATGGAGAGGAGCTCAGCTCTGTCCTGGCTTCAGTAGTTACTGAACAAAATCTGTTTTTACCTAAAAGCTCCCATGTCCAGCTTTGTTTATCTTTGACAACTGTACACTAAACCTGGTTAAGATTGTAAATGTCATGGCATGTGTATTTTACCACAAGAAAAATTAAAATAAATTAAAAAGGCATTGGTGGAAAAAGGTTTATTTAAAAAAAAAAAGGAAACGGGGCTTTTATTCAAAGAGCTTGCCTTCTAGTAGAATATGACACCCGAGGAAGATAGTGAAAAGTGTCATATCTGAGGTGCAGGAGAAGGGTCTGGAGATGTTTGGAGGAGGAAAAGAATGCTTCCAGTGGCAGGTGGAGAGAGGGATCGTAAGCAGGGAAGCTTCCACAGAGATACAAGAAAGCAGAAGAGCATTTTAGGCAAAAGAATCAAAAGAGCTTCAAACTCAAAGGTGAGAAAGCAAAGGGGTGCTCAGGCTCCCATCTGGTTAGAATCGGAAGGGTCAATTTGAAAGATAACCAGAAGGAAATTTTGAAAGCTAGCAGTTAAGAAAATCAGAAAAGATCTTGATTTTGCTCTGTAAGGCCAAAGGGAGCCACTGATGGTTTTTAAGCAGGAAAAGGGAGCGACTAAAGTTGTACAAAAGGCAGAGGAGGCCAGTAACCCGGAAGTATATGCTAAAGAGAGGGTGCAGAGCTAACACCATGGTCCAGCTGAGCCAGTAGCAGAAGGAAGCACCACAGAAAGGCCAGGGCCAGCCCTACTAAGTAGCTACAGTGGGAGCTCAGTAGGAAGGCAAAGCTGAAAGGGCTGCCCGGGATGAGGGAGGGCAGTGATATCTCCAACGGGAAGATGAAATGCAAGAAGAGAAATATATCTGGGGGACACTGAACAGTTCAGATTTAAACCGGTTGAGCTAGAGAAGCCTAGGAGATCCATCGATTTATAAGTCTAGTACTGATTCAGCAAATGTATGAAGTCTGCTTTAATTCATGAGGTGGAAGGGAGAAGCCCACGGCTGACTTAACAGGTTAATGATTCCATAACCCCTGCCCCACATCATCCAGGAGAAATGGATCTGGAAGTTGGGTTCATACTGTAGACCGAATGAGACCAAAAAAGAGAGAGACAGAAACTACACAATAGCTGTATTTGTAGGGCCTGCGTTTGCCAGTTCCTGGACAGGAGGATTTAGAGTTGTGACTAGGCTACTGGCTCCTGTACTTTGATGTGAATACGAATCTCTTGGAGAGCATGTTAAAAGGCAGATTCTGATTGCGTAGGTGGGTGGATCCTGAAGTTTCATTTCCAACAAGTTCCCTCCCTGGTGATCTGGCTGCTGCCGCTCTGGGTATACTTGAGTAATAAGAGAGTAGAACACACTCCTGAGATGTTGAGAAGGCTGGAGGAGAGAAGGGAAATGACAGGACACCTACCTGCTCGGCTCTAGATGTCACCTGTGCAACCTCCATCCTGCTAATGCCTCTTGAGTTTGAGATTGCCCCCAAGGCACATGGACAAGCAGTGGTAAGGAAAGATCAGGAAGAGCTCTGAAGTCAGACAGACCTGGTTTTGGTCCCAGGTTCTGAAACTTACTGGCAGTGTAACCTTTGGCAAACTACTTCTCTAAATTCCTCAATCTGTAAATGACAACAGTAATGGCTGCTTCCCAGCATGGGAGGTATTAGAGTAAAGAAGCCCGGAGCCCGGCTCTTGGTAGGAACTAAGGATTCTGCCATAGCTAAAAGCAGTTTTCCTTTGACATCCAAGAGAAGTCTTACCCGCAGTGGACTTGTTAGTAGAGTACAAACAAGGACAGGGAGATGGAGAAGGGTACAGATTAGGTGTGACTAAGCTGGAGCCAGGCTGTCTGGGTTCAGTCTGTGCTCTGTCACTTGCTTGCTGGCTGAAGTGCTCTGGTTCAGGACTAAATGGAGATGACACTAATGGCCCATCTCTGCTGGAGTTTTAATCAGGATTAAATGTGCTCATGCGCTAAAGACAATACCCTTCCTCATAGAAAACCTTCACTACAGGACAGCAGTAATTATTTGTCTCAAATTAGCAAAAGTGATCTTTCACAAGGAAATAGTCAAAAACTGTCTTTGTGCCCTTAGCTGACCACCGCCTTCCATTCTGTACAAGAGCTGAAGACTCTAAAAGGGAGTTCGAGACTGGAGAGAGAATTTCTTTAGGATAATTATTGAAGTGCTTTGGGACTTCCCACTCCCTCCTTCCAATGGGGCAGGGGAGACGGGGAGCATCTTCCACTGGCTTCAAGGCCAGAGTGAGGAACTTCAAGAGGGCCAGCTGGAGAACCTGACCTGTGCCCATTCAAGTTTATGGGGCACAATGAGCAAATGGGGCCCATGTATCAGAAAGCCTCAAAGCGAGAAACCATGGCTGGCAGTGGGAAATTGCCTTCACTTTCTGAGCTTGTGTATTGTTCCCAGACATGGGCCTGTCTAGAGAAAACTGGCCTGAAGTTGTCATAGCATGTGCCCAAGAGGGCTACCTGGCAGGGAAAGAGAGGTCAGCAGACAGAAGCTGTCATGACCAGCTGGGGGAAGTGCATTCACCTGTATTAAAGAAAGTTCAGGTGAGAGATCTTCAGGGGTCGCTCCTCCAGTATTAGAGCTTGAGCATCACTAAAAAAAAATCTCACAAAAGTGTTTCACAAGATAGAATCAACTATAAACATCTGTTAAGCCCAGAGACCTTCAATGGCAGCCCAAGACAGAACCATCCCAGATAGCCTTCTCTTGTCTCCTACCCTCTTAGCTCTCCAGTGCCGTCTCCTCCCCACCTTGCTTTGATCCTGTGGGTGGTGGTGGTGGTGGGCAGGGAGTTGTCAGAACCATGGTTAGCAAATTGTAGGAAGCGGCACTGAAACTAGGTGAGGAGGTAGACACCATGTCTCCCTGGCTCTCTTTCCTAGTGGTGGCAGCCAGCCTGTCAGACCAAAACTGAGGGAGAGAAGAGGCTTTCATCTTAAATGAAGTGCAAAGATTTTGAGTTTTTGACTGTTACACTAAACTGAACATTTGAATTACTAAAATGAGACTGATTTGAAAGACTTGAAGTGACTGGAGACTTTTTATCATTAATTACTAAAATGAGACTGATTTGAAAGACTTGAAGTGACTGGAGACTTTTTATCATTTGAAGTGACTAGACAAGTGGTGGGATCTGCCCACAACTTCATCCGAGGGGTGGGGAATAAAGAGGCCAACGAGTGGGTTTGAGCAGCCCGGGAGGGGTGGAATATAGCTGTTTCTGTTGCCAAGAGCGGTGGTCAGTGTAGCAGAAGGGCAGCAAGCCAACATCCCCCAACAGACCACAGGGCTGCTGCCAGCAGCGTCCTTATGTGGGTAAATAAAATCGACTCCTCAGCCATGCCCTAACTCCCACAGGGCATAACGGGAAGAGGGAAGATTTAGGAAAATACCAGTGCTTCCAGCTTATCAATTAGTTAGCATTTCAGAGCTTTAAAATTTGGGATACTGCTGTACTTCTGACACATTGTACCCAGATGTGATGCCAGAGCACAAGACCCACAGGTGATTGAGAATCACCCCAATTGTAATTTCTACAAATGGAGACTATATTGCTCTACTGCTGCATAACAAAATACCCCAAAGTCAACAGCTTAAAACAGCTATGAACACATTATCTGACACAGTTCTTGTGGGTCACGAACTTGGGAGTAGCTTGGATAGAAGTTCTGGCTCAAGGTCTCTTATGAGTTTGTGGTCAAGATGCCAACCAGGGCTGCAGTCATCTGAAGGCTCAACTGAGGTGGGGGCCCCCACGTCCAAGATGGCTCAGGGATATGGCTATAGCCCCTTCTTCATCATGTGGACCTCTTGATGTTCTTACAGCCTGGAAGCTGATTTTCTCCAGAGCAAATGGTTCAAGAGAGAGTGAGGAAGAAGCCACCATGCATTTTGTAACCCACTTTGGGAAGCTACTCTTGGGGAGGAAAAATTTTCCACTACCTTTCCAGGTTCTTCTGAATGGTCTAAGAAACAAATTAACATGCAACAGATTAACAGGAGACAATAAAATTTAATTGCATATGTACAGAGAATCCACATAAACATGAGAGATTTCAAAGACAAGTCAGGCAAAATGAGGTATACTATCATCTTGAACTAAGGAGAAGGGGTAGGGGCCTAGGACTTCAAAAGGAAGGAAAGTAATTCACAGGAAGATGAAAAAGAATAAATGTTTGGTAAACAAATGTTTGCTAGGCCACAGAGACAAAATGGGACATAGAGAGGAATTTTAACACATGGACATTTTCTGTTCTGTCTATCACCCCTTATTCACATTACATTGTAGTTTTTAAGGTGATTGCTCCCTTCCTGGAGCAGTTTCTCTAAATTCTTTTAGGTAATTGAAGGGGAGAGGTCTTCAAGGCGAAGCAGCAAGTGCTGATGCAGAAGTTGCAGTTGATTCAGAAGATGGAGCTGGGATAAAAAATGAAGGTGGCTGCACCGAACATGTAGGTTAAAAACTCCTATTGGAAGAAGATGCCATTTAGGATCATCATAGCTAGAGAGATGTCAATGCCTGGCTTCAAAGCTTCAAAGGACAGGCTGACTCTCTTTTTAGGGGCTAATGAAGCTGGTGACTTTAAGTGGAAGTCAGTGTTCATTTACCATTCCAAAAATCCTAGGGTCGTTTAGAATGATGCTAAATCTACTCTGTGCTCCCTAAATGAGAAAGCGAAGCCTAGACTATTGTACGTCTGTTTTCAACATAGTTCACTGAGTATCTTAAGCCTACTGTTGAGAACTTTTGCTCAGAAAAAAGATTCCTTTCAAAATTGTACTGCTCTTGGACAGTGATGGTTACCCAAGATCTCTGATGGAGATGGATGAGATTAATGTTGTTTTCATGTCTGCTAACGCAACATCCATTCTGCAGCCTATGGATCAAGCAATGATTTTAACTTTCAAGTCTAATTATTGAAGAAATACATTCCATAAGGCTTTAGCTGCTATAGACAGTGATTCCTCTGATGCACCTGGGCAAAGTCAATTGAAAACCTTCTGGAAACGATTCACCGTTCTAGACGCCATTAAGAACATTTGTGATTCACGGACAGAGGTCAGAATATCAGCATGAAAAGGAGTTTAGAAGAAGTTGATTCCACCCCTCGTGGATGACCTCGAGGGTTCAGGACTTCAGGACTGAACTGCAGATGTGGTGGAAATAGCCAGAAAAGTAGAATTAGAAGTGGAGCCTGAAGATGTGACTGAATTGCTTCAATCTCATGATCAAACTTTAACAGATGAGGAGTTGCTGGTTACAGAAGAAGAGCAAAGCAAGCAGTTTACTGAGATAGAATCTACGCCTGGTGAAGATGCATCAAGATTGTGTAAATGACAACATAGGATTAGGGTATTACATAAACTTAGTTGATAAAGCAGCAGCAGGGTTTGAGAGGACTGACTCCAATTTTGAAAGAAGTTCTACTCTGGGTGAAATGCTATGAAACAGCATCGCATGCTGCAGAGAATTATTCATGAAAGGAACAATTGATCAATGGGTCAGACTTCATTGTTGTCTTATTTTAAGAAACTGCCACAGTCACCCCAAACTTCAGCAACACCACCCTGAGCAGTCAGCGGCCATCAACATTGAGACAAGACCCTCCACCAGCAAAAAGACTTGCTGAAAGGCTAGATGATGGTTAGCGATTTTTAGCAGCAAAGTATTTTTTAATTAAGGTATGTACATTGTTTTTTAAAAAAACATAATGCTATTTGTAGGTAAAATTGCAATATTTCCAGAATATCTTGCTTGGCTTTAGTACATCTGCATATCAACAGGGACTCAAGGGTGGAGAGAATTATGGCTTTAGGGCATTTGCATCATTCCTCAGGGGTGGAGAGAAATTCATCTCCCTATTAGTGGGTAATTACCTGGGCAACTGAAGGCGTGTCTGAACCTGAGAGGTTAAGGGGAGGGGGCTGGCTGGCTTGCTGGCTGCTTCAGGAGCAGAGGAGAGAGACGGTGCTGGACTATAGTTTTAAGCAATAAACGGGTTTAAAATTTTATTTCTCCCTTTGACTGATTTCGGTTTTTAGAAGTGTTTTGCCCCGGACTTACATCTGGCGGTAGTTGACAGGATTCCTCTGAACCCAAAATCTGTCATACTGTTTTTGGAGGGCCACTCCAAAAAATAATGGGGAGAAGTGGCGCTCACGCTGAGGGAAGTGTGTCTACACTCGTGTGGTTGTGGAGGCACCACGACCGCTGCTGGCCACGCCAACTCCGGCCCATGGCCCATGGCCCGAGCCTGAGGCTACTGCTTCTGCCACTGCTGCTGCTGCTGCTGGTCACAACTATGGGAAGGAGCAGAGGTCCCGGCCACCTTGATAGAGAAGCAACTGGCTGCTGTGTACCACATCTCGCTGGCTACAGAGCCCATCACCGGAAAAGCTCCGACCAAGGTAACAGCCACCATTCCCCTCATGGGGTGGGTGACAGACTGGACCCAAAGGCCACAGAGTGGTGTGGCACAGACACCTACCATATATCATGTGACTGGCCATTTGCCTTTGGCATCCCCAGGGAATAATGAAGCAGTCGCATTGGCCCAGGTGCACTGGCTAGAAGGAAAGTCTGCCTCTGATGTGACCCAGTGGCTACATCAGTGTCTGTTGCATGTGGGGCAAAAGACAATGTGGGCTGTAGCCTGTCGGTGGGGGTTGCCATTGACCTTTGAAGAAGTCAGCCGAGCCCGGAAGGAGTGCCCTGCATGTTGTGCAGATCAGCAAACCACCAAAAGGGGCCTAGAGTGTCTCTTTGCAGCCTATGGCTGGTCACTGGTGATTGAGAGCAATCAAGGCACCCACTTTATTGGATATGTGTTGCAAGGATGGGTGCAGCAATTAGGAATAAAATGGACGTGGCCCTGAACATTTCGACACATGGACTGGCACTGGCTGGCTCTTTTGACATCTTGGGGAAAAGGCCTGGAAGCTGGCCTCCTGTATATTCTTGGAATAACAGCAAAGTGGCCTCCCAAAATCATGGTTATTTGCTTCTACAGTCCTTGTGTCCTGGATGTGCCCCCTGGCTGCAGCTGCCACATGATGACTGGAATGGATGAGCTTTGGACTTATTCTCCCTGGGACTTTGAACCTAGCTGAATTCTCTGGCTTGAGAATTATCATTATTGTGTTGCTGTTGTCAAGAAAAAAATGCTTAAAGAGAGGCTTGATTTTATCTAATGTTTAGTAAAAGTTTTGTGAGCAATCTAACATGGTTGTTAAGAATGAATAAACAAGAAACATATTTTGTGTTTAGTGAGAGATTGTGCTGTAAAGTTCTCTGCATAGGCTGAATCCTCTGGTTTGAGGATTATCATGATTTTATTGTTGCTGCTATTGTATGTCATTAGTTTGGTCAGAAGAGGAGGAACCAGTAAATTGCAAGGCGAGATTTCTGGAGGGGTGGCCTGTGGGTAAAACAGTAATATTTCCAGAGTATTTCACCTGGCTTTAGTACACCTGCATTATCAACAGGCACTCAAGGGTGGAGAGAAGTATGGCTTTAGTGCATTTGCATGATTCCTCATGCATGGAGAGAAGTTCATCTCCATATCAGTGGGTAATTAGCTGGGCAACCAAGGGCGTGTCTGAACCTGGGAGGTTAAGAGGGGGTGGCTGGCTGGCTTGCTGGCTTCTTCAGGAGCAGAGGAGAGTGATGGCCCTGGACTACAGTTTGTAAGCAATAAACGGGTTTAAAATTTTATTTCTCTCTTTGACTGATTTTGGTTTTTAGAAGTATTTTCCACCAGATTTACACTATAATACACTTAATAGACTGCAGTATAGTGTAAACATAACTTTTATATGCACGGGGAAACCAAAAATTTAAGTTGACTCAATTATTGCAATACTTACTTTATTGCATGGTCTGGAAACAAACCCACAGTATTTCTAAGGTATGCTTGAACATATATATGTATATATACATATGTGTGTGTGTAAAGTCACAGGAAACTGGTAATATTGCTTAATTTTGGAGAGGGGAACTTAGTAGCTGCAGGATAAAGGAAAATGAGAAAAAGGCTTTTCACTTTATCCCCTTTTATATCTTATAAATTTTGAAACATGACTATAATACTCTCTAGGAGGAAAAAAGTTTTAAAACAAAACCAAACAAAATGAGTAGGCCCAAAGCTGAGAAATGAAGTCATAGAAATGCAATTTTTTTCCTAATTTTTAAAAATTCAGATATAATTCAGATACCATAAAATTCACCATTTAAAAATGACCTGAAAGCTGAAATCATTCTTTGATCCATAGGCAGACATGAGAAATCATTAATCTCGTTCATCTCCCTCAGAGATATTGGATCACCATCATTGTCAAAGAGCAATACTATTTTGAAAGGAATCTTTTTTTTGAGTAGTAGGTCTCAACAGTGGGCTTAAAATATTTAATAAAATATGTTGAAAACAGATGTGCTATGATCCAGGCTTTGTTGTTCCAATTAGAGATCATAGGCCACCCAGTGGTTTTTACTACATGCAGAAAGTTGTGCAACTGTCATCACTGTCTAATTCTAGAATATTTTATCACTCTAAAGGGAAATCCCTGATCTGTCAGCAGTAGCTCCCCATATTCCATATGGTAAGCATTAATGTGCTTTCTGTCCTTATAGATTTGCCAACTCTGGGTATTTCATATAAATGGAATAATACAATATATGGTTCTTTGTGACTGACTTCTTTCACTTAGTGTAATGTTTTCAAGCTTCCTTCATGTGGTAGTGTGGTCAGAACTTCAGTCTTTCTTATGGCTGAAAAATATTTTATTGCATGGTATTAAAAAGAAATAATAAGGCCAAAATGCACTCACTTTTGCTAATCCTCACCAAAATTTAGTGCCTCATGTAATTGCAGTTTCTGCCTCTCCCTGAAGTGCAATTTTAAACCAATCAGTCTGGAATTTCTGGACCAAGCAAGAGGTAATCTGCATAAGGCTCCCTGTCCTCCCACTAAGGAAAGGTGACCTTTCCTGAAATAATCTGCTCATTTAATTTCCTTGTCCCACCTTCCTTCTGATTATAAAAACCTTCCATTCTGTACAACTTCTCAGAGCTCCCTTCTGTTTGCTAGATGGGATGCTGCCTGATTCATAAATCATTGAATAAAGCCAATTAAATATTTAAGTGTACTCAGCTGAATTAACAATGGATATACCCATCTGTTTGAGTTGATGGGTTGTTGGGTTGTTGCCACTTTTTAGCTATAATGAATAATGTTTCAGAAATGCAAATTTTTGATCCATACTGATCCCAAGATTTCCTAAGACTTAAAACAAGACTTGAGCAGTGTGCACTGCCATGTAATGGATATTTTGTGCACACATTTTAAAACATATTTAAAATACATTCTGGTCCACAATGAAAAAGTCAAAATTTCACTGAAGTCAAAACTTTCCTTTCCATCCCCTGCACTTCTCCCCAAACTTCCTTGTTTCTTCTGCCTTTTCCGCTCTTCTCTGTCTACTGCTGCAGTTGGATGCCTTTTCCTCTGTGCATTCCAGTCCCAGTCCCTTCCCACCCCTCCCCCACCACACCTTTCTTCCTTCACCAGGCATGTCTCATCCCTTCTGTTTGCCAACATGTATAATCATCAATGCCAGATTAATTCATCTTGGAAACATTTAAAAAACTGACACACCAAGCTTTCTTTGAATAGTCATTTTTGCCATTAGCTCTTTGCCTCCAAGCCAAGAGGTCTGTTAAAACCTGCTCTGTTCCCCTTCTCCCGTAAGTGTAAACCTGTGGTATTTTTCAAGCCCAGGTTTACTGAGCCCCAGAGACTTGAACAGAGATTAGGATCAGCAGCAACTGGACAGTGTTAGCTCCAGATAAGAGCTGGAGAGGAGGGAAGCCATCAGTGCTCATACACACAACACACGCGCACACACACACACACACACACACACACACACACACTCCCTCCAGTGAAACCTCTTGGCCTGGAGTCTCTCCTGAGAATCACGGTAAACACAAAAGATAAGAGTTCACAGTCTTCAGCTGCCATCTCCCTCCATCCAGTCTCCAGAAGGAATTCCATCCAAGCGTGCAGAATAGGCCTTTTCCATCTGAGAGGCATCCTCAGGAGTGAAAGATCAGAGATTCAGATCAGGTCAACTCAGAAGCTGGGGTCATTCTGTGACACCTGAGTGATTTTTTAATTATAGATGTCATTGTCCTATCAGTGGCTAAGATGCTCTTTAATGGAATATGGACACATATATAATTTTACCTGTATTTTTGCCTTTATAATCTCACTCTGGGAATGGACAGCATCTGTCTCACCTGCACTGTTGTGTCAGTGCTAATTACCCCCTCCTTCTGTCACCTTGCCCTCTCCTACCATCCTACACAGTGACACAGGTTGATATCCCCCCACATTTCCCTGTCAGCCAGCCCCCTGCTCTACACTGTTCCATGTCTCCCTGGTACCAACAGGACAAAATCATAATTCTTAGCCTGGTGATTGGACAGGTAAGACGTGCCACAATCAGGTCCCTGTCTGTTCTTCGCCATCCTCCCTGACACACCCTGTACTCCACCCAAACAGGTAACTCACTCTCCTCCAACACCCCCAGTGCATTCTGGCTTTGGCTCAGACCATACTCTCTACCCTGTCTATAAGGTTTTTTTTATTCCCTCATTCAATAAATACTTACAAAGTCCCCACTATGTGCCAAGAGAAGGGACTTCACAGTGACCTGGCTAGTGAGAGCAGCCCACAGGAATCAGGCAGTTCTCCCAGCCCATGAGAAGTGGTATGGGCACCAGGCCACGTTCTGGGGGGAGTAAACCAGGGGGCGCTGCCTGGTGGTGGAGAAGAATGCCATCAGCCACACTTACTGAGTGCTTTTAACAGTGGGTAGGGAGGTACAGTTCCCCCTGGAGAAAGGAGGAGGCTGAGAGCCAGCAGTGGCAGGGGTCTGCGCCCTGCCAGCCACACTGCTGCCTCTCACCCCAAGCCCCCTCTGCTACCTTCCCGGTTCCGGGAGACCTAAAGTGGTGGTTCCTGCTGAACAGAAGCTCCTACCTTCTGCCTTTTGTTTGGAAAGCAATGGCAAAGTCCCTTGTTCTCTGCAGTGTTTTTAAACTGTGTGTGCATGTTCTGTCTTGTCTCCCCAGCTGGCTGTGTCCCTGCGGGCAGGGCATAGTTTCATCTACATTATTTTGTACAGAGTAGGCGGCCAATAAATACCTGCCAAATGAATAAGTGAATGAGTGTACTCATAGTGCCTGGTTATCTACCCAAAAAAATAGCTCTATAAAACAGACATAATTGCTCTTTCCCACTTCGCAGTGAAGACTGAAAAGATTAATTCATGTGTGTCCTTAATGAGACGTGAGATCTTCAGATGAACAAACTAAATCTTGCTGGCTGGAAAAACAAAAAACTTACAAAATATAATATGTTTTATCTCATAATAAGGGCTTGATTAAGGATGTCTCATTTAAACTCAAAACACAGAATGGAGACCATTGAATAAGGGCGGAATAAATGTATCTTTCCTCTTTAAATGTCATTCTCTTTACTGCACTGTCTGGAATGATTTCTGAACATTGGGAGTATGCCGCCAAAATCAGAACTGTACCAGGCCCTCCACAGCTCGGAGCTGGCCTCTTCCTGAGGGTGGGTGGCGCTGCTCCGCAGAAGCCTGGACGCCAAAGCTCAAGAGGTGCTTCTCACTCAGCAGTTAAGGCTGCTGGAGCTCCACCCAGGCCCTGCAGCTTTGTCTCTGGGAGAAAATGCTGCTGAGCACTGATGAAATCTGCAAGGAGATTAAACATAATTGAAGGAGAACTACAGCTCTGGGCTCCGGCCTTCCCTGCCGGGCATGTGGCTGCCTGCTCCCAGGATGCCTGTGCAGAGCGGGAGTGGCCTTTGGGACGACACCCTTCTCCTCTAAGGCTGTCCTCCCTCTGTTTGTGGGATGCATGCCCTTCCTTCCCCTCCCATCTCTCCAGCTGCGCCTCTTGCCCATCTTCCTGTCTCCACCTTCTCCCACCCTGTGCTTCCTGGCCCACCTGCCTTCAAGGATGGGAGCATTCTCTCCCTCCCCCACTCTTCACACTCTGTTGGGGTAACCCCACACTCCTCACTCCTCTGGGGTCGAATACTCCCACCCCAAGCTGGGTCCCCCAGTCATCACATCTATTTCATACTTTCCCACTGACACCACAAACTCATTATACCCTCAAAGTATCTCATTCTGTCTCCCCAACCTAATCCTCTTCTGATTTCGTGTCTTGATGGGTGCACCACTGGCAACCCTGTGACTGTCAGAGCCGGAAACCTGGAGTCCCTGAGACATACCTCTCCCTTCTCCACCGCCAGGCTACAAAGCCATCTTCCCCACCAAGCTCCCACCGTCTGAGTTCAGGGCTCATGTCCTCTCTCATTAACCTTCAAAGTGGTTTCTCTGTCTCCAGATCTCCCATCCCGCCTAACTTCTCCACTTTGGCCAGAGGGATATTTCTAAAATGTCAATCTGATTGTTTTCCCCTACTTAAATTCCTTCAGTGGAATTCTACTGCCTAAAGCTTTGGTTTCTCAACCTGCTTAATAGTCCTGAAAGCTTTTAAAAAACAGAGATCGGAGGACCCAAGGAAGGCTGAGTCAGGCTCCCCAGGGAGTCATAGACGGTTAGCTCTGCCCTGGACCTGGCTGTGAAAATCTCCTGCCTGAAGAATTAGTTTCAAATTCCTTCCAAGGACCTTGGCCCCAGTCCTCCGCTTACCCTTCAGCCATCCTTAAGGACTGTGTTTCCCCACAGGTACGCCCGTTCTCTGCCTGTGCTATCCTGCTCTCTGAGTGCCCTCTCCAGCTGACGGTTTCCTTATCTCCACCTCCGGGCAGAATCAGTTCCATCCTCCTTTGAGCCTCACTGTACCTTGTAGTCAGGAAAACCCCTACTATCTCACTTACCACATTGTACCTAGATTGCATTTAAAAGGATGTCTCTGCAGCTAGACTACAGACTAAGTCCCTGAGGAAAATCTTAACTAGCTTTGCATTCCCCAACTCCTAGCACACGGCTGACACCTAATTGCTTCTTCTCAATAAATATGTATTAAATGCATGACTAAATGCAGATGAATATGAGAAAACATTCTTTCCACATATGGAACTTCACAGAGATGGAATAATACGAAGAACTACAAACAATTTTTACAGATTTTGAAACCCCAGACACTTCCATTTTCTGCTTGAAGTCTAAAATTCCCACATTATCAGTACAAGCCTCTTTTTCCCAGGATCCTCAACTAAAACCAAGTGGTGGTGGAGAAAGGGCGGGAGCCGCCAGCTCGGGGGCAGACAGGGATGGCTTTGTCTGAGATTTTAAAGACAGTAATAAGCCAATTAAAACTCCCTCTGCCTTTTATTACTATCACGTGCCAGCAGTTCTAAACAATGTGAATGATCACATTCGACCAGCCCTCCACCCAACCAAGTAACTTTGTCCTCTTGTGATCCTTTTTCATCATTTCTTAAGTGAAGATATGTATAACATTTAAAGCTCTATCAATTAAAAAGAGAGAGAAAGAAACCAGGAAACCTATTGATCTATGATTGGACACTACCTCTCCATTACCTTCCTGGGCCTGCTTGAAAATATTCCTAAGAGAATATGGACATAAAGTAATTAGGCATGCATCTAAATACACTATTTTTTATTTCCTTGTCTCTTATGGGCTCACACCAATGACATAAAAAATTTCTGGGCCATTTCTACAGTGTTTGTATATTCTTAACTAAAATAAACAATTGTTAGAATATGAGACAGAGATCTGGGCAAACATCTAATTTCATCCCCTCCTGAAATGCTAAAAATAAAACAAAACCTGCACAGGGAGAAAGGGAGAGCAGACGAAACTTTGGACGCTGGAAAACATACACCACTAGTAAGTGGATTTAGCTGACCTGAAAGAGCTGAATGCCAAGCAAATGGCAAAAGCTGAGAACAAATGGATTTACATTCCAGAATCCTTCTAAGACCAGGGAAGGGCAGCACCAGGCATCCCGGGAAGGATCAAGGAGGTAAAGCTGTTCAAGAAGCAGTCAACTCCTTGGGTCCCCTCCCCCACCACAGCAGAAGGGGGCGGTCTATTCTCCGGGGAAGGGGAGGGACACCAGGCTCCTAGGCAGGGACGAGACTACCGAAGGGGGAGTCTTTCTTATCCCCTTTAACATGAAAGAGACCAAAACAAAAGGGGGATCACAACTTGGAGGAAGGAGGGCACTGCTGGAAAAGGTAATTTCCAGAACCCCCCTGAGCACTAAGAAGGCAAACTGACCAGCCTCCAGCCAGGTCTCAAAACTGGGTCAAGACAGCATTTTTAAAAAGCTATATTGCAGAGAATTAGAGAGAAGAGGGTGTATTCATGAAACAAGAATGAGATCATATTAAGAAGCTGCATTCAGAGAATAAAAAGAGAGCTACTGGAAATTAAGACTTTTTAGAAAGGCAAAGTTCAAGATAAAATTGGAAATGTCCCAGAGCAAAAAGACCAAGAGATGAAAAGCAAGTCAAGGAACTGGAGATACTGCAGAGGACAAAGGGGAAAGGACCCCCACGAGCCGGCACGAGGGCAGCCAGCCAGGAGTGCTTTCAGGGAGATGAGTACATAGGGTGTGTGATGAGCATTTACATTTAAGAAATGGATCTAGACGATTAGCAGACAGTTGGGATGGAATTAGTCATAGCCACACAGTCACAGCCACTAGGCAGGTTTTTTAAATGTTGAAAAGGAAAATTTTCCATCCTTCAAGGTTCTTTCAGGGGGTCTACGAATTAAATTGATGTGACACAGCCTAACAGGAGCAAATAATATTTAATGACAAACTTACATACTGGGGAATCCACATAAACATAAGAGATTCCAAAGAGAATCAGGCAAAATGAGGTCTGTATGTCATCCTGAACTATGGAAAAGGGGGCAGGGGTCTGGGACTTCAAAGGGAAGGAAAGAATTCAACACAAGATGAAAAAGAGTAAATGTTTGGTATGAAATCTTTGCTGGGCCACAGAGAGCAACAGGACACACAGAGGGATTTTAACACAGTCTTTGCTAAGTTCCTTCCTGTCTACTCCCCTAGTTCATACTGCAGTTATAGTTATCCATGGTGATTGCCCCCTTTCTTTTAGGCACGTGGGGGAAGGTCAGAGGTTCTTCCTGAGCCTTCTGTTTCTTAAAAATTATCAGCCTAAAATAATTCAGATGCCTAAGAGACACATTTTGAGGTGGCCCAGTCACAAAAAGACAAATACTGTATGAGTCCATCCATATGTAAGCATCTGAAGTAGTCAAAATCATAGATACAGCAAGTAGAAAGGTGGCTGCCCTAAGAGTGGGGGAAGGGAAGAAGAAATTAGTGTTCAGTGAGTATAGAGTTTCAATTCTGCTGGATAAAAAAGTTTGAGATCTGTTGCACAACAGTGTAAATATATTCAACACCACCGAACTGTATAGTCAAGATGGTGAAGATGGTAAATTTAATGTTAGATTTTCTATCACAATAAAAAAAGTGCCTGCCCAATAGCGTTCTTGTGAGAATGAAGTAAAGGAGATAACGCACCTTTACTTCACGCATAACAGGTGTTCGAAATTTCATTTCCCAGTGGCCCAGACCCTTCTCACCTCCTTGCAACATTATTTCCAGAGCTTCCTAAGTGGTATCCATGCCATCAACCTCTCTGCCCCACAACACGGAAATGAAATGTCACTTCCGTTACCCACCTGCCCAGGCACCGTCACTGCCCGTGTAATTCGTACAGGGTAGATGCTCCTGGTGCTCAGTTCCATCACTGCAGTGGGGCGTGAGAATCCAGTGAGACAGTGCGGGTAAATCTGGGCAGCACACACAGTAAATGCTCACTACGTGGTCACCATCCTTACTCCACAGTTTACTGATCAAGTCAAAGTTTCTCAACCCGGAGAAGACCTGCTATAATGTGGTTCCATCGTACTTCCTGTAACTTAGCTAGGCACACACTGAAAACTGCCTACCCGACCCCACTTGCTCTTTCCCCATGAAAGTACCCCAAGTTTGTCCAAGTACATCGTCCTGTGGTACCCATGTGCTTTAGGAGAGGTGGCCCATCTCTGGTTCCAAGGGAAGAACCACAGTAAGTCCTAGCCACTCCCAGGCCGGGGACTTACAATGCCATGCCATTCGCATGGACAGCTCCCAGACTTCTGACAGACACATTCTTAACTGATAAAAAGAAAAGCAGGGGGAAAGTCCTTTTTTCTGTCTCTGGGTGTCACTATGAGAATGTGAGGCCCTCATGACGACAGGAGCATACTATAAAGAACCAGGTCCTTAATGAAGACCTGAATTGACTGTCTGCAAGGTGCCCACCTCTAAGCTTGTCCTGTGAGACAATACGTGGGCCTTGTCCAGGGCCCATATTCCACAGGTACACGCTGGTCCAGGCCTATTGGTCGTTTGCATATTGGGAAAGTTCTGTGCTGCTTTGTTAGTTGCTACTGTCCTGAGCCTCCTAGGCGCCTGTCACTCCAGATCCTTACCCCTTCCCTGGAATTTGCTAGACTCTCCCTTACCCCTCCACAAGGGGTAAATGCTGGCCATAGCAGCGGCCTCCAGAACCCCATACTCTCTCCATATAACCAACCTCTGATGTTATGTTAACCTTAAAAGCAAGACTGTCAGTTATTTTTTCAGCAAAAATGGGTTTATTTGGGAACAATAGAATTACAAATGGGGACAAACCAGCTAAAGCAAAGCCATAGGCATGTCTGGAGAACAGAGGAGAGGAGGCTCTTTTACAGAAGAAAGGGGGCACTTAGGGACTGTTTAAGCAAAAAGTCCATTGGAGGAAACTGGGAGCCCTGCGTGTCATGGCTGCTCATTGGCTGAATTGTGACAGTCTCTCATTGGCCAGGCTGTTGGAGACAGAAACTCTTCCCTCCTCCTCCTGCTCAGTAAACTAGCCAAAATAGTATGATTTCTCTTCCCTGGGGAGAGGGTGTGGTGGGGAGTGGGGGTGGGTGTCTACTTTTGACCAGAGTGGGGGGCGTGAGAGCTCCCCCTGCAGGTCTCCCGACTCCATGTCAGTGACATGTCCCTTTATCAACTTCCTCAGCTCTAACATTAAAACCCATGTTGAAACAGTTATAACCTTTACAAAATAATGTGTTCTCACTGTTTGAGCCACATGGGTCAGGGTTTACTGTTACTTGCAACCAAAAGCATGCTAATTGACACTCATTCCCACCCAGAGTGGCCTGTCTGGGATGACTCCCTGCCAGTGTAGCTCAGCTTTTCATTCTCCCACTCCCAACCCAAACTCACCCACTCTGCCTGGCTCCAGCCCCACCCAGCCACTGCAGCCACAGTTTGCTCCCTGCTCTACAGATCTATAGTCTGTGTCACTGTTCACTCATAGCCTGTGCCACACAATTCATTGCTTAAAAAGTCTCGAATTATTTCTTAATTGCTTTGTATATGTGTGCGTGTGTGTGCTTTATAAGAAAGCATCAACAGTAAGGGCAGGTGCTTAAGTGTAACCCTTGTATATCCCCCAATAATACATCATCAGCAAATTTAGAAAAATAATTCAGAAAAAATAATGAATGAACTATGTGATGACAGTCAGTTTTCATGGACTTTCTATTTATTTGTGAAGTACTTGGTTTTTTTTTCCTTTTATTTTCGGAAGGGGTTGGGTACTGAAGAAAGAATCTTAGGTATGCAAGTCTGTGTTTATTGTAAAAATTTACTCCTAGCTCTCAAAACTCTGTTGTGACCTGAGATCTCACTCCATGTGATCAAAGCCTCTGTAAGAAGGCAACATGAAAGATACATAAACCAGAGACTAGGGAGGCCCTGGGTGGTATTTCATTTTACTTCAAAGAAACCCAACACTACAAAACCTAGAACAGATTCACAGGAGGCTAAAAGGTTTGTTAGCAGCCATGTGGCCTGTGAGCTGGAGCAGTGCTGAAATCACACCTACCCCTGTTCACTTTTCCCTAGTCGTCTTGGAACTGTGTGTGACAGAGCATCTAAAATCCCTTCAGGAAGATCCTAACAGGCCACTAGAAAGTGGATCCCAGAGCACAGATGCTCTGACAGCCCTGCCCTGAGCTGGGAACAACAAAATAGGCCACAGCCAGGAGGCTGTTCAAGGCTCCTCTGAGTTCTGGGACATCCTGACTGTCCTCACCTGTTTGGAGGAGGTCACCTGACAGAGCGTGGACACTAAGAGTGGCCCAAGAAGCCAGACCACCAAATCCAAGACTGCCTGGTCCTCACTCACCTCTGTCTACCTCTGCAGGCTCTGTCTGCAGTTTACACTCCTATGAACATCTGTGCTCATTCTTAAAGGCCACAGAGACCAGCTGATCTCACACCTATTCACATGCACTGGGCCTTTTTTTTTGGTATCATTAATCTACAATTACAGAAAGAACATTACGTTTACTAGGCTCCCCCCTTCACCAAGTCCCCCCCACATACCCCTTCACAGTCACTGTCCATCTGCGTAGTAAGATGCTGTAAAATCACTACTTGTCTTCTCTGTGTTGCGCAGCCCTCCCCATGCCCCCCATGCACTATACATGCTAATCGTAATGACTGGGCCTTTTTTTTAAATTGAAGTATTATATGATCTATAATATAATTGTTTCAGATGTACAACATAGTGATTCAACAATTACATACATTACTAAATGCTCACCACAATAAGTGTGGTTACCATCTGTCAACAAATTATAGTATTAGCTATATTCCCTATGCTGTGCTTTTATCCCCATGACTGATTTATAATTAGAAGTTTGTACGTCTTTAATCCCCTCACCTATGTTGCCAGTTCCCCAACCCCTCCCTTAGGACCACTACTAGTCTCTTCTCTGGGTTTATGAGGCTATTTGTTTATTTTTTGGATTCCACATAGTAGTGAAATTACGCAGTATTTTTCTTTCTCTGCCTGGCTTATTTCACCTAGCATAATACCTCCTAGGTCCATCCATGTTGTCACCAGTGGGAAATTTCATTCTTTTTTAGGGCTGAGTAATAGTCCATTGTATATATGTACATCTTCTCTATCCATTTATCCATCAATGGACACTTAGGTTGCTTCCATATCTTAGCTGCTGTCAATAATACTGCAATAAACAAAGAGGTTCATGTATCTTTTCAAATTACTGCTTCTCTTCTCTTTGGGAAAATTCCCAGAAGTGGAATTGCTGGATCATAAGTAGTTCTATTTTTAGTTTGAGGAGTCTTCATACTGTTTTTCACAGTGGATGTACCAATTTACATCCCACCAACAGTGCACGAGGGCCCCCTTTTCTCCACATTCTCCGGGCAGTCTTCTTCATTGTCCTTTACTGTCTTGGAACACGTGGGTTTATACATGCATTTGCCGTGCATGCGCTGCCTCAACGTGCCTGCAGCTCCAAGGGCAGCGAGCCAGCCCCAGCCACCCCCAGCCCCCAACAGCAGCACCCCTAGTACTCTGATTCTTCTACTCTCGGCTCTTCTCCCCTCAAAACACATGGTTCTGGAAAATAGACTATCATGTTTGCTGGGATGCTGATACCAGCTGGCATATCGCCGAGGGCTCCTGGGGAGGCAGCTGGATCAGGGAGAGCCCACTGAGGCAGGGCAGGGCCTCCTTCGGGCTTGAAGATAGCAGCAGCTGAAATTTCAAACCTAAAATACAATTGTTCAGAGATCTTTTCTGTACTCACCTTCTTGTAGGGCTTGTTCTTTGCTACAAAAATGTTTTCCCATCAAGACCTTTGAAGGGTTCTTTTCCCCCAGGGCTACCTTGTCTGCAGCAAGCCTGTTCCAGTCAGAGAGCTGGATTTCCATCTTTGTGACACCTTTAGACCCCTGGCTCTGTCTGGACAGCTGTCTCCAGAAAATTTGCTCTTTGTTCTCCATCCCCAGACTTCAGAAGCAGGCGCCTATAAGCTCACACTGGCCCATCCCAGGACTCAGCTGCCCTCCCAAGGTGAGAGGTATTTCTGAGAGACGCTGGGAGAGCAAATGCAGCTAGTAACGCCCAGGACTGCTCACTGCTTGGTGGTGAGGGCACTGTCTTCCCTGACAGGCCCGGGCAAAAAGCAGCACACACAGTGTTTACTCATTCACAAACTAGAAGAGGCAGTTTATGTGGGAAGAAAGGGGAAATCCTAGTCAGATTTGGGCTTCCCATCAAAGGAGTTGTTACTGGCTTTCTCCTTGCCACTGAGCTGGGCAACCAGATGCCCCTTAAGACTGCCACGGACCTAAAACAAAACAAAAACAGCCAAAACACGAAAAGCAACAAAACAAAACCAAAACCAACCCACGGCTCTATTCAAGAATCCTAATTACAACTTGCATGCCCAGAGGAACTCTGGGGTCCCAAGGTGGAGTGGAGTCCAATTCTGATTTCAGCTGATTTCATAGCCTCAGCCCTGCAGCACACCCTCTGGGAAGGGCACGAACTGGGAAGCCAGCAGGTGCCAGTGTGGGTGCAAGCTGTCTGCATCAGATACACCCTAGCCCGCACACAGCATGCTGAGACGCAGTGCGCAAAGCAGTGAGTGTTTTCCTCGCAGGATGAGCCCCGAAAGCTACCCAACTCGTCCCACTGATGGAAGCCGGGGCTTGGCAGGCCCCAGGAAAACCTGTGAAGTCAGTGTGAGTTTGGCTTTAGGACTTCTCCGTCCTCTCTTCACTCCCACATGCCTGACACCCCTTTGGGTATTTCACTGGCTTCCACCATGTTAAGATTTGCTGAACAGAAAGTAGCCATTTCCAATTTAGTGTGAATTTATCTCCAGTTGAAATAAATCTGAAAGTAGTGTTGGCAGTGAAGGTCATGCTTGGTGAGCCTCTGTATTTGTCCAAGGGCCAGGCTGTGGACTTAAAGACCACTTGCTCTGGGGTTCTCTGTTTTTAAGTTCCAAAGTATTCAAATTTATCCAAAATAAAACATATGCATCATGTGAGAATGTAACCGAGCAATAAAGGGACACTTGCTAGAATCTCCCAGAATTCTTAGGGGAAACCAACATTCACTGAATACTTCCTAAATGTCAAAGTTTTTAACCTCCACTGACATCGCATTCGACTTTCACACCATCCTCATCTCAGATGAAGGAACAAGTTCAGAAAGTTCCGCCCAAGTTGACCTGACTAGCAGATACAGGAGGTGGAGTTTGAACCAGGTCGTCCGACTCCCAAGTTCCGTGCTTCGGGCCGAGAGGCCTTGCGGCCACCTGGCCCAGCCTCCGCGTTATGGAGCCAAGGAGAAAACAGCCCGTGTTGAACGACGTGCCCAAGCTCACTGATCCTTTGCCCAACGACTCAGGCAGTTCAGTCGGGCAACAAGTCTACCAGCCTATAGATTCTTGCTATAGTAACTTCTCCCGCCCTTCATATGGCTTTGGTCTTTTTACTGATAGTACTGAATATGCTATTTACTGAAAACTATTTAAAAATTATTCATAGACAGGGTATAACTCATAAACAAAAAAGAGTAGCAGATCCTAGAATTCAGGGTTTCTTAGTGTGAATCTGGGACTTTTTCAGTTATATGACATGGTCCCTTCTAAAACCTGCATAAATATTAACCTAACTACATGTGAAATGAGTATCCTATGCTCACTACGGCAGCCTTGATACAATGTTATAACTCAATGTATACTCTCCTAGTACAGTGAATACTTTCTCAGAAAAATCCTTATATTTCTGGTTCACCTATTAGGAACCAAATGAGAAAAATAACCAATATTTATTTTTTATAAACACTGAGTGCTAAGTAACTTACCTGCATTGTATCTGTTTAATCATTACTGCAATATAATGGAAACTATTATCCTACAGTTTATAAGAAACATCCCACCACAGTGTCTCCACTAGCAACAGACTTTAAATTCCAGTTAGGGTGGTCCTATGTGCTACAGGTTAAACATGGGACCAGACTTCTTGGAGCATCAGCATTGCTTGATGGTAATTTCAAACTTCCTGGCAAAATTTTTAATAAGAATTTATCAGGAAGTAGAATGCAAATTTCACATGGATTTTTTTTTTAAAAGCTAAAACAGATTTCAAAGAAAGGTCATGCATAGAAGTGGGATGGAAGGCAGCTTGGGGCCATGTTCTTCTGTCCCAATGAGACCTTTGGTAGAAAAGTTTAAGGAGAACTAACAAGCTAACAAATGCTACTGGGAAAAAACAAGTATTTAATGTCTCCTTTATTTATTCTTAAGAAACCCTATTTTCCATCATGTACTGTATATGTATTTTCTGTATTTAAACCAGCTGGAATGTCACTGTACCTGAAGAAGTAATAAATATTACTGAATATGAAAAATTTTAAATACATAAAGTTGGTTTAGACAGATTTTGGGGAGAACCTTGTTCATGCCTTCCCTTTGAATGTTGTTCTATCCTACAAACCACATATTCTTATATACAATTTAAAATTCTCTACCCCACAAATAAGGTAAAAATAGACGAAACTAATTTTAATATATTTTATTTCACTCAATATACAGGAGTCTGCCCTTATCCATGGGGGAAACATTTCAAGACCCCCAGGGGTTGCCTGAAACCGTGGGTAGTTCTGAGCCCTGTATATACTGTTTTCTCCATACATACACACCTATGATAGAGTTTAATTTATAAATTAGGCACAGTAAGAGATTAATAATAACTAGTAAAACAGAATATAACAAGGTACTGTAGTAAAAATGTGAATGTGGTCTCTCTCCCTCTCTGAAAATATCTCCCTGCACTACACTCACCTATCATTTTGTGATGATGCAAGATGATGAAATGCCTACGTGATGAGATGAAGTGAGGTGAGGGACGTGGGCACTGTGACGTAGCTAGCATTAGGCTGGCGACCTTCTGAATTTACATCACGAGGAGGATCATTTGCTTCCAGGCTACAGTTGACTGCAGGTAACTGAACCTACAGCAAGGGAAACCTTGGCTGGGGGGAACCAGTGGATGTAAAATAGTTATCATTTCAACATCTAATCAACATCTAAAATTACTAAATTCCTTTTTTTCATACTAAGTCTTCAAAATCCAGTGTGTATTTTACACCTAGAATCCAGCCTAGTGACGGTGCAAGGGTTTGGCAGTGACACATGGCTGCAGCTGCCACACTGGAGTGTAGCTCTAGAACTATCCGAGACTCCCTCACGCTGACATCTTCATTCTATAGATAGGAAACTGAGGCCCAGAGAGATGGAGTCTCAGCAAGTTAATAGTATGTCACACTCTCAATCTAGGGCCCTAGAGTCGGGTTATGTGTGGCTGTTATTCCTTTCTTGAATTATGTATATTATTTTAAAGTAAAACAAACAATTCCTGTTTAAATGAGCTACAACTTCTAGAAAATGTTATTGAGGAGTTATTTCCTCAAGAATTTAACAGGATTAATTTACAAATCAATCACCAAAATGCACCTGCTGTCGTCAGGATCTACATTTAACCCCTCCTTCCTTCGGGGGAGTGTAAAGAGATGAACTTGGCTTCTCCGGGGCATTCTGCGGTCGTAACACTTCTGGCTATCAACCAACAGCCTACCAGCCTTTCATCCCGCTTGCAGTTCAGGTTAGTAATGAAAACGAAAGGGCACAACTCCCTCTGGAGGAGCAAAAATGATTGCAAGGACAACGAACAGAATCCCCATCACAATTAAAATGGCACACAGCAAGAAAAAAGGTGCCTTGCGAGATTATGCTTCATGGAAAAAAAAAACCTGATTTGTGTGATAAGTGGCAAATTAAAACCATATATTATATTTCTAATTTAAAAACTTTTAAGATATATAAATCTAACTTGGTCCTGTGGCCTTTGAGGAGTCTTTTCCAAATCACTGATGCTATACCTTTTAAAATAATAGAATTATAAAGACATTTTATGACCATCTGTTCCAATTCCCTCAATCCACACATGAGAAACTTTCCCCCAAATGATGGGGGCTTAACCATTCCCACAGCTGAGAAAGGAGAGGTTCCCTCAGCCCCTGGAGTGAGTCTTGACCATGCTTAAATGCTGGAGCAGCAGGAGGCAAGCTCCCCAAATTACTGCCAATACTGGTATCATTTAATGACAATCCAGATTGGGAAAAATCAACTACCTACTGACAATTATATTAATCCCCTGGGGCTGGGCTACTATGTTATGCTCCACTCAATGAAAGGATTCATGATAGTGCTTCACTGTGAGAGTCTGACAGTTTCTCAAGTAGGCAGGGGTCTTGTTTAAACTCAGGACCAACTGTTAAAATCATCTTAAAAACCTTCAGTTTATATTTGGGAAAAGATGGCAAAATGTGGGAATATAAGCCTTGGTTTCAAAATCTCCCATTCTTCTATATTGTGGTGATTTGGGATTGAAGAATTCACTCATCATTCTATTTTCTGGCTGAGTACTCGGGATTAAGGTAAATGGTTTCGCATGGTCAAAGACAAAATAATCTAGTTTAAGATGCATCAGTTCCAGTGGCCTGAGTGCCAAACTAATGCCCAGGGTCTGATGACAGACGACTGCTGAAGGGCCTGCCCTGTGTCTACAGACATAGCTCAGGGAGGTCCCCTTAAAATAGGCGCCACGGCCACTGGAGGGCAGGGCTGGAGGACACAAATAAACCCACATCTGTCCCCAGCTTTCACCTTTGTGAATGTGAGGGGTGCATCCAATTGATATCACAGATTCATCTTTGTTTATAAAACACAACATGTTATTCACTTCAATATTTATTGAGAACTTACTATGTTTCAGATACCACTGTAGGTGCTGGGATATGAAACTGAAGGTAACAATCCCTGCCCTTACGGAGTTTACATTATAGGCCAAGGCTGGGAGGTGGAAGACACAATGCACGTAAGTGAATTTAACAGGCAAGTAAGGTAGTTGGAAGAGTTACAGGAAAAATAACATAAAGCTAACAGGTGTACAGGGCCCATCGGGAAGGAGGCAGACCACAATCCAAACAGGGGGGTTAGGATAAGGCATTAAGAAGGTGCCATTATATTTTAAAACAAGGATTACATGTGGCAGAACAACTCTATCAGCATTTGTTCAATATACAACTTCTCTTATCCACTAATAGAGTGTGAATTTAGATCAAGAGGGCATTTCAAATGACACCTACTAAGGCCAGGACCAGCAGGTATTACAAGACCTACTGTTTGGCCCATGTGATTAAACTGTGATTTAAAGTTACTTAAAAATAATAACAAGTATGATAAACACTTGTATAACACAGTACTCGCATGTGACAAGCCATTTTAAGTACTTCATCTACTTCAACTCATTAAAAAGAAAACATTTTTCTTACAGAAAATTTTATACAAAGAACAGCAGACTGAATCCCTACACACCACTACCCAGCTTTAGCAATTGTTAGGGCTCTATTTTTGTTTCGTCTACCAGTTCTCTCCAGGGGTAGGGAAAAGGATGCAGCATTCTAAAGCATTTAACATCCTACTCATTTCACCCATACGGACTCCAGTCCATACTCTGCGAGATCAATTTTAAAAAATGGAACAGTACAACTATCATATCCAACTAAATCAAAAACTCCTTACTACCATCTAATACCTACTCCATTTTTAATTTTGTCTGTCTAAAAAAAAAAGAAAAAGCTCATCTTTTTACAACTGGTCTGATGTAATCGGGATCCAAATGAGGTCTGCAGCGTTGGGGTGTCTACTGGACCTCTTACTCTATAATCACTCCCCTCCTTTTCCCCTTTCATTACAGATACTCTCTTATGAATTTGGTTGACTGTATCCTTCCAGCATCATTTATCCTGCTGTGTGCCCTGTATTCCTGGAAACTGCTGATTACAGTTATAGGCTACCTAGACGCAGGTTCGTTTTTGGTGGGGAGGCAAGATACTTCACAGGTGGTCTGGGTACCTTTCACCTCACAACAGGAGGACCCGAGTGTGGCTGTTGTACTTTCAGTGACAGGACAATGTGCCCAGGTATCAGGCGACCCACCACTCGGCTCTCCTCTGCCTCCTTCACAGTAACCCTGAGAGGCAGGTATGACTATTACCTGCACAGGAGTTACGGCATCAGTTACAGCACCGACGACCTGAAGCGTCCAACCTCACGCTGAGGCCCGCACCTGAGGTCGGAGACCCCTTCCCACCTTTTTAGTTCCTGAAACACTCCTGCACTGTCATTTGGAACCCACATGACAAACCCACAAACAAAAAGCCTTGTGTTCTCAACTCCTCTATGGATTCCCTTTTCCATTTAAGCTCGGGCTGTCCTGAGGCACTGCTTCCCACCAGACCCTTTCACTTCCCCTGCGTGTCACAGGCATGGATGCTGTCTCCTCCCCCCACCCGCTTCTCCTCATTCCCCGAAGACCTAACCATGTCCCTCCCTGACACTCTAAAACTAGGCCTGTCCTAACAGATGGCCCTTCCGGAACACTGGCCTTTAATCCTTGACTGTCAAGCCTTCAGTGCCTTTGTGTGTTACTGTCCCGCAGCCTCTCACACCCCTGCTGTACCTTGGAGAACACCAACAAAGATCACCTCCTAACAAAGTACAACTTCAGGTACCCCATTCTGACCTTCTCACCAGCTTACACACTCCAGCATCCCCCCTCCCAACAGTTCTCTGGCCTCAAGGACCTACCACTTTTTCATGGACAAATCTGCAATGCCCTAACAGCTATATACAGAATCTGTAAAGGCTACAATTTCACCCAAGGGTGATAAAGTTGATCAGCTTTTAAACAAAATTATTAACTAGCACTGATAAAAGCCATGGACACTTCTCAGAGATAGCTCCGCTCACACATCAGAGGGCACCCTTACCATTCAGGCAAAAAATGAAAGAAAAAGGATTTTGTAGCTCTATGGCTACTCTGGCTACATGAGGCTACCTCCTCACCATCACGGCCTGCCAGCAATCAAAGCAGGACGTGGAGTGATAGAAAATGAAGGAAAGCCAAAAACCAACGAAATCTCACAAACCCGTCTTGGTTCTCTAAATTTAAGTCCAGAGGTTTCTACAACACTGTCAACTGGGACTAAGAGCTCTGGAGAACAGAGATGCAAAAAGACATCTCTGCTTTTGGAAACTAGCTTAAACGGCTTAATACTCAACATCACAATTCCCCTTGGAATATTTATAAAAGCCTTTATGTCCAAGGTAACACAAACCCAAAGGATATAGAAATTAGAAACTCTAACCAAAATGTAGGGAATATAATAACCTAATCCAGTTCAAGAGACAGAACCTGGAGAGCTTTGCTTTATGATGACCTGTGGTTGCAAACCTCATCTATTTGATGTGGTCTTCACAGAAAACTGTACTTTGAGAAGTAAAATTTGCTCTAGCTACTTATCCTTGCAACTCCTTTATCATCATAAAGTAACCCCCACAAATCAAAGCTCTGAATGTCTATGGTCTTTATTTACTATGTGTATAAACAACTAAAATTAGAAAACCTGTCAAGCTTTTGGAAATGAAGGATTTTTTAGAAACATCATCAGTCAGAGCACATGACACTTAAGGCATCCTTAACTTGAAATTTTATGTTTCTAAAGGAACTTTTTTTCAACTCTTCCTTTTCTGAGCTAGTACAAGTTCTGTTCCTAAACTGCTTTATCATAGGAAGAAGAACTAAAGTAACATTAGAAGTAGCTGTGATTTTGTGCTTCAAAAAAACTATCCAGATTTCTCACAGTAAACTTTTAGAAAAATACCTGCACTATTTAAAGGGATCAGAAAATCAATAAAATATGCCAGAAAATCAGATGCATCTGCAATTGACAAAATTATGTCCCAGCTTTTGGGCCAAGAGACCCAAACCTCCTCTCTCCAAATGGAAATTAACTGTGCAACCAGCAACCAACCCATGGACACTAAAACCTAACTGTCAAGCACTTAAAATTCAAATGCAGTCAAAGTCAGCAAGCAGCCCTATAAATTTAACAACAGGCTTCTTCTTCCAAGCCTTCTGATGAGAAAGAAAGAAACGAGGAAAATATAACTTCAGACAAGTTTGGCAAGAATATTACCAGTGGTCCCTAGTCCCACAACTGAAGGCCCAGAATCCCAACAGAGACACAACCACATCAGCAAGTTATCAGGAAAATGGCCTTCAAATGAGGATTCCCCCACAATCCCAAATCTTGGCATTTTACAAGCCCGTTCCTCCTGGCAGCCATGCAAAGGAGAATGAACTGTCCCTATATCCTGCCCGCACTACATCTGCCCAAGTGAAGCTGACTCCAAACTTTCATATTGGATTCACCGAAAGGCAGCACTGAGAAGCCTGATCACCTCTAACACACCAGGACGGAGACTATCACCGAGCAGACACAGAACCGGAAGATACCAAGATAAAACCCCCAGAGGTGCACAGGATCGCTTAGTCTGTTTCTGCTTTGCCTTTGGTTGTGTTAATTGAATAATATTTTGGAGGGACTCCTGCTGTGTCTCCCTGAAATTTATTTCATATGTTGAATTTTTTTTTTACTTAGTCAGTGAGGATATCATGAACACAGTAAATGTGACTTACACATTGTAAGAGCTCAATCCCATCCCTTCCAATAGCTCACCAACTCTGAAACAAGCAGGTACAAGCTTCAGTTTAAGGGAAACTAAGTTTACTCATAGAAACTGCTTCTATGCGAGGGCTAAAATAGGCATTTCTAATATACAGCATATGGTAAAAATAAAAATAAAAAACGAAATGTGCTTTGTTGCAATATAAGGTTTGATTCCTCCCTCTTGCCCCCGACCCTGCTCCACCCGATTCCTTCCGAACACAGCTGCAACTCCAACTGCCCCGCTGTCGCTTAGGTCACCAACCCGTAAGTCAGCCTCTCCTCTCTCTCCCTGTGTACCGCTTTGGCACACCCAGCTCGCTCCGCCTTTGAGTTCCATCTGGAATCCAACGCCTTCTCTCCAACTCCATTGCTACAATCCTAGACCAAGCCATCGTCATTTCTCTTGTGGGCCACTGCAATACCCAGCTGCTCTCCCACCCTTGCTTCCTAGGTAGGCAGTGCTCCATAGAGGCCGGAGAGAGTGTGACCCTTTCAAAACAGAAATGAGATCCTATCACTCCTCCGCTCAACACATTCCAGCAGCCTGGCGCCATCTGATTGCATCTGCTACTTTCTCCCTTGGTCATGATTATGACACTCTGTCCTCTGGAATATTTCAAGCTCACTTCTGCCACAGGGCCTTTGCACTTGCTGTTTGCTTTGCCTGGAATGCTCTTCTCTCCTGAATTTTTTTCATTTCAAGTATCTGCACAGCCTCCTCAGTGTGCCCTGTTTTAAAACTGCCAACTCCCACCTTCCCAAGCATGCTCTCTTCTCCACATTATTTCTCTCCACAGAATTTATCACCTGCTGACATATTGTTTTTTTTTTTTTTTAAATGTCTTGTCTTCCTATTAAAGTGTAAACTACCTGAAGGTAGTAATTTCCGTTCTGTTTACTGCTATATTCCCCAGCACCTAAAATGCTCAAATAGAAGAGGAAAGAATGAACAGACCAAATAGTTGGATGTGAAATAGCTTATGAGCTGGGAGGCCCCCATGGCCTTGTAATCAAATGTGCAGATGGGTCTTTGGCACATACAAATGAAGTGGAAACAATTTGTCCAAGTTTGTCTGAGGTGCCTTTACACTTAATATTAAGATTGTGGATATTCATTACATTTAAATATTTACTTCAAAAAGCACACTGCACGAGAAAAAAGTATGTAAAAATAAAATTGTACAAAGTTCTTTGTTAAAATAGTAGCTTAAGTAAATACTCTTAATGAAGACAGAGCTAGTGCTTCAATTTGGACAAGAGATTTTTACATAATTACATGAAAATGCCTGAATCGGTCTTCAGAGCACTGCCACAGGGACCCTTCAGGTAAAACCAGTAACTCATCTTCTAGATGCAGCTTAGCTGCAGACAAGAAAAGTACTGATGGAGAATTACTGGGTAATATCATCTAATTCTATTTCCCCTTTTTCGTCTTGGCTGTCTTCTCCTTTCTTTTTTTCACATGTTTAGGAATTTTGTTTTTTCTTTTCTCTCTCTGGGCTTCCTTGACCATCTTTTTTCTTTCCTATAAAACAACAAAAAAATTTAAAAGCCCACATATTTCATTCTTTCTTTCAGAGTATTCATATTATTACAACTAACCTAAAAAATATGCTAATGGATAAAAGTGGGTGTAGCATGAAAAAAATGGGAATGATTTTGGTTTGGTGATAGAAGTGCGGGGGTGGTGAGACCTTCTTTAAGGTTTCTTAACTGAAATTTGAACACAGCCAAACAGAAATATCCCTGAGGATGTTATTAAATGTTTGCAAGTACTTTTCCTTAAGTTTCATATTCTAACAGAAATAAAGTTTGGAAAGAGACAAAAATATGTATTTCCAGCAGACAGAGAGAAAATGTACAGGTGAGCTGGGTGTGTCTCTCAGAAGTCTTAGGACCCACACTGTGTAAGGCTTAAAGGGCTGAGTGACTGCAGAGTAACAGCTACACGGCAGCCGTGCGCCATTTACTCAGCAGTGTCCCTCGTGTCCACGCCCAGGAGTGGAAGAAAGTCTCTCTGGTGCTACAAACACCAGGCTGGGCTATAAAGCCCCCCTGAAATGATGGCTCTTCAGTGCTTCACCAGGGGGCGACTCCAACATCATCAGGATCAATGTAATCCCTACGCACTGCCCGAGGAGCCCCTGACAGAAGCCCAATCTCTACACAATGTGACCTCTAAAGAACTGAAACTACAACCAGAGGTACCTACTGATCAATAAGATTTTCAGTCAGCATAATCTAACTACTTGAACAAAGACAAAATGAGACTGGCTGGGCTGCCACGCAGAGGAACGAGAGAATTTGAGTTCTCGGCTAACCTTTTTATCAACATCAAGGTCAGTGGTGGGTTTCTTGGAGTGGGCATGGTCCCCCTGCTCTTCACAGTCTGTGTCAGAACACTCTGAGCTTCCAGCATCTTCTGAATCAGAACAAGTCTTCCCCTTAACTTGATTTTCTAGGAGGGCAGGGACCTTGAAAATATTACAGAAACATGCTAAACCAATCAGTTACATTCTCATTAAATGTATTAATGCCAGAATTCTGATTTCTAGCCTTCCAGATATACTGTGAAAAAAATCCTATAGTGAAACATCAGAACAACAGAACCAACATCAGGGAGGAAGCGTGGAAGTGCCAAGTCCAGTGAGACTCGGGAACACAGCAAATGAAGGACGGGGTTTGTACTGGGCGCCCCCAACGAGTGACGGAGCTGAGCTGGACTGCGAGGCAAGGAGCAGAGACAGGACAGAAGCATAAAGCGAAAGCTTGTTTGGATGACTTCAAGTTGTTGCTTTCCTACGAATGGAATTTCAAGCAACATTTATTGCTGATCCAGCAAGGGGGAAGACGATGTTTAAATGAGAAATTTTCTTTTTTTTCTGAAGTTTAGCAGTTTTTAAAGCAGCGGAAGAAGTTTTGTAAAACATTAGGGCTTTTTTTAATAAGGAAAAAAAAATCTTTAAACACAATTGCACAAAAAGGTTTTCTGTCCATCTACAAGATCTTTAAAACACAACTGCCCCATGATACGTTGTATATGTAACTCAGAAATGCAAAACACTGGGCTTTTCCTAACTCAATTCTTCCTATAAAAAAACAGTAGATTTTCAAAAAGCAAACTGTGATCCTTCCTATTTAAGACTTTAATTAAAAACATTAAAGAACTACCTTTATTATTGTTTAAATTAGAATTAATCCTCGCTGTTCTAAAATGTAAAACAAAACAAGATTGTTTTAAGAGAAAACACTCCAGAAATCCAGCACTCTGATACTGCTAAACTCTGGAGATTGCTCTCCACCAGGCTCTATACATAAGACCTGATTCCACTGTCTGTTCAAGCTGGTTGTAAAATTATGAAGAAACACATGGTTATCCTTATTAACTTCACAAATGAAGGCCCAGGATACAGAAAGAATCAATACCCCTGAACAGAATTCAGAGACAGAATGAAAAATAAACACATTTGTACATTCCAGTCTTAAAGTTAAGAAATATGAATATATTTCTAAAAATGCCCATAGACTTTGAAAGTATCTATAGTACTATGTCACTAGTAACTTAATACTAGCAATAGTAATACTTTAAATTTTATATCCCTTAAAAGAATTTTGACATAAATGAACAGCAATACATGATCTTCATACCTTCTGAACTCCTGACAAATCTTTCTTCAATCCCGTGACGGTTTGATACAGAATCTTACAACCAAAAAGGAGAAAAACTAGGATCAACATAAAACCAGATAGTGAAATACACATACTTCAATATTAAGAAAGAACACAGTGAGCTAAATGGTATCTAACGTAATTATAAACAGGTGCCTAAAATTTATGTCACAGTAACAACAGGAAGTTGATAGGTTGGATGCTGTTCTTGTCCACCACACCCACCAGGCCTCAACAACCTCCAGCCCACAGGTCAAGTCCAACCTGCGCCTGATGGTTTCTAGACGGACACTTGCAGTTAGTTTGATGACAGAGCATGCTAACTGAATCTCAATTAATTGAAATGTATTCTCCTCTCCAGAATGATGACATTCTTCTCTCATTAGCAGACTTGAAAAGTTGTATTCAATTATTATGAAACTGCTTTTAATTTCATCAATAAAATCTTCGGGAAATTTTTTCTCTCTTGTTATTTTATGACCTACATTATAGCCTCGATTTTGCTCTTGGCCTACAAAGCCTAATGTATCTACAAGTTGGCCCTTTAACAGAAAAATTTCCCAGACCCTGAATTATACATGTTAACAGATCTACTGTAATACACATTTACAGGACAGACTTCTATTCATATCTCTGTTTTTCTGCAATTATTGTCTGCTAGGCTCATTCAAGTGCATCACTTTCTCTCATAAACACCAATGAATTCTTAAACCCAGTATGTGCAGAGACCATGTTAATGCAAAGGGAATTAGTCATCTCACTAGATTTAGAGGTCAGCATTTGAAACTGCAGGTTAGGGATGGTGGCATCCTTTTGAACTTGCCTGTTATACTCACATTGTCTTGTTGGGTATTCATGGCCATGTCCTCTTCCTTCAATTTCATCATTACATCCATATCCCTTTCATAATTTTTTACTTCATTCAAGGTTCTAGGAATATATGCTCGCTTGAACACCTAACAGACACAGAGGAAAAGTAAAATCGAATATGTGCACAGATGTGCACATTCACTCAGCATCTTTCCCTCCATGAAGTCACAAAGGAATCTGTCATCAGCATCTACAGCACTGATTCTTTTTTTTTTTACTGGATTATATGGTAGCTCTGTTTTTTTATTATTAAGGTATCATTGATATACACTCTTATGAAGGTTTCACATGAAAAACATTGCAGTTACTACATTGACCTATATTATCAAATCCCCCCCATATGCCACTGAAGTCACTGTCCATCAGTGTAGTAAGATGCCACAGAGTCACTACTTGTCTTCTTTGTGCTACACTGTCTTCCCTGTGACCCCCCCACACCATGTACAGCACTGATTCTTAGCCAGCTGTCTGCACACTGGTGTGGCATCTGTGGTGTGGGGTGCTGACAATAATTCACTACTAACCATTAAACACTAAATGATTTAAGGATAATGTTAGAATTTAACACTTCTCTTCCCTCATTTGCATTCCAAAAAGGTTGTCTGAGTGGAAAAGAAAAGAATGGAATTGCAGTTAGCAAGCATTACCCAGCTGTGCCTTATGAAGGCACATGTTCTTACATGGGAACCTCATCTACTCTGTGCATAATGAAATAAGGTTCAGAACTGCTAAATATATAGGGCGCCTTATACTCATCTGCCATAATAACTGTGAGAATAAAAAAAAAATGATACTTGGATTACCTTTACAAAAAAATACAGATTCCCAAAATAACTTTCTTCTGCACCAAACATAAATATTTAAAATATACAATGTCCCTGGAATCAATATTTAAATCATTTAAAAATTCACATTTGCAAACTAAAACAGACTTTTCCTTCTTGAATCATATACTCCAACAGGTTTTTTAGAGATGTTCTCCATCTAGGCTAATGGGCTAACAGGTTGCTGAGTGAAATGCTGTAATGGAATACAACTTGGCTCAGTCAACTTAAGTGACATAGTATCGCTTAAGACTGCTTATCTGTGAAAATCAAGTTAATGCCCTAGCAATACAAACAAAGACCTCGAAACACAAGGCTTTGAAAAAAATAATAAATCTTGCCTCTTCATCGACATGATCTTGGCTGGACCTTTCTTCCTGGGTCCTCAGAGATGCTATTTCCATGGCCTTGGGAAGAAAACAAAAATTACATTCCTTTATATTCAACTTCAGAAGATACGTCCATTTCCCAATTTTAGTATAAACCCATTAAAAAATTTTTGCTATCCCCTTTTTCCATTTGGGAGAAAAGGGACTTAGTATCTTCTAGTGGTGCAAGTTAGCTCTCTCCATCAGACCTCACCACAAAGCCTGCCATCCCAAAAGTAACAGAATGAAACAAATGTGCCTAGCCTCAGGGGATCCCTGGCCTCTTCCTCAAAAGTAGTACTACTAATTTTTAAATGATTAGTGAAAATATTTCCTGAAAGAAAACTGAGACCCCAACATAAAAGAACCGTTCTTTAATACTTGAGCAGTCAGTGAAGGAAATCAAAAAGAAGGTGGATCGTCCTCTAATTCTGAGCACCTGGCTCTAATGTTGCTGCAGTATAAGCCACCAAAGAATGTTCTCAGAGCAAACTACTGAAATTAAGGTGACAAAGATTCTACAGGATTCTTCTCACTTACAGAACTAAAACTGCACATTTGCTCTCTAGTTTATTTAGAATATATAGAAAAAAAGAAAGAATAGTGGTACTAGGGTTTTTGTTTTAAGTTTGGACCTAAAATTAGTGCTAAAGAGTTCAGGAATAAAAATGACTTGCTATTCAGAGAGGTGGTTCAAGGTGGCAGCGCAGAAGATCCTTAACTCCCTCCCACGGACACAACAAATCTACTGCTACACATGAAAGAATTCCCTCTAAAAAAACCCTGAAAACTAGCCTAACAGCTCCTTCACAACAAAGGTTGAAAAAGACCACATCAAGATGGATGGGAGAGGCAGAGACAACATGTCAGTAATGTACTTTGTATTTTACTATTCACACAGTCTTATCAAAGCCTGTCTCCCACAGTAACCCACCCACCCTGCTCCCCTGCCAAGCAGTGACCCACAATCGGGAGGATCTCACAAATTCGGAGTTTCTTCCTGAGAAGCAAGAGGTTTGCACCGCCCATCAGGCACCTCAACCACTAGGACCTGCATATCACGGAGACAAACAAGCTCCCAAAAAGTTTGGTTTTGAAAACCAATGGGCTTATATCCAGGAGAACCACAGGACTGTAGGGAGTAGAGATTCCATTTTTAAAGGGTGTGGGCACACTCACTTGCCCCAAGACCCAACACAAAAGCAGCAGTTTGAAAAGTGCCCAGAACATATGTGAAGGAGACAAATCTGCTAATCTTAAAGCACCTGCCAGAAGAGAAGGAGCCTCTTAGGATTCCCTCCAGCAATGGAGGCACTGGCAGGCATCATTTTTGCACTCTCCCTCTAACCTGCTAGTGCTGCTCCCGCGCCACCCCAGTGGCCCCACAAGAGGCAGCTGATGCATGTAGCCCACACAGGGGACACCTCTGCAGCATGTGGCTCTCACACCACAGGGGATGCACTTCTGGGACCCACAGATGTGAAACAGACAGACAGTTCTTGGCAGGCCACCATGTAGACAACTGACCAAAACTCACACCAGTCTTCCTGTGAAAAAGGCCTATGGTACTTGTCCTGGAGTTTCAGCTCAAGAGGCATACTTCAGGATTACCACACATTGATGGGCTATTAAGTGATCTCAGGGAATGTAGGCTTGGGGACACCATCTTCACTCTCCCCCTTGACCTTGCTACAGCTCCCAGAAAGGAGCTCACACACTTGTCTCAAGCCCTGACTTTTTCAACTGTCACCAAGGGGACAACTCCAGATCAACTGGTATGGTGGCCAGAGCTCGGTTTAAAATTGCAGTTCCACAGGACTGTTTATATTTGCATATCCTAAAAGCCGTTGCCTAAGGGTCTAGCTTCCAATCAGCCTGAAACTAGGGGCTGAATGAGATCCATCCCTCTGGAACACTCATAACCACAAAGCACATTCTCAACAACTGAGATGGATCAAGAGTAAGTCAGGCTGCTTAGACAAACACAAAGGTTCAAGGGACAACCAGGACTAGGGCAGGGTTCAACAATAAGGATCATCTGCTATATAAGGCAATTCCTTCAAGACTGGGAAATATAGCTATTTCACCTAATAAATAGAAATAAACACAGAGAGTCAAGCAAAATGAGACAGAGGAATATGTTTCAAACCAGAGAACAAGATAAAACCCCAGAAAAAACCTTAACAAGCAGAGATAAGCAATTTACCTGATAAAGAGTTCAAAGCAAGAGTCATAAAGATGCTCACCACTCACGAGAAGAATGGATGAAAATGGTGAGAACTTCAACAGATAGAAAACATAAGAAGGTACCAAGTGGAAAGTACAGAGCTGAAGAATACACGAACTGAAGTGAAAAAGACACTAGAGGGAATCAACAGCAGCCTAGATGAACCAGAAGAAAGAATCAGTGATCTGGAAGACAGCAGTGGAACTCACCAAAACAGAGCAACAAAAAGAAAAAAATGATTTAAAAAAATGAAGACAGCTTCAGGGACCCATGGAACAACATTAGGCGAATTAACATTCATAGTATAGGGTTCCCAGAAAGAGAAAGGAGAGAGAAAGGGCAGAAAATTTATTTGAAGAAATAATGGCTGAAACAGACATCAGGTCCAGGAAGCAGAGAATTTCAAACAAAATGAACCCAGGAAACAGAGAATTCCAAACAAAATGAGGCATACACCAAGACACATTATAATCAAAATGTCGAGTTAAAGATAAAGACAGAATCTTAAAAGCAGCAAGAGAAAAACAACTTGTTATGTACAAGGGAATCCCCACAAGGTTATCAGCAAAAACTTTACAGGTCAGAAGGGAGTGACATAATATATTCAAAGCACTGAAAATTAAAGACTTTTCAACCAAGGATATTCTACCCAGCAAAGTTATCATCCAGGAGAGAGAAAGAGCTTCATAGATATAAAAAAGCTCTTAAAGGAGTCCATCACGACTAAACTAGCCCTATACGTGGTAAAGGGACTTCTTTAAGATGAAAAGAATGGGTACTAATTAGTGAGAAGAAAACATGTGAGTAAAAATTTAACTGGTAATGATTTAATCACATATAAAGCTAGTATAAAGGTTAAAAAAGCAAAAGTAAAAATAACCATAAGTACAATAGTTAAGTGATACATAAAAAGATGCAAAATGTGACATCAAAAACCTAAAACATTGGACAGGGGGAGTGACAATGTAGAGTTTTACAATGCATTTAAACATTACTTGCTATCAACTTGGACTGTTATATACATAGGTTGTTATATGTCAGCCTCCTGGTAATCACAAAGAAACAACCTAGACTACATACACTAAAAATAAAAAGAAAGGAATATAAACATAACACTACAGAAAGTCATCAAACCAAAAGGGAAGAAAATAAGAGAAGAAAGGGACTACAGAGCAGCCAGAAAACAATTAACAAAATGGCAAAATGACCCATCTGTTTATAATAACCTAAAATGCAGGTGGATTATCCAAGCAGAAGACTATACAACATCTACAAAACAAACCTCATCTATATGCTGCCTACAAGACAATCACCTCAAACATAAGGACATATACAAAGCGAAGGGCTGGAAAGAGAGGCTGCATGCAAATGGAAACCAGAAGAAGCCGGATGTAGCTATATTTACATCAGATAAAACAGATCTTAAAACCAGAACTCTAATAATAAAGACAAAGATGGGCATTACATAATGATAAAGAGGTCAATCCAGCAGTAAAATAAAACATTTGTAAATATTTATGCACCCAACACAGGGGCACCTAAACCTACAAAGCAAATATTAACAGACCTATTAACCTACTGAAAACAACAGTAAGGACTTCAACACTCTACATATATCAGTGGATAGATCATTTAGACAGAAAATCAATTACACAAATACAGTCCCAAGGATAAAATTGGAAAAATCACAACTATGTGGAAATTAAACAACATGCTATTGAAAAACCAATGGGCCAACAAAGAAATCAAAGGAGAAATCAAAGAATAACTTGAGACATGAAAATACAACATACCATGTTCAAAGAGGATGTTTACAGCAATACATGCCTACCTCGAGACACAAGAAAAATCTCAAATACCTAACTTAGCACCTTCTTTAGCTAGAAAAAGAAGAACAAATAAAGGCCCAAGTTAGTACAAGGAAGGACATAACAAGATGACAGTGTAAATAAATGAAATGGAAAAGATCAGTGAAGCTAAGAGCTGGTTCTTTGAAAAGATAAAGATAATTGACAAACCTTTAGCCACATTTACTAAGAAAAAAGAAAGGAGAAAATAACTAAAACCAGAAATGAAAGTTACAACTGATACCAAAGAAATACAAAGGATCATAAGAGACTACTATGAATTATATGTCAATAAATTGGACAACCTAGAAGAAATGGATAAATTCCTAGAAATATATAATCTTCTAAGACTGAACAATGAAGAAATAGAAAATACGAAGAGACTGATTACTAGTAAGGAGATTGAGTCAGTAATCAAAAAATTCCCAACAAACCAAAGTTGAAGACAAGACAGCTTCACTGGTGAATTCTACCAACATTCAAAGAGTTTTAATACCTATCCTTCTCAAACTCTCCCAAACAATTGAAAAGGAGGGAATGCTCCCAAATTCATTTGAAAAGACTAATATTACTCTGATACCAAAACTAGACAAAGACACCACAAAAAAAAGAAAATTATAGGTCAATAGCCCTATTTGTTGAGGATGCAAAAATTCTCAACAAAACATCAGCAAAAAAGAACTCAACAATATATTAAAAGGATCTTACACCATTATCAAGTGGGATTTATTTCAGGGATATAAGGATAAAGATCACATGATCATCTCAACTGGTACAGAAAAAAACATTTAACAAAATTTAACATCCATTTATGATTTAAAAAACTCACAACATGGAAACATACCTCAATATAAAGGCCATATATGACAAACCCACAGCTAACATCTGATTCAAAGGCAAAAAGCAAAAAGCAAAAAGTTTTTCCTCTAAGATTGGGAGCCAGACAAGGATGCCTATGTTCATCACTTTTATTCAACATAGTACTGGAAGTCCCAGCCAGAACAATGAGACAGGACAAAGAAATGAGACATCCAAATTGGAAAGGAGGAAGTAAAACAGTAACTATTTGTGGACAATGTGATTTCATATATAGAAAACCCAAAAGACTCCACCAAAAACTGAAAGTAATAAACAAATACAGTAAAGATGTAGGGTACAAAATCAATATGTAAAATGCCATGAATGAACAATGAACTATCAGAAAGAGAAATAAAAAAAAGTAATTCTACTTACAATTGCATCAAAAAGAATAAAATACCTAGGAATAAATTTAACCAAACAAGGTCAAAGACCTATATACTGAAAACTTTACGACACGGATAAAAGAATTTGAAAACCAAATAAATGGAATGATATTCCATGTTCATGGATTGGAAGAATTAATATTGTTAAACTGTTTATATTACCCAAGGCAACCACTGATTCAATGCTATCCCTATCAAAATTCCAATGACATTTTTCACAGAATTAAAACAAACAATCCTAAAATTTGTATGGAACCACAAAAGATCCCAAATAGCCAAAGCAATCTTGAGAAAGAAGAACAGGCTGGAGGCACCACCCTCCCTGATTTCAAACAATATTACAAACCTACAGTAATCAACCAGATTACTATATAATAACGGAGACCAATGGAACAGAATAAAGAGCCCAGAAATAAACCCATGCACATACAGACAATTAATTTATGACAAAGGAGGCAAGGTTTATACAATGGGGACAAGACAGCCTCTTCAATAAAAGGTGGCCAATAAGCACATGAAAAGATGTTCCATCACAAATCATAGAGAAATGCAAATCAAAACTATAGATACCATCTCCCACCCATCAGAACAGAAACACAAAAGCAAAACGAGAAAATAACAAGCATTGGCAAGGATGTGAAGATGTAGAGAAACTAGAAGCCCTGCGTGCTGTTGGTGGAAATGTAAAATGGTACAGCCACTGTGCAGACGAATACAGCGGGTCCTCAAAACATTAAAAAGTGTAATTACCATATGATCCAATAATTCTAGATTTGAGTATACATCCAAAACAATTGAAAGTAGGGTCTTGAAGACATATTTATATACACACATTCACAGCATTATTCACAACAACCAAAAGGTGGGAGCCACCCAAGTGTCCATCACGGATGAATGGATAAACAAAATGTGGTGGACACATACAATGGAAGATCATTCAGCCTGGAAATCTTGTCACATGCTACACCATGGATGAACCTTGAGCATTATGCTGATTGAGATCAGTCAGTCAGAAAAGGACAAATACGGTGTGATTCCACTTACATGAGGTCCCTAAAGTAGGCAAAATCATAGACAGAAAGCAGAAGGGGCTTTGGGTAGGTAGGAAAGGGGAGTTAGTGTCTAATGGGTACAGAGTTTCTGTTTTCCAAGATGAAACAGTTCTGGAGTTGGATGGTGGTGATGGCTGCACACCAGTGTGAATGTACTCAATGCCACTGAACTGTACACTTAAAAATGGTTAGAATGGTAAATTTTATGTTATGCATATTCTAACACTATTTTTTAAAATTCTGTGATTCAGTAAGGCCTCTGAAACCATGGAAAGGAATTAATGACCAAAGCTAACAGGTTTCTTACTAAACATTCACCAACTTTGACAGTCTAAGTCACCTTGCCTTATGATTAAAGTCAAGAAACCTGGATTTACTACTGGCTTTTTATTCTGTGTGATTCCCCGTCTGTAAACTCAGAAGTAAACGGCCTCAGAAAGCTGTCAAAATGGACAAAAATCATGCTGAGCAATTTGAGTCCCTGAGAAGTGTCACATAAATGCAAATTCCTACTGCTATTTTCTGTTCTCTCACTTCCTCAACCCCATCTCACCTTTGAGAGATAAATGTCCATGTTATCATGTGTGACTGATGGATCTGTGATAAAGTCAAAGAGCTCCCGCACGGTCATAACAGCAACACTGCGCTTCAGAAAGAAATCTGTCCAAAGGAAAACGTTAAGGACAGCTTTATGAGGAAAAACATTATTATTCCAACTATTTTACAGAGGAAAAGATAAAAGTACACCATCTCCCAGCAAATGGTGTAAGGCTCACCACATCAAATGATCTGGGGTCAATATTTTTATCAACAGAATATATACAAATAATCTGGTAGAAAATTCCAATTTCCACTCACCGTTGACATTGACACAGTCTTTTCTCAAGAACTCCAGGGCATGTGGATGGTCATGCTCCACAGATTGAGAAACATCAATGACGTACACACTTCCACTCTGGTACCTGAGGGCCAGACAGAGGACCATAGGATACTTCCACTTTCTACGTTTTTCGTTTAAGAAATTCTATCTGAAGAAAAAGGGAATTAACTAATGAAATGAACAAAGTGGGTGAGAAGAAGAGGCCGCTTTAATTAACGGGAGCTGAAAACTGAGAATATTTCTAATGTCCTTCAACTCTGTACATGACCAGAGTGGTCAAATCTGTGACCAAGGCCACCAAAGGCAGGAAATATCCTATGCTGTGACCACGCGGAAGCCAGCTTCAGAGCTTTAGAACTTAGTATGACTTCTCAGACTGGGATTTCACTTTTTTAAAGGACATGAATGACTTTCAGGAGGTTCCTAGGGAACAAAACACACTCACAGCATGTTAAATTCACTGAGATCTGCGTGGACAAGTCTTGCATCCTGATACATTCTTCTCATATACTGAATGACCTGCAGATACAATTCCCGAGCCTTGGATTCTGATAACTGGACATTTTTCAAGAGTGGTGCTGGCCTTGAATAAAAACAAAGTATACAATTAAGATAAACTTACCCAGAGTTTTCTTGATCTACACTACATCGTTACAAGCACTTCTTTTATTTTCTTTTTATTAAAGTGCCATTGATATACAATCTTATGATGGTTTTACATAAACACTACTGTGGTTTCAACATTCACCCATACTAGCAAGTCCTCACCCCCTCTACTGTAGTCACTGTCTATCAGTGTAGTAAGATGCCGAAGAGTCATTACTTGTCTTCTCCAACATGTACTTCTTTTCTTTAACTCATCACTGAGCAATTTGGTTCACTGTAGATATCGCATTCAAAAAGACTGTCAACAAACAGGTGCTTTCCTAGCTTACTGTACAAATAATTCACAGAAAGGGTGAACTTTGTTATCCTAAAGAATTTTGAGACTTAAAAAGGTAAACTAAGTTAATAACTCTAAGCACTAATATAGGGGAAAGATTCATAAAAAATTTTCTAAGATGAAAGGAATTATCTAAATGGGAAATATTCATGTATCAGATAATTCAAAGCACTTGAAAATATAATTCTGACCATGTAATTACTAGGCCTTCCACATACTCACATGTCATCTTTACCGATGAAACCCATGACAAGAACATGACTTCTTAGCAAAATAGGCTCTGGGCATGGGATTTCTGCTGTGCTTAGCCTACGATATTAAAACAAATAAAGAGACAAATGAAAAGTCAAAATGGCGACTAAAACAAATGATGACAGCCTCAGAACACAAGATTAACACTGCTGTTAGGGAAAAGCACCAAGGCCTCTCAACTGCACTATTGTATTTCATAAACCCTAGGATACCACTGATTTTAAACTGCACCATCACGTACCACCAATGATGAAACACTGGCAGTTCAACTACAACATACCTTAGGCTCTACCACCCAATCTGATTCCAGAGATCAAACTGAAAAACATGCATCTTAAAACTGACGAAACACAGCGAGATGTCTGCAATTATCTTTTGAGTTGGTCAGCCTGAACAATGACTATTAAAAGTAGTTGGATTCATACATTGCTTAATAGTAAAATAGCGAATGTATGTCACCTACAGACAGCATAGACAAAGTTAAAAGGCTGTTGAAAGAGGGGAAAAAAACTGAGTATTTGAGGAAACCTGGTGCTTTTACTTAATACAAAGGTATCAGTGCAAATTAGAAATGTGTGTGAAATTGGACTGAAATAAGAAAAAGAAACTGACAGAGGTTAGGAACTAGCAAAATGTCTAAGACTACATCTACTTAAAAATGACACATCGTTCTCACCACTCGATTGTGTCACTTTCCTGCTTAAAATCTTTTAATAGCTCCTTATTATCCTCAGCATAAATTCTAACAATTTTCATAGGGCTTCCAAGTCTCTTCAAATGATACAGCCTCACTGAATAAATGTGAATCGTAGCAGATTCTTCTGTAATGGGTTCTTAAAATAGAGAAGATAAGATAGTTCCTATTTGTCCAGAAATGTGTTCCCTTTGCTTCCTTCAGCAGACCTACTGGAATGGGGCAGCCGTCCTGTCTCTCAGTCTTCAGGCACCACACTGGGGTCTGCTGGCAGGAAGGGGCTGAGGCTGACATGCAGGGCTCAGCAGACAACTCCCCCACCAAGACAGTCACCTGATTAAGTTCCTCATTTCTTTTTCTGCCCAAGTTTTCACCATTTTTCTGGGGTTTCCTTTACAATAGCCATGACGAAATCTTGAACAAAGAAAACATCATTTCAATCATTCCACTTTTCTAGTTTTTATTTTTTAAGGATATAGAAATTAAACCAACTGGAGAAAACACTCTAAGCTCACCTGAATTCCCCACTTACATACTTATCCCGATCTTTGAACACCAAAATAGAAGTTTTATAAATTTTGATTGCTCTGCTTTCTCCATTTGCTGTGCTAGCATGGTATACATTAGCCTATTTTAAGACAAAAACAAAGACAATTGAGTTTCTGTTAAATAACTACAAGCAGTAGTTTACTTTTTTAGTCTATTTGATTCTATCCTCAGAAGTTCAAGAAAAGTCAAGTGAACTGAAATAACATGCATAAGGAACACCATTTTTTGAATATGTGAATCAAAACATGAAACATAATACCAAAAGGTACAATAAATCTATCTCCCATTTATTTATATAGTAAAATCAATTTAAGTGCACAAGAAGTGGTTTCAAACACTTTTATATGGAAAATATTTGAAGGCATTTTACATCTCATGGTTTATAAATTGAATTTTACTGAGAACTGCTTCCCATCGAATGAGTTGCTAATTTAAAAACACTCATGTCATGTCAGGCTAGACCCTGACCCACTAGGCCCAGTACTAACTTCTTGACCAGGACTTAGGCCGGCGGGGATCCGACCTTCGCAGCTTACTGCTGGGCACAGCTAGTTGGACTCAACGATACAGTACAGTAATGGTTGTGAAAGGGGTGGTTATGCGTCAATTTCCCCCCAGCCATATGAGTAAAGCCAGTTTTAGACACACTGATTAAACTGTCATGACTTGTGTGTCATTTGTTATTGTTCGCTTCTTCTTAAAGGCACAATTTATTTACCACGTGCCTGAGTTTCATCTTGTATCTGAAATAAGGAAACTAACATGATAACATTCAGGCATCCAAAGGCAAGCTCACTTCTTTTCCTGTGCTAATGCAGCCATTTATCTCTGATATGATTCCTCTCGTCAACATCTTGAATAGTATCATTCGTGTTCTGGGATCCAACACCTAAAAAGAAAGGCAAAAACCAGAACGCTCAGAAAGATACTACTAAATGTTTCACAGAAGCACTGGACAACTAATAAACCAAAGAGCTCATCTTTGCTATGCTATCCTGGTTGAGTAAAGGAGAGTCACTGTTGTGGTGTTTCTATTCACTCTGAGTTTTAGTAAATAAAATGTGAAGAGAAGGCCAAAGGAACCAGAGAGACGATAGGCCAGGAAGTTCACTCAGTCACGGAAACCAAAGCTGCCAAGTCCAAGAGAAGCAGCATCTGACTCTAGACCAACATCAGCAAACAGAAATATAATGCAAACCACCTAAATAATTGTACATTTTTTAGTCACCACATTAAAAGAAGTACAAAGTAAGAAGTAGAATTAGTTTTAATATATTTTATTCAATACATACATCTAAAACACTATCATTTCAACATGTAACCAAATGAATTATTAGTGAGATATTTTATATCCTGTTTGGTAGTTGTCTTCAAAATCTGCTCTGCATTTACATCTTAGTTCAGACTAGCTACACTTTAAGTGCTCAGTGGCCACTGCATTGGATATGCAACTTTCAACCTGGGGTCAGCATCCTGTAGATCATGAGTCAAATCCAGTCTACAGTCTTTTTCCATGCCTGCAAGCTAAGAGTGGTCTTTACCTTTTAAAACAGTTGTTAAAAAAGAAAGGAAGAACTGTGAGCCCCATGCTCAAAGTATTTATTCTGTAGCCCTTTAAAGGAAGAGTTTGCAGACCCCAGTTCTCTTTAACAAACAGAAAGCAATGAATTTAAAGCCTACTCCTGTCCATTTCCGAAACTGAAGCATCCAATATTTACATGCAATTTCAAGGGATGTTGCAGTAACTCCTCACAGCTCAGGTGGCCCCTCCAGTTCTGGAGTGGGACCTTGCAAAATGGCCAAAACTACACTTTAGGCTCTCTCCTTCAGTGAGGCAACTGAGGTCATACCAGAAGCCTAATAGAAACAAAATAACCTTGGAAGACTGCAGGACTTAAAGGCAAACTACAACCACTGCAACTAGGGAAGAATGAAAGGCAAGTGGGTATATAGGCAGTGCCTGGCATCCCTTGTCTATGGCAAGGTGGTTGAGCAAAGGAAATCCAGGTAGAGACCTGTAATTCTCCAAATCTGGCAGGTAGCCAAGACAGGGGAGTATTATGAGCAATGTAATGGCTTAAAATAAGATAGGGAAAGAGATATACAGTAAGTGAATAGTCTTACAAATATATATATTTAAAAAGATAGCTTAAGGCTCAAGACATACATGCTCATTCGAAATTAATTTTGAAAGATAAAAAGAAAGAACTTCCTGCCTGAGTTACTCTAGGGTCTTTGAAAATTAAAGTAGCCTCCTATCTCTGAGCTGGACCACACTTTGTTTTCAATCGCAAAAAGCAAACACACAAAATAAATGAATTAGAGGACACTACACTGAAGACACAGATCCCTGACATGCTTCTGCCTGACTGAACAGTGGGATTCTTCAACTGCACAAATGCTTCTGAAGCCCAGGGGGTGCGTCACTCCTTTGTGGACTGAAGTGGGGAGTAGGAGGGGTACTTATATCTGAAACCAAGGATCTGTAGGATTGTGTGTTTGTGTGCTTGTGTGTGGGTGGGGAGAATGGTGCTAAGCAGCAGTAGCAATGCTCTGACTCTTTTTATCACTTTGTTCATATCAAAACTCTGGGCCAATGTTGACATCAAATCATAGCCCTGCACATGTGGGAAAATTAGGGCTGACTTTTCCCCATTCTTGAGTAGAAAGAATTAACAAGTAAAATTTCTAAACTAAGTAAGGGATTTCTAATTGAAATTTGAAGTCATTATATGTCTGTGGGTCTCTCTCGCTCACACACACACATACACACACAGATGCTGCTTTTTGGCCAATACCTGGCCTATTCTGGGGAAACTCACAAAAATTCTGCAGATCTTATTTAAGACAAGAGAAAAGACTCTTGGTCTTATGGCCAACTCTGCTTCCCACAGCAGATACAAGCACTATATGGTGGCTTCGCAGGCAAAGGAGGGTGGAGGGGGATACGAGTCTATCTACTAACAGTCCTATTATCAATAAAGCAAAATGGAGAGATCTAAACTCAAAACTGTAGGAAGTAATTTTATACAGGAGTAATTTTAGGTAACATTAGCATTAAGCAAGAAGGATGACAGCAAACTACAATTCAAAGAGAAAAGAAATGCTAAAACGAGAGCTTGCAGCATATTTAAATTGTACCTGTTCTACAGTTGCTCTGTCCGCCTTATCTCTGATGCGATACCTAACCAAAACCAAAAAAGCACAGGTGACATTTCAGTCAAAGAAGCCAAAATAAAAGGTTTCTAAATGTACATCATGAAATCCAAAGTAGGTAGATTCATGAGCCCCCATGGTTTCCTAGCTCAGTGACACTCCCTTCACTTCCCCTTATGAAGCAATTCAGTCCCCTAGGACACAAGAAGTGTATCTTAGTAAGGAAAAAAATTCTATCCATATTCCAGAGGCACTGAATAGAAAGAGCAGCTGGGGTAAAGTCAGCTATGCTGGGAAAAAGAAAACCTTGAGTCTTTAACACTGTCCCTAAATCTTTAATGATTCTTTAGCACAGAATTGACGTCATTTATAAGGCCTTCTCCTTACAGACCTTTACTATAAAGGCGCAAGTTTTCATCATTTCAAGATGGTTACTGAGTTCTGCATAAAAACGCAGACTCAGATTAGCTTCAGCTCACACACTAAGTGACCCAATTAGCACACGAACCTGAAGTAATAAAGATTCAAACCCCAAAATTCAAACAGATGCTTCGATGAAGTAACAAATGACTGGTTTTTCTCAAAAAGCTGGTATCTCCTGGGCATAGCAATAAACCAGAAGAAAACTAGTTTTTAGTCAGAAGAAAAGTAGTTTTGAAGTTCAGTTCTCACACTGCTAGTTGTATGATCTTAGTTTCATTTTAATACATTGTTAATACCTTAGAGTTACTGTTTTTAGGAGAAATGAGCTGGATCTTAAACAACTGGTTTTAAGAACAGAAGTATAAATGGAAACTGTTCTCAATCATATCAGTATCTAGTTTTAAATTTTCCCTTGAATTTTACAAAGTATTTCATGGAAGGGAACAATTCTCAATAAATTCTAAAAAGGGAGCATTTTATACTCTAACATTTTAGTTTAAACTGAAATTATTTTTACCCACCTAAGAGTACTTTTTTGTTAATTTCATAAGCTTATAGTTTTACCACACATTTCTTAAGACTCATTTAATATTTTCAACTTAAAAAGCAAAGAATACTTTTTCATTTAAGCTAAAAAAAAATTGGCTTACATATACAAAAGAACACCCTTTTGAATACATAATTCAAAAGAATTATGACCAATATGTTGCTTCATTTGTCTAGAATTAGTCCCTATCAGCCATGTTTTATAGCTAAAATACTACTTACATATCTGCTTCCTTTTGTCTAAACTTTTCGTTGACTTTATTTATGACAGAGTCAGTAACACTTAGCTTATCTAAAAAATACAAAAAAATCCACAATGTAAACAATATATAAGGAAAAAGGCAACAGTCGTTCCACTTACAATGTTTCTTCCCTCTTCTCTATTTTCCAAATATTTTATTACACCCAGAATATATTTTAGTAATGAAAAAAATTTAACGTTTAAAGCACTAAGTGGTGTTTCCTTGTAACAAGTGTTGTCACTTTCACCATGGTGACAAGATCCAGAAATCACTCAAAAATCTGTACCTGCACAGGTTGAATTTCAGACACATATTAATATTTTGTACAACTAATATAAATAATAAAATTGCCTGAATTCCAGGTTTAATTAATTCTAAAAACTCCAGATTCATCTCAAACTACAGGTCAAGGACAGGATGTGCGAGAGACTGTGCTAGGTTTATAACTAATCAGTGTCTACAGAGAAAAGTAACCTTGCATTTTTTTTTTAAGAGATGGTATTCAAATTAACATTCTCATTCCTTGCATTTGATAGTTCATTAGATGATTAATGCCTACATAAAAAGTGTAGTAGAACAAGATGTAATTAAATACTGTAATATTGTCAATGTCCTACTATGAAATACTAGTGCCACAAATGTAATACAAACAGACAATAACTTGAATGGGTATCTGTAATTTCATATTACTACAATGGCGAGAAAGTAGAACTAAAGAAATGCAAACTGAAGTCTTTCCTTGAAGACAGGTTTTTAAATTACTATGTTTTAATTTTCTTTCAGCATTATTATACAGTCAGTAACATTGAATATATTTATTTTTTGATCTATGAAATTTTGAAGAATTTCCTCATAGCCCACCAAGGAAATGTATTTTATAAACTCACCTAGATTAATTTTATTCTCAAATTTCCTTAAGACCTTGTCTGCTGGAGTAGACATTTTGGCTAAATTCCAGGTAGAAGTCTGTCGATTTGCCTAGAAGAAATGAATTCCAGAAAGTAAGGCACTAGTTATAAATACAAACCTCAAGTTTATCATATATTTCTCCTTAAGTTCACAGTTAACTATTAAAGTATCAATACTTAAAAGAGTGCACTAAGGAAACATTATGTATCAATCACATTTGCCCATTAATTTTTTTTCAAAAGCATCTGAAGTATCAATTTGTTATTGAAGTATCAATCTGTTATTGATGGAGTATATACTGTTGCTTAAAATCTCTCTACAATGTATTCCTCATTATTATAAATAAATTAAAAGTAAGTGCATTTTTCTAATTTGACTGGTTTATAGATGTAAATCTTGATAATGTTCATTTATCCCCAAACTGCACAAATAATAAAAGCAAAGACCAACATGAAACCGGTTCTCTTAGATTAATTAGTTAAATTTTTAATTTCATTTTGGACCTAAAGTCTCAAGAAAGGGAAAGATTAAGTATGAGGCTTAGCACTTAGCCTGGTGCTGTGCATGAACCTAAATAATGGCAAAAAAGAAAACCAAAGGGAAATGACATCCAGAACACATAATAAGAGAATAGAGCAGAGATAAGAAGGGGTTTTAAGAGTTACTGATTTAATCCTATTAGCTCAGAATGGACCTCTGAAGCTAAGCTGTTTCTTGTCTGCATAGAAATGTTTAGATTTTCTATTAAATATAACTTTTAAAATAATTTTAACTTAGTATAGGTTCATAGTAGAAAACATAGGTAAAATTTTAATCCTCTATAATCCTCGCACCCAAAGATAATAGTTAACATTTAACATATACTTTGTCTTTTTTCTAACTTTATTCAAATTAAAAAAACTGTTGAAATTGCTCAAAGTCTCACCAGTTAATCAGTGGAACAGTTACCAAAACAAGACCACAAGTGTGAAATTTATTTGGTTATTTTAAAAATGCACACATTCTAGTCCACGATAAAGCTTGTCTGAATACCAAAGGAGTACTGTTGTTGGTGTGTTCTTCTCCATATCTTTCAGGAGCCTTTATGTTCCAGGAAAATATACTATGTTATATTCCTATGACTGTGCAAACTCCTGAAACAGTACTACAGTGTGAGAAGTAGACTAGATTTAGTTGGTAACTTGTGCTTCACACATGGTAGATTATGGTAGATCATGAACATACCTCTATAGTATTAATATAGTCTTCCACTAAAACATTATTTTGCAGCTACATACTATCCCACTGTATGAAATCAGCCCCACAGTTATTTTAACCTAGGTTGTTTCCAGTATTCATCTACTATAAACAACACTGACAAATCATTCTTGCAACACTATTCTTGGCACAATCCTAGATTTGATGAGTCAAAGAGTTTATTTTATAAGGTTTTAAAGCTTTTGTCACATACCAGTTTATCCTTCTAGTTACATGACCATCAATTGTATATTTTCTGTCTTTATCAGGTAAAAAAAAGTGACATCTCTACATATTTAACCTGCATTTCTTTAATTATTATGAAGGTCGAACTTTTCTCCATGTTTCTTAACCATTTGTAGTAAACTGCCCACTTAAGTCCTTTCCCATGCAGATTTTAAAGCTCATAATCTTCTGATCATTTACAGAACGCTTTCTAAATTTACTCAATATGGAAAGAATTCACATTCAGAATACTATCAGAAAATGGAAAGGATGAAGAATGAAAATAAATAAAGGCTGGGGCTACAGGGCAATAGAACCTGTGAGAAATCTTCCATTTACTCAATTCCAGCACCACAAAATGTTCTTTCAAGAAAAAAGACAAAGTAAACATGAAAATATACAGCACACGTACACCTTACCTGCAGGTTACTGCCTCCAGCCCAGGTACGACCCCTGGTGAGTTTCCCAACTCCATCATCCCAGTCCCAGTCCTCGTCATCGTCGTCCTCCTCCTCTGCCTCCTCTTCTATCTCACCTTCATTCACCTTCTCTTTCACATTATTTTGAAGATCTTCAAATACAATGTCATCTTCCTCTTTGACAATCTTTAAGTCAATGTTTTCACTAGAAATAATGTTTTAGAATGTTTACACATACTCTAATGGGACTTGCATTGGTATTTATTTATTATGTAAGACTAAATCTATACCAATAAATCTAAAAGGTTCCCTTATGATACACTTCTAACATGTTCAATCTTAATGCCAAGTTCTCCTGTTCTTCAGAGCTCTGTACCCGCTGTTTGTTTATTCTCTGGGTCCTACTAAAGCAGCACTATACCCGGTGTTAAATTTACTTCTGCCTTTATGAAGTTAGAATTTATATTATCTTCCTTGCTGAGTGAACTGACTCTGATCAGCATATCAGACCTGACTCTCGGAACTCACTGAGCTGCTTTGAGAAGTGGGAATAAAAGCTTCCTGACAGAACAGGAATAAGTTTAAAGCTTACCATGAACTCAATACCACTTTGCAACAAAAGGAGCTGAATCTAGATTTGTGTTACACAAAGAACTTCAAATCACCCTTGCACATAAAGGGAAGGAATGGGGAATATAAGTACCAAAAATTAAGAGAAGTAGGCTAGTTATAATTAAGTGTGAGAAGTGGGGATTGTCAAACCCAGAAAACTGACCTAGAGGGAAGAGGACACAACTGACAGCATATTTTTTTGTCATATGAAAATTCAGACCCAGTGTTACTGTATCCTCTTAGTTTTTCAAGAAAAGCCAGAAGTCTCGATTTTTGTGTAAAATCTTCCACTTAACTGGAAAATCCAATTTAAAAACACCGTGACCCAAACAAAACATGTCTGTAGGCCACATTCAATTGAGGTTACTACCAGTTCTGACTTCTCAGGTAGAGAACACAAAGGCAGAAACCATATTATATAAAACAACTGATAATATGCACTGCCAGCTTAAAAGCAGTCAGACATACATTTGAGTAAATTCAGGTTATTAATCTTGACTTATGAATTAGCCATTGCTTAAAGAGCTCCAAATCTCCATGTATATGGGTAGGAGGAGAATAATCACTAGCCACCAGCTATTTACAGATTTCATAAACATAAGCCATAAATTGATCCTTCAATTGTCAGTACTGTAGAGTGGCATGTTAAAGTTATGCCTTCATTTGTACCAGGGACTCTCAAACTCGGTTGCACAATTCTTTGCTGTGGAAAGTGGTCTTGTGCCTCGGAGGGCATTTAACAGCGTCCCTGATCTCTATCAGGTGCCACTATGTACCACTGCCCCCAGTTGGGACAAAAATGTCTCCAGAGATTGCCAAAAGTCTTGGGAGGGGGGGTGGACCAAATCCACTGGTTTACCTTCACATATCCAGGATGGACAGTAAACCAATGCACGCTCATTACCGTTAACTATTCACTGGCCACACTTGGCTGTGTTCCTCTGGAATCCCCTTCCCATTTCTCTGACTAAATCTTACTTAACTTTCCAGTATTAGCTTATTATCAGTCTTCGGGGAAGCCTTCCCTATTCATTGTCACCCATTTCTGCTTGGTACTACATACCCAATTCTAATGCAAAAAACTATTTTCCCTGCTAGAGTGCAAGCTCTGTGTCAATCAAAGTGGCATTTACCAGTGTATCCCTACAACAATACATTTGTCACATAGAAAGTGATTGATATATATATGTATTTGCTGAAAAAAATCCCCAACTGATTACTAAACTTGATGTAATGAATCCTTACTGTAAAAGTAAAATCTGTTTTCTTGGAATTCCAAAATAACCCTGTAATGTTTCCTGTAGGAGTTATCCTTAATTTCTATTGCCTCACACCCCATATCCAATCAACCACGAAACCCTGTCACTGCTACCTCCAGGACATACCCCTTTGACTATCTCTTGCTCCCAACCTCTTTAAACTGAATTACTGTTACTTTTGATCTGCTTCTACTCATGTCCTCCAAACCCTTCCTCTCCATTGCAGAATGATTCCTTTAAATAAGTCATTCCCTGCTAGAATCCCTCTTAGAGCTTTCTATACGACCTAGAATAATATCTCAACTCCTTACTATCACTTGTGAGGTTCTCCATGATCTGGCCCCTTCTCACTTCTATATCATTATCTGCCATTCTTCTCAACCTCCTCTGTGCTCTAGGTATGCTCTATGCTCTAAATCTTCCTTTCACAGCCAAAAGGGATTCCCACCATTGGACCTTTGCTCTTGTAGCCTCTTCCTGAGCTGCTGTTCCCTCTGCTTATGAAAGTTAGCTCCTTCTTGTCATTCAGACCTGGACTTAATTTCCCTAACCATTAAGTCATTACTCAGTCTAGCAACCGATTTTAATTGTTTGCATAGTATATATCATCTGCTTCTTGTCTTTTCAAAAAATCTCTCTACATACTTGCAATTGTCTGCCTTCTGTCCCAAGTAGAAGATAAAATTAAATGACAGTAGGAACTGAGTCTAATTCATCTACATCTCCAGCGACGGGGATAGAAGCTGGCAGACAATACGCGCAAAGACCTGTTTTCCCAATCGCTATCCTAACAATGCTTCCCATCAACGCTAGCCAACCTGAAAACCCGGAGCTCCCTTGACAAGTGACTTTCATTACCTCTGCAACCTGGGACAAAAGACCAGGCTGGGATGAAGAAAGCAGCAAAAGGCCGTGAAGAGAAACCCCGAATAATCAATCTATCAGTCTCCCTCTAACCCACAAACACATGCCAACTCCCCAGGACGGTGGCAGCGGCGGCGGCGAAGAGGGCAGAATCCGATTCAGCATGCTCAGCGGCCGCCTACCTGTCGGAGGAATCCGCGTCGTCAAACTGCCCGGGGACCACCCTACTCATCAGCAGCCGCCGGTAGTCCATGACGGAAGCCCGCAGAGCCTCGGCGCCGCGGGAGGCCGCTAGCCCTGTGCGGGGACTGGGACTGGGACTGCACAGAGACGGGTTCTACCTCTCCGCAGGCGACCCCCTTGCAAATCGCTTACAGGCGTCTACGCCAAAAGCACGCACCACGTGCTACGAGTAAGCGGGACCCCCAGCCGGCCCCCACGCCTGCCCTGACCGGAAGCCCCGCCCAGCCGGAAGCCCCGGTAGCTCCGGAAGTTCCGCCCCCGCGCCGGGCTAGGTCCTTGGAGCACGCTCCCCACGGTGCGCGGGCGGGTCACTCGGGAGCGTCAGGTCCGCTAGCTGAGTTGCCTGCGGTGTGAGGGAGAAGGACGCTCTCCAACTTCCCCCCCGTTCGGTGCCGGCCGTTTCTCCCGGAGCTTTTCGTTTCTGCACCCGGTTCGCCTGCACGTAACTCACCAACTGTGGGGACAGAGACTTCGAAGCCTCCACCCCGTGCCTGCGGGTCGTGGGTTGGTCTGAGGAATTGGCAGCCAGGTGGGCGCCGCTCCCCACCGAGACTTGCCGGCGGGCCAGGCTGCGTCACACAGGGACGTTCCAGCGCGGCCGCCTCCCGACCGGGTTTGTGGAAGCCTTCGGTGGGGAAGGCTGGAGAGTGTTCTCCCTCCCACGATTCCGGGAGCGGAGGGAGGAAGCACGAATTCCCTATGATGGATCCAAGAAACGATGGACCCTGGAAGGGAGCACACTTTTGCGACTTTGATGCATTGTTTTGAGGTGAAATAAGCTCTTTTAAAAAGTTAAGTTTGTCATTCGACTGAAAAAACTTTTTAAAGAAACCCTTAGAATTTTTGCCAGTAATCCCAGTGACACCTTGTTTTTTAAAATTGAAATATAGTTGCTATACAATGTTATATTGGTTTCAAGTGTACCCATCTGAAAACAGCTTTAGAGTGCCTCCAGAATATCTACTCAAATACTTGAATAAACATTTTAAAAGTCTAGCACAAATCTGGTGAGGACAGAACGAAAGTCTTAAGTTTGCAGACAAAAAAATTTAAGAAATGAGGCCCTTGCTTTTTCTTGCATTTGGAAAACAAAAAAAGGTTTTTCAGATCCCCTTCACAACAACCCAGGAAGCATTTATGTTTGGAGTACATGAAAAGCGTGGATAAAATTGTAATATTTCCAGACTATCTCTCGCCTGGCTTTAGTATATCTGCGTATTAATAGGCGTTCAGAGGTGGAAAGAAGTGCGGCTTTAGTGCATTTGCATCATTCCTCAGGGGTGGCGGGAAGTTCATCTCAGTATCAGTGGGTAATTACCTGGGCAAGGAGGGGCTTACCTGTACCTGAGAGGTGAGGGGGAGATCCGATTTTTGCTTCTGCTGGAGAATGAAAGAGAGAAGGCCCTGGACTGCAGTTTGTAAGCAATAAATTGATTTTAAACTATTTCTCCCTTTGACTGATTTCGGGTTTTGAGGTATTTTGCCCCAGGATTTCCTCTCCCCAGACCTACAGAAAGTGTAAGGATGAAGTTGGGCCTTTTACCAATCCTGACTAGCCTTGTTTTGCTGACTTGCTTTTGTTTTTTTTAACTTCACCAAATGATGACATAGGCTCCAAAAAATAAGACCTTACTAAATAGAGCCTGGGCAGGAGTACCGCCTTTTTGAATAAGCCCACCCGCCATCTCAGAGAGACCTAGGTTTCATTTTACTTAGGCTACAAGCATTTTCCGGAGGACATGTCCACAAGCCACAAACCCACCTTTTCCCTGACCCATCCCCTCAAAAAACCTGCCCATAAAAAGTCTCTTAGCTTGTAAGAGACACTTTCTTTGTTCTCACCAGAACAGAGGGGTCTCTCTCAGGTTTAGCAATAAACCTGCTTGGACTGTTGAGTTTGTGTCCCTTCTTTTTCTTTTACTAAATTATTTACTATTTTGATTTTTTTAAAAACTGGCAAATGAGTAGTGACTGTAGATTGAAAAATTTTAATAGAAATAAATCATTGGAATGCAGGATTTACTCAGTATTTACTCTGTGAACAATACTGGTCTGTTTTCTGTAGGGTATTGAAAAACCTTAAATGATCTCCCATAGAGTCATAATCTGTCAATACAAGTGCTAACACTGTTGAAACAGTGGTAGAGGCTAAAACAGTACAATATTTAGATGAAAGACACTGTAGGAATTTTTTAAATAGGTGAATGGGTAGATAGGAAGGTTCTAGGAGAGAGAAGCATTTGCCAGAGCAGACTACTGAAGTAATGAGCACAATCTATTTGTAGTGAAAGCCTGCTCTAACTAGAGCAGGGGAGTGTAAGATAAATTTTAGCCGAAATAAGCAGGTGAAGAGAGGCAACAAAGGGCCAGGTAGTTTATTTGAGTGCAACTCCTGGGTGCTGTTCCGTGGTCTGGGTATTACAGGTCAGGGAAGTCACACCTGGTCAGGGAGGTGGGGGCTTATAAGGGGTTAGGAGGGGGAGGAATGGGCAAGCTATCCTAGGGGGCGTGGAGAGGTATGATTGGCTAAAGGTGACATAATAGACTAGAAACTTTTTTTCCTTCCAAGAGGGAGGAGGCTGACATCCGGGTCTTAGTTGGCACATCAGAAGGATGGAATTCAGGAAGAGCTTATATTGATAGATTATGATTCTATGGGAGATCATTTAAGGTTTTTCAATACCCTACAGAAAACAGACCAGTATTGTTCACAGAGAGAAAAAGTGTGGCAGAGGAAAGCGAGGGAAAACTGATTTATGATGTTGAATTTGACTTGATAATGAGGTATCTGAACAGAAAGTATCACATAAATAGAAATACAGTGTTTTGTGTAACTATGTCCCTGGTAATATTTTGTAAATATCTCTTGATTAGATATTTATCTGAGAGATCCCTTTACTTTCTGGATACCAAACCTTTTAGGGAATTATTGGGCAGTAGCTACACACATGTTAACTTGGTTTTGTCCAAATCAGTATTTACTCCCATACAAGGTTACCATGTAAACTCAAAGTTTTTTATTATTCTAATAATCTGACAAATGACATTTTAAATTTAGGACAGTATACTTTGCTTCTTTCTTAGTGTGATGAGGGGTTGGGGGAGAAGCTTTTTATTTGCATATACCAATAGACATTCAAATTATGGTGTTTTTTTTTTTGAAGAGGCCTGTCATAATTCAACAGGAACAAGGACTATCAAAATGTGTGGTCATCACCTTCAGATTCTGCACATTTTGAAATGGATGCTTCTCATGAAAAATTACAAAGCATGTCAGAGTGGATGCCATGAATTTCAGCCGTCTTTCTCAAGATACAACTCACTCTGATTCTTCCTTCTATATGGAAGCCAGCAATACCACTTCGCATTTGCCTCAGGTGTGCTTTGCTTGTAAGTTCTGCGAGGTACTGCTGTATTCAGCCTCCACATTGTCTTCCATGTGAAAATTTCTTTAAAACTATGAGGAACAATGAAAATCTCTGGTAGAAGCACAGAGGAGGGAAATACAGTCTGTTTTTCCCAGTTCCATTAATCTACCAAAAGAGGTGGAATTTTACAAATAAAGGGTTAAAACTGATCCTTTCTAGCCTCCTTGAGAAGTCCCAAGAGTGTAACCAGGGGACATGGCCACAGCAACTCAGTCACTAGAGGCAGGAGAAGAGCCCAAGTGGACTGACAACTGGTCTAGGGTATCTTCCATTATGTCAGCATGGAAATGACTCAAATGCCATTCGTAATGACACTGACAAGGCCCTGTGTGTAAATGACTTCCTTGCCATCTTGAAAATGCCTAGTACTCCTCCCCACAAAATAAAAGAGATTGTATTGTCCCAATCTTGATGAACATTGTTCTCAATGTTTGACAATTACTAGCAAGAGTGTAGGGAAATAGTAGGAATGCCTTAGATTGTACCATGTGAAATTGTCTTTTTGTTGTTAAAATGTGGACAAATATTGACAACTTCACATAGTTCAGCCCATAAATTGGCATAACCTTTCTAGAGGGCTGTGTAGTGAAGGGAAATCAAGAATTTAACTACACACGTTATGTTTAATTCTACCTCTAGGAAGTATGCAAATTATCCATAATACCTAAACACTAGAAACCTAGATTTTTGTCAGTGGGGCCTAATTAAATTACTGTACAGTTGTACAGTGGATGTATGAACCTTAAATATTATAATACAGATATATATATTTGTTGACATGGAAAAATGGTCACACTGATTCTCACACATTGCTTCTCATAAACTACTGGCTTTTGAGTGTTTTTTACTTTCTCTCTTTTTGAAAATGATCAAGATTCTATTTTATGATAAAACTTCATTTTGCAAAAAAAGTTGGTCCTAGTATCGCAGTGTTAATGTCTGAGATACTATGTACTGAATTATAAACAATGTCTTAAATTAATGTAAGGATATCCTTCCTCTTGGATTTGGCTGAGCATTTTATTCTTTATAAAAAGTTCATAGATCCAAGTAACAAGTTATATTTTTGTTAAAAACAGTAATATCATAGAAGACTAGAGTTAGAAGTGATCTCTGAAATTTGATCAGTAGTGGAGCCCCAAGAAGTTTGTGTAAATATATCAATACATGTGAATATTGCTTTTTTTTTAAAGTATATTATTCTTGACTTTTAAAATCTAATTCGGAGGAATGGTCTGAATTAGTAACAAGTCTAAAAAATGAATTGTAATAGAATATAACTCAATTTTTATTGTACTTCAGGAATGTTCAGTAAGTGGAACAATGCTATAAAAAACATTCCTGAATAGAGGTTTGTAACCAGCTGACTTTGGTAAGAGATAAGAATTATTTCAGAGTATCGTTTAAATCCACATACTTTCTCTACTATTCATGATTAAATGAATGCAAACATTTAAAGTTCCCTTACTATCTTATTTATACTACTCATTCACTTAATAAACCTTTCATCTTAGATAACATTAAGATAACTTTGAGAATAAGCCCTCCATAAATTGTTTTTTATTTTTTTATATAATTATTTTTTATTGAAGGGTAGTTGACGCACAGTATTACATTACATTAGTTTCAAGTGTACAACACAGTGGTAGAACATTTATATACATAATTCTAGGTTCCAGCTATCACCCTACCAGGCTGTTACAATATCTTGACTATATTCCTTATGCTATACATTACATCCTGGTTACTTATTTATTTTACCATTGGAAGACTGTCCTTTTTTTTTTTTTTTTTTTCTTGTGAGGGCATCTCTCATATTTATTGATCAAATGGTTGTTAATGACAATAAAATTCTGTATAGGGGAGTCAATGCTCAATGCACAATCATTAATCCACCCCAAGCCTAATTTTCGTCAGTCTCCAATCTTCTGAGGCATAACAAACAAGTTCTTACATGTAGAACAAATTCTTACATAATGAATAAGTTGTAATAGAATATAACTCAATTTTTATTGTACTTTAGTGAACAGTACAAAGGCAGTCATCACAGAAACTTTCGGTTTTGCTCATGCATTATGAACTATAAACAGTCAGTTCAAATATGAATACTCATTTGGTTTTAATACTTGATTTATATGTGGATACCACATTTCTCTCTTTATTATTATTATTTTTAATAAAATGCTGAAGTGGTAGGTAGATACAAGATAAAGGTAGAAAACATAGTTTAGTGTTGTAAGAGAGCAAATGTAGATGATCAGGTGTGTGCCTGTAGACTGTGTGTTAATCCAAGCTAGACCAGGGCAATAAAATATCCACGTATGCAGAAGATTTCTCTCAGAACAGGGGGGGTGAGGTTCTAAGCCTCACCTCTGTTGATCCCCAATTTCTCACCTGATGGCCCCCCTGCGACTGTACCTGTCTTAGGTTGTTCCTCCCTTGAGGAATCTTACCCGTCTCTGGCTAACCAGTCATCTTCCGGGGCCATACAGGGAAATGTGAAGTTGGTGAGAGGGAAGCCTTATTGTTTGAAAAGGTTAGCTTTTTACTTCTTTGCATATTTATGCCCTGTGGCTTCTATGCCCAGCATTTGTCTTGAGGTATCTTTACCACTTGGAAGAATTATGATACTCGGTAAATTTGATATGAGGCACGAATTCTATTTAAGGGTTGTAATTAGGAAGGAAGAAGAAAAGCTATAGAAGTAGCAGGCGGAAGAAAACATGGGAAGATTGATTATTTCTTTGACATATCTTCTTGTAGAGTAACTTCAGCATATATAGGTTTTAAGCTACTACTTAAATTGCGCACACACATTAACATAATAGGAGTATAGTTACATAACCAAAGCATATCTGTAATTACCAGCCATCTCCAGTGAAACCAAGAAAACCAGTTAGGCACCTTAGGCATTTGTGAAAACTTATCTATGATATGGTGGATATTGTCCAACTGAACTTGAACAGTCTGAGAGAAATCAGACAAATTAAAACAACCCATTCCTGGGGACTGTTCACATGCCATATGTTCTTTTAACAGTAAATAGTCTGTAGTTGTAAGACTTTGGAGCGCTACAATTTGCACTTCTCCTAATTCTTGGTTGAGTTCCAACAGTATAGATCCAGTCAAATTTGTTGTTTTACTGTATGCACAGGCCAGCTTAGATATCTCCTTTCTCATTCCCATGGCAAGTCCAGGAACTGGTGAGATGAGTGCATCTACAGCTGTAGCAGTGCGTGGATATTTGTTGGGGTTTTTTGATGATCATCTTCTGGCATGAGTCTTCCAGAGAGTGCAGATGTTGGAAGTTCTTTTTCATATCGTATCTTAGTTCATTTTCGGAGTAGCCCAATTAGGCTTTGATCCTCTGTATAAACACAAACAGACCCTTTGCCTACACTTTTATATGCCCTTTATACCCTTGTGTAGAACTCGTTGGAGGTTACCACACAGGAACTGCCCTTTTTTTTTTTTTTTTGCTTTGTTTTTGGTATCACTAATCTATACTTACATGACGAATATTATGTTTACTAGGCTCTCCCCTATACCAGGTCTCCCCTATAAACCCCTTTACAGTCACTGTCCATCAGCATAGCAAAATGTTGTAGAATCACTACTTGCCTTCTCTGTGTTGTACAGCCCTCCCTTTTCTCCTACCCCCCCATGCCTGTTAATCTTAATACCCCCCTACTTCTCCCCCCCTTATCCCTCCCTACCCACCCATCCTCCCCAGTCCCTTTCCCTTTGGTACCTGTTAGTCCATTGTTGAGTTCTGTGATTCTGGTGCTGTTTTGTTCCTTCAGTTTTTCCTTTGTTCTTATATTCCACAGATGAGTGAAATCATTTGGTATTTCTCTTTCTCCGCTTGGCTTGTTTCACTGAGCATAATACCCTCCAGCTCCATCCATGTTGCTGCAAATGATTGGATTTGCCCTTTTCTTATGGCTGAGTAGTATTCCATTGTGTATATGTACCACATCTTCTTTATCCATTCATCTATTGATGGACATTTAGGTTGCTTCCAATTCTTGGCTATTGTAAATAGTGCTGCGATAAACATAGGGGTGCATCTGTCTTTCTCAAACTTGATTGCTGCGTTCTTAGGGTAAATTCCTAGGAGTGGAATTCCTGGGTCAAATGGTAAGTCTGTTTTGAGCATTTTGATGTACCTCCATACTGCTTTCCACAATGGTTGAACTAACTTACATTCCCACCAGCAGTGTAGGAGGGTTCCCCTTTCTCCACAGCCTCGCCAACATTTGTTGTTGTTTGTCTTTTGGATGGCAGCCATCCTTACTGGTGTGAGGTGATACCTCATTGTAGTTTTAATTTGCATTTCTCTGATAATTAGCGATGTGGAGCATCTTTTCATGTGTCTGTTGGCCATCTGTATTTCTTCTTTGGAGAACTGTCTGTTCAGTTCCTCTGCCCATTTTTTAATTGGGTTATTTGTTTTTTGTTTGTTGAGGCGTGTGAGCTCTTTATATATTCTGGACGTCAAGCCTTTATCGGATGTGTCATTTTCAAAGATATTCTCCCATACTGTAGGGATCCTTCTTGTTCTATTGATGGTGTCTTTTGCTGTACAGAAGCTTTTCAGCTTAATATAGTCCCACTTACACATTTTTGCTGTTGTTTTCCTTGCCCGGGGAGATATGTTCAAGAAGAGGTCACTCATGTTTATGTCTAAGAGGTTTTTGCCTATGTTTTCTTCCAAGAGTTTAATGGTTTCATGGCTTACATTCAGGTCTTTGATCCATTTTGAGTTTACTTTTGTATATGGGGTTAGACAATGGTCCAGTTTCATTCTCCTACATGTAGCTGTCCAGTTTTGCCAGCACCACCTGTTGAAGAGACTGTCATTTTGCCATTGTATGTCCATGGCTCCTTTATCAAATATTAATTGACCATATATGTCTGGGTTAATGTCTGGATTCTCTAGTCTGTTCCATTGGTCTGTGGCTCTGCTCTTGTGCCAGTACCAAATTGTCTTGATTACTATGGCTTTATAGTAGAGCTTGAAGTTGGGGAGTGAGATCCCCCCTACTTTATTCTTCTTTCTCAGGATTGCTTTGGCTATTCGGGGTCTTTGGTGTTTCCATATGAATTTTTGAATTATTTGTTCCAGTTCATTGAAGAATGTTGCTGGTAGTTTCATAGGGATTGCATCAAATCTGTATATTGCTTTGGGCAGGATGGCCATTTTAACGATATTAATTCTTCCTAGCCGCGAGCATGGGATGAGTTTCCATCTGTTAGTGTCCCCTTTAATTTCTCTTAAGAGTGACTTGTAGTTTTCAGAGTATAAGTGTTTCACTTCTTTGGTTAGGTTTATTCCTAGGTATTTTATTTTTTTTGATGCAATTGTGAATGGAGTTGTTTTCCTGATTTCTCTTTCTGTTGGTTCATTGTTGGTATATAGGAAAGCCACAGATTTCTGTGTGTTGATTTTGTATCCTGCAACTTTGCTGTATTCCGATATCAGTTCTAGTAGTTTTGGGGTGGAGTCTTTAGGGTTTTTTATGTACAGTATCATGTCATCTGCAAATAGTGACAGTTTGACTTCTTCTTTACCAATCTGGATTCCTTGTATTTCTTTATTTTGTCTGATTGCCATGGCTAGGACCTCCAGTACTATGTTAAATAACAGTGGAGAGAGTGGGCATCCCTGTCTAGTTCCCGATCTCAGCGGAAATGCTTTCAGCTTCTCGCTGTTCAATATAATGTTGGCTGTGGGTTTATCATAGATGGCCTTTATTATGTTGAGGTACTTGCCCTCTATTCCCATTTTGCTGAGAGTTTTTAACATGAATGGATGTTGAACTTTGTCAAATGCTTTTTCAGCATCTATGGAGATGATCATGTGGTTTTTGTCTTTCTTTTTGTTGATGTGGTGGATGATGTTGATGGACTTTCGAATGTTGTACTATCCTTGCATCCCTGGGATGAATCCCACTTGGTCATGATGTATGATCCTTTTGATGTATTTTTGAATTCAGTTTGCTAATATTTTGTTGAGTATTTTTGCATCTACGTTCATCAGGGATATTGGTCTGTAGTTTTCTTTTTTGGTGGGGTCTTTGCCTGGTTTTGGTATTAGGGTGATGTTAGCTTCATAGAATGAGTTTGGGAGTTTCCCCTCCTCCTCTATTTTTTGGAAAACTTTAAGGAGAATGGGTATTATGTTTTCCCTGTATGTCTGATAAAATTCCGAGGTAAATCCATCTGGCCCGGGGGTTTTGTTCTTTGGTATTTTTTTGATTACCGCTTCAATTTCGTTGCTGGTAATTGGTCTGTTTAGATTTTCTGTTTCTTCGTGGGTCAATCTTGGAAGGTTGTATTTTTCTAGGAAGTTGTCCATTTCTCCTAGGTTTCCCAGCTTGTTAGCATATAGGTTTTCATAGTATTCTCCAATAATTCTTTGCATTTCCGTGGGGTCCGTCGTGATTTTTCCTTTCTCATTTCTGATACTGTTGATTTGTGTTGACTCTCTTTTCTTCTTAATAAGTCTGGCTAGAGGCTTATCTATTTTGTTTATTTTCTCGAAGAACCAGCTCTTGGTTTCATTGATTTTTGCTATTGTTTTATTCTTCTCAATTTTATTTATTTCTTCTCTGATCTTTATTATGTCCCTCCTTCTGCTGACCTTAGGCCTCATCTGTTCTTCTTTTTCCAATTTCGATAATTGTGACATTAGACCATTCATTTGGGATTGCTCTTCCTTTTTTAAATATGCTTGGATTGCTATATACTTTCCTCTTAAGACTGCTTTTGCTGTGTCCCACAGAAGTTGGGGCTTAGTGTTGTTGTTGTCATTTGTTTCCATATATTGCTGGATCTCCATTTTGATTTGGTCATTGATCCATTGATTATTTAGGAGCGTGTTGTTAAGCCTCCATGTGTTTGTGAGCCTCTTTGCTTTCTTTGTACAGTTTATTTCTAGTTTTATGCCTTTGTGGTCTGAAAAGTTGGTTGGTAGGATTTCAATCTTTTGAAATTTTCTGAGGCTCTTTTTGTGGCCTAGTATGTGGTCTATTCTGGAGAGTGTTCCATGTGCACTTGAGAAGAATGTATATCCCGCTGCTTTTGGATGTAGAGTTCTATAGATGTCTATTAGGTCCATCTGCTCTACTGTGTTGTTCAGTGCTTCCGTGTCCTTACTTATTTTCTGTCCGGTGGATCTATCCTTTGGGGTGAGTGGTGTGTTGAAGTCTCCTAGAATGAATGCATTGCAGTCTATATCCCCCTTTAGTTCTGTTAGTATTTGTTTCACATATGCTGGTGCTCCTGTGTTGGGTGCATATATATTTAGAATGGTTATATCCTCTTGTTTGACTGAGCCCTTTATCATTATGTAGTGTCCTTCTTTATCTCTTGTTACTTTCTTTGTTTTGAAGTCTATTTTGTCTGATATTAGTACTGCAACCCCTGCTTTCTTCTCACTGTTGTTTGCTTGAAATATGTTTTTCCATCCCTTGACTTTTAGTCTGTACATGTCTTTGGGTTTGAGGTGAGTTTCTTGTAAGCAGCATATAGATGGGTCTTGCTTTTTTATCCATTCTGTTACTCTGTGTCTTTTGATTGGTGCATTCAACCCATTAACATTTAGGGTGACTATTGAAAGATATGTACTTATTGCCATTGCAGGCTTTAAATTCGTGGTTACCAAAGGTTCAAGGTTAGCCTCTTTAGTATCTTACTGCCTAACTTAGCTCACTTATTGAGCTGTTATATAAACTGTCTGGAGATTCTTTTCTTCTCTCCCTTCTTGTTCCTCCTCCTCGATTCTTCATATGTTGGGTGTTTTGTGCTGTGCTCTTTCTAGGAGTGCTCCCATCTAGAGCAGTCCCTGTAAGATGTTCTGTAGAGGTGGTTTGTGGAAAGCAAATTCCCTCAGCTTTTGTTTGTCTGAGAATTGTTTAATCCCACCGTCATATTTGAATGATAGTCGTGCTGGATACAGTATCCTTGGTTCAAGGCCCTTCTGTTTCATTGTATTAAATATATCATGCCATTCTCTTCTGGCCTGTAGGGTTTCTGTTGACAAATCTGACGTTAGCCTGATGGGTTTCCCTTTATAGGTGACCTTTTTCTCTCTAGCTGCCTTTAACACTCTTTCCTTGTCCTTGATCTTTGCCATTTTAATTATTATGTGTCTTGGTGTTGCCCTTCTTGGATCCTTTCTGTTGGGGGTTCTGTGTATTTCCGTGGTCTGTTCGATTACTTCCTCCCCCAGTGTGGGGAAGTTTTCAGCAATTATTTCTTCTAAGATACTTTCCATCTCTTTTCCTCTCTCTTCTTCTTCTGGGACCCCTATAATACGGATATTGTTCCTTTTGGATTGGTCACACAGTTCTCTTAATATTGTTTCATTCCTGGAGATCCTTTTGTCTCTCTCTATGTCAGCTTCTATGCGTTCCTGTTCTCTGATTTCAATTCCATCAATGGCCTCTTGCATTCTATCCATTCTGCTTATAAACCCTTCCAGAGTTTGTTTCATTTCTGCGATCTCCTTTCTGGCATCTGTGATCTCCCTCCGGACTTCATCCCATTTTTCTTGCGTATTTCTCTGCATCTCTGTCAGCATGTTTATGATTCTTATTTTGAATTCTTTTTCAGGGAGACTGGTTAGGTCTGTCTCCTTCTCTGGTGTTGTCTCTGTGATCTTTGTCTGCCTGTAGCTTTGCCTTTTCATGGTGATAGGAATAGTCTGCAGAACTGGGACGAGTGACGGCTGGAAGGACTTCCTTTCTTGTTGGTTTGTGGCCCTCCTCTCCTGGGAGAACAGCGGCCTCTAGTGGCTTGTGCTGCGCAGCTGCGCGCAGACAGGGTTTCTGCTTCCTGCCCGGCTGCTATGGAGTTAATCTCCACTGTTGCTGTGGGCGTGGCCTGGCTCGGGCAGCTGCTCCAAAATGGTGGAGTCGCGTTGGAGCAGGAGCTGCTGGGAGGCTATTTATCTCCGTAAGGGGCCTCCCTGCTCCCTGCAGCCCAAGGGTTATGGTACCTAGAGATCCCGGATTCCCTACCTCTGGATTAAGTGACCCGCCCTGCCCCTTTAAGACTTCCAAAAAGCACCCGCCAAAACAAAACAACGCCCACCAAAAAAAAAAAAAAAAAAAGAGAAAAAAAATTTTTAAATTAAAAAAAAAAAAAAAAGAAGAGGTGGTCGTTCGTTTTTCTTTATTCTCCGGTGCCAGCCTCAGGCCTCTGCTCACCGGTCTTTCTGCCCTGTTTCCCTAGTATTGGGGTCCCTATCCCTTTAAGACTTCCAAAAAGCGCTCGCCAAAACAAAACAGCAAAAAAAAAATGGTCGCGCGCTTTTCTTATGTCCTCTGTCGCCCAGCCTCCAGTGCCTGCTCACTGTTCTTGCTGCCCTGTTTTCCTAGTATCGAGCGCCCTGCACTCTGGCCCGGATGGCTGGGGCTGGTTGTTCGGCAGTCCTGGGCTCCGTCTCCCTCCCGCTCTGCCTGCTCTCCTCCCGCCGGGAGCTGGGGGGAGGGGCGCTCGGCTCCCGCGGGGCCGGGGCTTGTATCTTACCCCCTTCGCGAGGCGCTGGGTTCTCTCAGGTGCGGATGTGGTCTGCATATTGTCCTGTGTCCTCTGGTCTTTATTCTAGGAAGGGTTGTCTTTGTTATATTTTCATAGATATGTGTTGTTTTGGGAGGAGATTTCCGCTGCTCTAGTCACGCCGCCATCTTCCGCCCCTCCTCCCATAAATTGTTTTATGTTTCTATTCATTAGAATCAGAATTCACTCATAATGTAACCCTGTTTTATAAATCTTCAATGTTAAAAGGCTCAAATAACAACTCCCCTAATATTTAGGTGAGGTTTAACAAACATCAAAGAATTATTAGTAAGAGATATGTATACATGTTATCTATCATATACCCTTGTGTTTATAGTAATATGATTAGACTTACCAAAAAAACAAAATATTAAAATGGCAAGATATGTTTGCCATTTAATATTGTGGCTCTGTTAGCATGGTTTTGCTGAAAGGGAGCTCAAATATGCAGTGGGGAAAGATACTAGAAAGCACATACCCTTGCAACAAAAATACTAACAAAAATAATAGAGCATTGCACATATACCTTTAGAAGAGGCTTATGATGTTTGAAGTATTAATATTAATATCTTTGTTATTAATACAGGATGAAATGAATATAAAAAGGGAAAATGAGTCTAAACTCACACTTTCTGAAGAAATTTATAGCATGCTAGATGATTTATTAGGTGGTGAGTATCTCTTCACCGTCAATATGCAAACAAAAACTTAGATTTTTGTGTCCTGTGATAATAACAGTAATGAGCAGTAATAACTATACTAAGCACTTTGTATGCATTATCACATTTAATCTACAAACAATCCTGTGAAGTAGGGTTTTGTTTCCTTTTATATAAGGGCTGTTTTTATCTCCATTTTACAAATGAGAAAAGTGAGGCTCAGAGTAACATAAATGCCATAATTGACACATTTGACTATATTAAAATAAAAGAACATATCTATATGACCAAATTATAATAAAGAGAAAAAACAAACCACAGACTAAGAGCATACGTGCAATGTGTACAATTGACAAAGGGTACGTATCCAAAATAAATAACTCCCAATAAGAAAAAGACGTACAACTGGACAGAGAAAGAAGCAAAGTATATGTATTGTTTTGATAGAGCTGTCATAGCAAAATATTAAAGACCAGGTGGCTTCACCAACAAATAGATGTCTCACAGTTCGGGAAGCTGGAAGTCTGAGATCAAGGTGCCAGGGCAACTGCTTTCTCTCAAGCCTCTCAGATGTCTCTTTTTGTGTCCTCACCCAGCCTTTTCTCTGTGCCTCCCTGGTGCCTCTTCTTCCTGTAAGGACACCACCCTTACAACAACATTTTACCTTAATTACCTTTTTGAAAGCCCTATGTCTAATACAGTCACATTCCAAGGTTCTGGGGATTAGGACATCTACATGTGAATTTGGGTGCCAGAGTCCAGCCCCAGCGAGTCCAGGAGTCCCAGAAGGATGGATGGCGTCAGCGCTTTTGAATGAGTGAGGACACAGACACTAGCAAAAGCTGAGCTTGGCCTTTAATGAAAAGTAGCAGTTTGATTATATACTCTTTGATTACATTAAGTACAGATATTAATCATATGATTGACACATAGCACGGTTACATGAGTTTGGAGAATGAGATTACATCATTTGGCAGGTCTTAGCAGTTAACTTGTTTCTAAGTAAGCTTGGTTTTTAGTTATTGTGGCCAGAAAATCTCACGAAGGTTAGGTTGGTGCCAGACTCTTGGTTTTTTTTGCAGATGACTATGTAAAGTTCACTATTCTATTATTTTTATGTAAGGCCCTCATTCTTTCATAGTTATACTCCCATTCTTCATCTCCAGTAGGAAAGAAGGAGGCTCTCTTAAAAGAACATGATTTTTTGGCAAGCAGGGACAAATTTTATGGACTGTGCCTCGGACCCATTTTTAATAAGACTTAAAATGGAGATTTTTCTGATCTGGAGTTAGGTAATGCCCTGTTCTCATTTGTTTTATAGTTTATCAGGCTGTTCTCTGGCTGGCTAAGCACAGAATAGCTTTTGTTCTCTGTACACACCTGTTGCCATTAACCATTGAGTATGTTATTTGGAGGCCACGTAGGGGCGGGGGAAGGAACCTTGACCCAGGTACATTTCCCATATCTTTTTCCAGTAAACTTGGGTTCAGTTCTCATGGGGTCTCACTTTCCCATCATCAGGGGTAGTCACAGGGCAGTAGTGGTTTTTTCCAATTCCATTTAAGGCCAGTACCTAAAATTTTCAGGGAGAATTAGATATGGCCTCTTCCCTGAAGGGGCAGTTTGAATTGAAACCAAAATAAGCAAATTTATTAGGAGGGGCATTTTGAGCAGGAGGGATATCAGGGTTGCTCCTCTGGGAAGGTTGCTGTGCAGTCCCTTCAATCCGACTGTCTGGACTGTGTCATCAGGCTGGTGTTTCGGACCGGCTCCCCACATTTGGGGGAGATACAATTCGGTCCATAACAGTACCTAATAAGCAGATCATAGAAAAGGAAACCTTCAAGTTCATCAAAAAGAACACAAAATACCATTTCATAAATTACCAATTTGACATGTATTGGAGGTCTGTAGAGCAGAGAAACTCTTAGGCTACTGGTAGAAGTATAGTATAAATTGGTACAACTACTTCAGAGAGTAATTTTGCAATTTCTAGTGAAGTTGAAGATATGTATTTCCTATTATCCTATTATAATCGTATAGTCCTATTATAATTGCTGTAATTCCAATTATGTATGCACAGAGCCTAGACAAAAATGCTTACATTAGCATACAAGGAAACGTATATAAGGATATTCGCTACAGTATTTTTTTCCTATTCCTTAATTTTAATGTCATCTAAGAAAGCTCCTTTTTTAAAAAATTTCTGTAACAGTCTTTATTAAAAATGGTAATTTACAGTGGCCAAAAAATTCAAAACAAATATAACAGCCAATATGATATTGTATTATGAAAGCTACAGTATTTTTAATAGCAAAATTAGAAAATATCTAACAAAGGGAATAAAGTGTAATCCTTCAGTAGAACGAACTAGATCTTCATGTATTTACACGGCAATGTCTGAAAAGCAAAATTTTCAGTGAAATAGGTATTTATGTGTATGATGCTGTTTACATAAGACTTTAAAACACAGAAAACAATACTATATATCCACAGTTTGCCCAGGGTGCCACAGGGTGTTTTGAAGTATGAAGGAAAGAGGGATACTAGTTATCATTTGGCCCCCACAAACTGCTAACTTGAGATAGTTCACTATTTCAGTATAAAAACATGCTACAACCCTTTCTGTAACATCTCACTTGCCAAGCTGGATTTTGGGGGGTCACTGTGACACAAAGCAAGCTCTGTGTGGAAATCAGTGTGGAATAGGGCATGAGGGTTGGCATTGTCCTGTCTGATTCCAGGGCTTGAGACTGTGCAGTGCCCAGTTGGTGCGTCCAAGTAGTAAAAAAGTTTCGTTGTTTAAGAATGAAATAAAATATAAAAATTTTGTTCAGTTGGTGTATATTTTCAAACAGCTACTAAGTTGTTAGGACAAATACTTATGAAGTTGTTTGAGCTTCACTAAATAAATGGAACTCATAGGTATTTCTTTTGGTCTAGGGGTGCTGTGAAAAAATTACTGAGACATTGGCATGTCACAAAGTGAGGATGTCTGGAAACTATCATTTAGTGAACATAAATGAGTAGTGAAAGTAGAAAAATATGGATGCAAAGAATAAACACATATCAACTTCAATATAGTACATCTTTGGGGAGGGGGAAAGGGAATTTAGAAGGAAGGAGTCATTAGTTAATTTGGTAACACTTTCTTTCCATTTGCTTTGCCTTTTTTTTTTTTTTGTATCATTAATCTACAATTGCATGAGCAACATTATGGTTACTAGACTCCCCCCATCATCGAGTCCCCACCACATACCCCATTACAATCACTGTCCATGAGCATAGTAAGATGCTATAGAACCACTACTTGTCTTCTCTGTGTTGTACAGCCCTCCCCGTGCCCCCCCAACATTGTTCACTAATCATAATGCCCCCTTTTCCCCCTTGCTTTTCATTTTTAAAAGGTATTAAATCTAAGTAATTTGTCATATTGAGAGACAGTATAGCATAGCATTTTTTAAAAAGTATTCAAGGAGGCAGAGCCAAGATGGCGCCATGAGTAGAGCAGCAGAAATCTCCTCCCAAAACCATATATATTTTTCAAAATACAACAAATACAACTCTTCCTAAAAGAGAGACCAAAAGACACAGGACAACAGCCAGACTACATCCACACATGCAAGAACCCAGTGCTTCGCAAAGGGGGTAAGATACAAGCCACAGCCCGGCAGGACCCAAGCGCCGCTCACCCCAGCTCCCGGTGGGAGAAGAGGAGTCAGAGAGAGAGGGAGAGGGAGCCGAGGACTGCTGAACACCCAGCCCCAGCCATCCGGACCAGAGCGCAGACACAGTGCGTGCGCGGGGCCCTGGATACTAGGGAAACAGGACAGTAAGACCTGGGAGTGGGTCCCCACAGCTGGTGCCCCTGGGACAAAGAAAAGCAAGTGCTTTTTGAAAGTCTTAAAGGGACAGGGACCCCACAGCTGGATGGAAGCATTTCGGGACACATAGCACAGCAGCTGGGAATCCCAGGGAACTCGAGGCACCCTAAACCCCTGGGTAGCAGCACAGCTTGGAGGCACCTCATCACAATAAACAGCCTCCCACCCATTTCCCCTCCGACGCGGCTCTGCCATATTGGAGCAGCAGCCTAAGGCCAGCCACGCCCACAGCAAACATGGAGCTAAACTCCACAGTGGCTGGGCAAGAATCAGAGACTGCGCACAGCTGCACAGCACAAGCTGCTAAGGATTGCAGTTCTTCCAGAAGAGGAAGGCCACAAGCCAGCAAGAAGGGATGTTCTCCCAGCGAACACATGTGCCAGCTCCCCACAACTACCTCTATTGCCATGAAAAGACAGAAGAATTTGATACAAACCAGATTAACCCAGACATCCTCCCCTGAGAAGGAACCTGGGGAAATAGACCTAACCAATCTCCCTGAAAAAGAATTCAAAATAAAGGTCATAACAATGCTGATGGATCTTCAGAGAAATATGCAAGAGTTAAAGGATGAAGTCCAGAGGGAGATTACAGAAATGAAACAATCTCAGGAAAGATTTATAAGCACAATGGATGAGATGCAAGAGGCCATTGATGGAATAGAAACCAGAGAACAGGAACGCATAGAAGCTGACGCAGAGAAATAAAAGGATATCAAGTAATGAAACAACATTAAGAGAACTGTGTGACCAATCCTAAAGGAACAATATCCACATTATAGGGGTACCAGAAGAAGAAGAGAGAGAAAAAGGGATAGAAAGTGTCTTTAAAGAAATAATGGCTGAAAACTTCCCCAAACTGGGGGAGGAAATAATCGATCAGACCACAGAACTACACAGAACTCCCAACAGAAGGGACCCGAGGAGGACAACACCAAGACACATAATTAAAATGGCAAAGATCAAGGACAAGGACAGAGTTTTAAAGGCAGCTAGAGAGAGGAAAAAGGTCACTTACAAAGGAAAACCCATCAGGCTACCATCAGACTTCTCAACAGAAACCTTACAGGCCAGAAGAGAATGGCATGATATATTTAATGCAATGAAACAGAAGGGCCTTGAACCAAGAATACTGTATCCAGCACAATTATCATTTAAATATGAAGGAGGGATTAAACAATACCCAGACAAGCAAAAGTTGAGGGAATTTGCCTCCCACAAACCACCTCTAGAGGGTATTTTAGAGGGACTGCTCTAGATGGGAGCACTCCTAAGACTAAATAGATGTCACCAGAGAAAATAAAATCACAGCAAAGAAAACAGACCAACGAAATACTAACTAAAGACAAAAAATAAAATCAACCACACAAAAGTAGTTAAAGGAAACACAAAACAGCACAGAATAAAACAAACAACATATAAAGAATGGAGGAGGAAGAATAAGAAGGGAGAGAAATAAAGAATCACCATTTAGCCAGTCTACCTGAAAAAGAATTCAAAACAAAAGTCATAACCATGCTGATGGACTTGCAGAGAAATATGCAAGAACTAAGGAAGGAGAATTCAGAAATAAAACAAGCTCTGGAAGGACTTCAAAACAGAATGGACGAGATGCAAGAGACCATTAATGGACTAGAAAACAGAGAACAGGAACGCAGAGAAGCTGATGCAGAGAGAGATAAAAGGATCTCCAGGAATGAAAGAATTTTAAGAGAGCTGAGTGATCAATCTAAAAGGAATAATATAAGAATCATAGGTATTCCAGAAGAAGTAGAGAGAGAAAAGGGGATAGAAAATGTCTTTGAAGAAATAATTGCTGAAAATTTCCCCAAACTAGGGGAAGAAATGGCCTCTCAGACCACAGAGGTACACAGAACTCCCATGACAAGGGATCCAAGGAGGGCAACACCAAGACACATAATAATTAAAATGGCAAAGATCAAAGACAAGGACAAAGTATTACAAGCAGCCAGAGAGAAAAAAAAGGTTACCTACAAAGGAAAACCCATCAGGCTATCATCAGACTTCTCAACAGAAACCCTACAGGCCAGAAGAGAATGGCATGATATACTTAATGCAATGAAACAGAAGGGCCTCGAACCAAGACTACTGTATCCAGCACGAATATCATTTAAATATGAAGGAGGGATTAAACAATTCCCAGACAAGCAAAAGTTGAGGGAATTTGCCTCCCACAAACCATCTCTACAGGGCATCCTACAGGGACTGCTCTAGATGGGAGCACTCCTAAAAAGAGCACACAACAAAACACCCAACATATGAAGAAGGGAGGAGGAGGAATAAGAAGGGAGAGAAATAAAGAATCATCAGACTGTGTTTATAATAGCTCAACAAGCGAGTTAAGTTAGACAGTAAAACAGTAAAGAAGCTAACCCTAAACCTTTGGTAACCACAAACTAAAAGCCTGCAATGGCAATAAATTCATACCTTTCAATAATCACCCTAAATGTAAATGGACTGAATGCACCAATCAAAAGACACAGAGTAATAGAATGGATAAAAAAGCAAGATCCATCCATATGCTGCTTACAAGAGACTCACCTCAAACCCAAAGACGCGCACAGACTTAAAGTCAAGGGATGGAAAAAGATATTTCAAGCAAACAACAGAGAGAAGAAAGCAGGTGTTGCAATTCTGGTATCAGACAAAACAGACTTCAAAATAAAGAAAGTAACAAAAGACAAAGAAGGACATTACATAATGATAAAGGGCTCAGTCCATCAAGAGGATATAACCATTATAAATATATATGCACCCAATACAGGAGCACAAACACACCTGAAACAAATATTAACAGAACTAAAGGAGGAAATAGAATGCAATGCATTCATTCTAGGAGACTTCAACACACCACTCACTCCAAAGGACAGATCCACCAGACAGAAAATAAGTAAGGACACAGAGGCACTGAACAACACACTAGAACAGATGGACCTAATAGACATCTACAGAACTCTACATCCAAAAGCAACAGGATACACGTTCTTCTCAAGTGCACATGGAACATTCTCCAGAATAGACCACATACTAGGACACAAAAAGAGCCTCAGTAAATTCCAAAAGATTGAAATCCTACCAACCAACTTTTCAGACCACAAAGGCATTAAACTAGAAATAAACTGTTCAAAGAAAGCAAAAAGGCTCACAAACACATGGAGGCTAAACAACACGCTCCTAAATAATCAATGGATCAATGACCAAATCAAAATGGAGATCCAGCAATATATGGAAACAAATGACAACAACAACACTAAGCCCCAACTTCTGTGGGACACAGCAAAAGCAGTCTTAAGAGGAAAGTATATAGCACTCCAAGCATATTTAAAAAAGGAAGAGCAATCCCAAATGAACGGTCTAATGTCACAACTATCAAAATTGGAAAAAGAAGAACAAATGAGGCCTAAGGTCAGCAGAAGGAGGGACATAATAAAGATCAGAGAAGAAATAAATAAAATTGAGAAGAATAAAACAATAGCAAAAATCAATGAAACCAAGAGCTGGTTCTTCGAGAAAATAAACAAAATAGATAAGCCTCTAGCCAGACTTATTAAGAGGAAAAGAGAGTCAACACAAATCAACAGTATCAGAAATGAGAAAGGAAAAATCACAACAGATCCCGCAGAAATACAAAGAATTATTAGAGACTACTATGAAAACCTATATGCTAATAAGCTGGGAAACCTAGGAGAAATGGACAACTTCCTAGAAAAATACAACCTTCCAAGATTGACCCACGAAGAAACAGAAAATCTAAACAGACCAATTACCAGCAACGAAATTGAAGCGGTAATCAAAAAAATACCAAAGAACAAAACCCCCGGGCCAGATGGATTTACCTCGGAATTTTATCAGACATACAGGGAAGACATAATACCCATTCTCCTTAAAGTTTTCCAAGAAATAGAAGAGGAGGGGATACTCCCAAACTCATTCTATGAAGCTAACATCACCCTAATACCAAAACCAGGCAAAGACACCACCAAAAAAGAAAACTACAGACCAATATCCCTGATGAACGTAGACGCAAAAATACTCAACAAAATTTTAGCAAACCGAATTCAAAAATACATCAAAACCATCGTACACCATGACCAAGTGGGATTCATCCCAGGGATGCAAGGATGGCACAACATTCGAAAGTCCATCAATATCATCCACCACATCAACAAAAAGAAAGACAAAAACCACATGATCATCTCCATAGATGCTGAAAAAGCATTTGACAAAGTTCAACATCCATTCATGATAAAAACTCTCAGCAAAATGGGAATAGAGGGCAAGTACCTCAACATAATAAAGGCCATCTATGAAAAACCCACAGCCAACATTATATTGAATAGCGAGAAGCTGAAAGCATTTCCGCTGAGATCGGGAACTAGACAGGGATGCCCACTCTCCCCACTGTTATTTAACATTGTACTAGAGGTCCTAGCCACGGCAATCAGACAAAACAAAAAAATACAAGGAATCCAGATTGGCAAAGAAGAAGTCAAACTGTCACTATTTGCAGATGACATGATACTGTACATAAAAAACCCTAAAGACTCCACCCCAGAACTACTAGAACTGATATCGGAATACAGCAAAGTTGCAGGATACAAAATCAACACACAGAAATCTGTGGCTTTCCTATATACCAACAATGAACCAACAGAAAGAGAAATCAGGAAAACAACTCCATTCACAATTGCATCAAAAAAAATAAAATACCTAGGAATAAACCTAACCAAAGAAGTGAAACACTTATACTCTGAAAACTACAAGTCACTCTTAAAAGAAATTAAAGGGGACACTAACAGATGGAAACGCATCCCATGCTCATGGCTAGGAAGAATTAATATCGTCAAAATGGCCATCCTGCCCAAAGCAATATACAGATTTGATGCAATCCCTATGAAACTACCAGCAACATTCTTCAATGAACTGGAACAAATAATTCAAAAATTCATATGGAAACACCAAAGACCCCGAATAGCCAAAGCAATCCTGAGAAAGAAGAATAAAGTAGGGGGGATCTCACTCCCCAACTTCAAGCTCTACTATAAAGCCATAGTAATCAAGACAATTTGGTACTGGCACAAGAACAGAGCCACAGACCAATGGAACAGACTAGACAATCCAGACATTAACTCAGACATATATGGTCAATTAATATTTGATAAAGGAGCCATGGACATACAATGGCGAAATGACAGTCTCTTCAACAGATGGTGCTGGCAAAACTGGACAGCTACATGTAGGAGAATGAAACTGGACCATCGTCTAACCCCATATACAAAAGTAAACTCAAAATGGATCAAAGACCTGAATGTAAGTCATGAAACCATTAAACTCTTGGAAGAAAACATAGGCACAAACCTCTTAGACATAAACATGAGTGACCTCTTCTTGAACATATCTCCCCGGGCAAGGAAAACAACAGCAAAAATGAACAAGTGGGACTATATTAAGCTGAAAAGCTTCTGTAAAGCAAAAGACACCATCAATAGAACAAAAAGGAACCCTACAGTATGGGAGAATATCTTTGAAAATGACACATCTGATAAAGGCTTGACGTCCAGAATATATAAAGAGCTCACACGCCTCAACAAACAAAAAACAAATAACCCAATTAAAAAATGGGCAAAGGAACTGAACAGACGGTTCTCCAAAAAAGAAATACAGATGGCCAACAGACACATGAAAAGATGCTCCACATCGCTAATTATCAGAGAAATGCAAATTAAAACTACAATGAGGTATCACCTCACACCAGTAAGGATGGCTGCCATCCAAAAGACAAACAACAACAAATGTTGGCGAGGCTGTGGAGAAAGGGGAACCCTCCTACACTGCTGGTGGGAATGTAAACTTGTTCAACCATTGTGGAAAGCAGTATGGAGGTACATCAAAATGCTCAAAACAGACATACCATTTGACCCAGGAATTGCACTCCTAGGAATTTACCCTAAGAATGCAGCAATCAAGTATGAGAAAGACCAATGTACCCCTATGTTTATCGCAGCACTATTTACAATAGCCAAGAATTGGAAGCAACCTAAATGTCCATCGATAGATGAATGGATAAAGAAGATGTGGTACATATACACAATGGAATACTACTCAGCCATAAGAAAAGGGCAAATCCAACCATTTGCAGCAACATGGATGGAGCTGGAGGGTATTTTGCTCAGTGAAACAAGCCAAGCAGAGAAAGAGAAATACCAAATGATTTCACTCATCTGTGGAATATAAGAACAAAGGAAAAACTGAAGGAACAAAACAGCAGCAGAATCACAGAACTCAAGAATGGACTAACAGGTACCAAAGGGAAAGGGACTGGGGAGGATGGGTGGGTAGGGAGGGATAAGGGGGGGCAGAAAAAGAGGGGTATTAAGATTAGCATCCATAGCGGGGTGGGAGAAAGGGGAGGGCTGTACAACACAGAGAAGACAAGTAGTGATTCTACAACAGGTTGCTACGCTGATGGACAGTGACTGTAAAGGAGTATATAGGGGGGACCTGGTATAGGGGAGAGCCTAGTAAACAAAGTATTCGTCATGTAAGTGTAGATTAATGATTAAAAAAAAAAAATGCAGTTCCTATGTGGTGACCTCTAATGAGTTCTACACAATGATATAAAGGACATATAAAAGTGTAGGCAAAGGGTCTGTTTGTGTTTATACAGAGGATCAAAGCCTAATTTGGCAACCCCAAAAATGAACTAATATACGATATGAAAAAGAACTTCCAACATCAGCACTCTCTGGAAGACTCATGACAGAAGATGATCAGAAAAAAAAAAAAAATAAATAAACTTCAACAAAGATCCACGCACTGTCACAGGTGTAGATGCCCTCATCCCACCAGTTCCTGGACTTGCCATGGGAAAGATGAAGGAGATATCTAAGCTGGCCTGTGCATGCAGTAAAACAAAAATTGGACTGGATCTATACTGTTGGAACTCAACCAAGAATTAGGAGAAGTGCAAATTGTAGCACTCCAAAATCTTACAACCACAGACTATTTATCGTTAAAAGAACATATGGGATATGAACAGTCCCCAGGAATGGGGTGTTCTAGTTTATCTGAATTCTCTCAGACTGTTTAAGTTCAGTCGGACAATATCCACCATATCATAGATAAGTTTTCACAAATGCCTAAGGTGCCTAACTGGTTTTCTTGGTTTCACTGGAGATGGCTGGTAATTACAGGTATGCTTTGGTTAGGTAACTATATTCCTATTATGTTAATGTGTGTGCACAATTTAATTAGTCGTTTAAAACCTATCCATGCTGAAGTTACTCTACAAGAAGATATGTCAAAGAAATAATCAATCTTCCCAGGTTTTCTTCTGCCTGCTACTTCTATAGCTTTTCTCCTTCCTACCTAATCACAACCTTTAAATAGAACTCGTGCCACATGTCGAATTTACCGAGTATCATAATTCTTCCAAGTGGTAAAGACACCTCAAGACAAATGCTGGGCATAGAAGCCACAGGGCATAAATATGCAAAGAAGTAAAAAGCTAACCTTTTCAAACGATAAGGCTTCTCTCTCACTTACCAACTTAACATTTCCCTGTATGGCCCCGGAAGATGACTGGTTAGCCAGAGACGGGTAAGATTCCTCAAGGGAGGAACAACCTAAGACAGGCACAGTCGCAGGGGGCCATCTGGTGAGAAAATGGGGAGCAGCCGAGGTGAGGCTTAGAACCTCCCCCCTCATGTTCTGAGAGAAATCTTCTGCATACATGGATGTTTATTGCCCTCGTCTAGCGCGGATTAACACATAGTCTACAGGCACACACCTGATCATCTACATTTGCTCTCTTACAACACTAAACTCTGTTTTCTACCTTTATCTCGTATCTACCTACCACTTCAGCATTTTATTAAAAATAATAATAATAGAGAAATGTGGTATCCACATATAAATCAAGTTTAAAAATCAAATGAATATTCATATTTGAACTGACTGTGTATAGTTCATAATGCATTAACAAAACCGAAAGCTTCTGTGATGACTGCCCTTGCACTGTTCACCATGTAACTTATTCACTATGTAAGAATTTGTACTCCATGTAAGAATTTGTTCCTTATGCATCAGAAGATTGGAGACTGACGAAAATTAGGCTTGGGGTGGATTAATGAGTGTGCATTGAGTATTGACCCCCCTATACAGAAATTTATTGTGGTTAACAACTATTTGATCAATAAATATGAGAGATGCCCTCACAAAAAAAAAAATATATATATATATATATATATACACTTCCAATTGTAAAATAAATAAGTAACCGGGATGTAATGTATAGCATAAGGAATATAGTCAAAATATTGTAACAACTTGGTATGGTGATACCTGGTACCTAGAATTATCATGTATATAAATGTTGAGTCGCTGTGTTGTACACCTGAAACTAATGTAATGCAATGCTGTTGTCAACTACCCTTCAATAAAAAAAAAAAAAAAAGTTAAAAAAAAAAAAAAAAAAAAAAAAAAGAATCACCAGACAGTATTTATAACAGCTCCATAAGAGAGTTAAGTTAGACAGTAAGATACTAAAGAAGCTAACCTTGAACCTTTGGTAACCACAAATCTAAAGCCTGCAATGGAAATAAGTACATATCTTTCAATAGTCACCCTAAATGTAAATGGATTGAATGCACCAATCAAAAGATACAGAGTAATAGAATGGATTAAAAAAAGCAAGACCCATCTATATGCTGCTTACAAGAAACTCACCTCAAACCCAAAGACATGCAGAGACTAAAAGTCAAGGGATGGAAAAAGATATTTCATGCAAACAACAGGCAGAAAAAAGCAGGTGTTGCAGTACTAGTATCAGACAAAATAGACTTCAAAACAAAGAAAGTAATAAGAGATAAAGAAGGACATTACATAATGATAAAGGGCTCAGTCCAACAAGAGGATATAACCATTATAAATATATATGCACCCAAAACAGGAGCACCCGCATGTGAAACAAATACTAACAGAACTAAAGGAGGAAACAGAATGCAATGCATTCGTTTTAGGAGACTTCAACATGCCACTCACTCCAAAAGATAGATCCACCGGACAGAAAATAAGTAAGGACACGGAGGCACTGAACAACACACTAGAACAGATGGACCTAATAGACCTCTACAGAACTCTACATCCAAAAGCAACAGGATACACATTCTTCTCAAGTGCACATGGAACATTCTCCAGAATAGACCACATACTAGGCCACAAAAAGGAGCCTCAGTAAATTCAAAAAGATTGAAATCTTACCAACCAACTTTTCAGACCACAAAGGTATGAAACTAGAAATAAATTGTACAAAGACAGCAAAAAGGCTCACAAACACATGGAAGCTTAACAACATGCTACTAAATAATCAATGGATCAATGACCAAATTAAAATAGAGATCCAGCAATATATGGAAACAAATGACAACAAAAACACAAAGCCCCAACTTCTGTGGGACGCAGCGAAAGCAGTCTTAAGAGGAAAGTATATAGCGATCCAGGCATATTTAACGAAGGAAGAACAATCCCAAATGAATAGTCTAATGTCACAATTATTGAAATTGGAAAAAGAAGAACAAATGAGGCCTAAGGTCAGCAGATGGAGGGACATAATAAAGATCAGAGAAGAAATAAAATTGTGAAGAATAAAACAATAGAAAAAAAATCAATGAAACCAAGAGCTGGGTCTTTGAGAAAATAAACAAAATAGATAAGCTTCTAGCCCGACTTATTAAGAGAAAAAGAGATTAAACACACATCAACAGAATCAGAAATGAGAAAGGAAAAATCACGACGGACCCCACAGAAATACAAAGAATTATTAGAGAATACTATGAAAACCTACATGCTAACAAGCTGGAAAACCTAGGAGAAATGGACAACTTCCTAGAAAAATACAACCTTCCAAGACTGACCCAGAAAGAAACAGAAAATCTAAACAGACCAACTACCAGCAATGAAACTGAATCAGTAATCAAAAAACTACCCAAGAACAAAACCCCCAGGCCAGATGGATTTACCTCAGAATTTTATCAGACATACAGAGAAGACATAACACCCATTCTCCTTAAAGTTTTCCAAAAAACAGAAGAGGAGGGAATACTCCCAAACTCATTCTATGAAGCCAACATCACCTTAATACCAAAACCAGGCAAAGACCCCACCAAAAAAGAAAATTACAGACCAATATCCCTGATGAACGTAGATGCAAAAATACTCAACAGAATATTAGCAACCCGAATTCAAAAATATATCAAGAGGATCATACACCATAACCAAGTGGGATTCATCCCAGGGATACAAGGATGGTACAACATTTGAAAATCCATCAACATCATCCACCATATCTCCTGGCTAGGAAGAATTAATATCGTCAAAATGGCCATCCTGCCCAAAGCAATATACAGATTCAATGCAGTCCCTATCAAATTACCAACAGCATTCTTCAATGAACTGGAATAAATAGTTCAAAAATTCATACGGAACCATCAAAGACCCCAAATAGCCAAAGCAATCCTGAGAAGGAAGAATAAAGTGAGGGGGGTATCTCGCTCCCCAACTTCAAGCTCTACTACAAAGCCACAGTAATCAAGACAATTTGGTACTGGCACAAGAACAGGGCCACAGACCAGTGGATAGAGACTCTATCATTAACCCAAACATATATGGCCAATTAATATATGATAAAGGAGCCATGGACATACAATGGGAAAATGACAGTCTCTTCAACAGATGGTGCTGGCAAAACTGGACAGCTACATGTAAGAGAATGAAACTGGATCACTGTCTAACCCCACACAAAAGTAAACTCCAAATGGATCAAAGACCTGAATGTAAGTCATGAAACCATAAACTCTTAGAAAAAAACATAGGCAAAAATCTCATGGACATAAACATGAGTGACTTCTTCATGAACATATCTCCCTGGGAAAGGGAAACAAAAGCAAAAATAAACAAGTGGGACTACATCAAGCTAAAAAACTTCTGTACAGCAAAGGACACCATCAATAGAACAAAAAGGTATCCTACAGTATGGGAGAACATATTCATAAATGACAGATCCGATAAAGGATTGACATCCAAAATATATAAAGAGCTCACCTCAACAAACAAAAAGCAAATAATCCAATTAAAAAATGGGCAGAGGAGCTGAATAGACAGTTCTCTAAAGAAGAAATCCAGATGGCCAACAGGCACATGAAAAGATGCTACGCATCCCTAATCATCAGTGAAATGCAAATTAAAACCACAATGAGATATCACCTCACACCAGTAAGGATCGCCATCATCGAAAAGGCAAACAACAACAAATGTTGGAGAGGTTGTGGAGAAAGGGGAACCCTCCCACACTGCTGGTGGGAAGGTAAATTAGTTCAACCATTGTGGAAAGCAGTATGGAGGTTCCTCAGAATGCTCAAAATAGAAATACCATTTGACCCAGGAATTCCACTTCTGGGAATTTACCCTAAGAATGCAGCACTTCAGTTTGAAAAAGACAGATGCACCCCTATGTTTATTGCTGCACTATTTACAATAGCCAAGATATGGAAGCGACCTAAGTGTCCATCAGTAGATGAATGGATAGAGAAGAGGTGGTACATATACACAATGGAATATTACTCAGCCATAAGAAAAAAACAGATCCTACCATTTGCAACAACATGGATGGAGCTGGAGGGTATTATGCTCAGTGAAATAAGCCAGGCAGAGAAAGACAAGTACCAGATGATTTCACTCATGTGTGCAGTATAAGAACAAAGAAAAACTGAAGGAACAAAACAGCAGCAGACTCACAGAACCCAAGAATGGACTAACAGTTACCAAAGGGAAAGGGACTGGGGAGGATGGATCTGAAGGGAGGGATAAGGGTGGGGAAAAAGAGAGGGGGTATTATGATTAGCATGTATAATGTGGGGGGGGCATGGGGAAGGCTGTGCAACACAGAGAAGACAAGTAGTGATTCTACAACATCTTACTATGGTGATGGACAGTGACTGTAATGGGGTTTGTGGGGGGAGACTTGGTGAAGGGGGGACCCTAGTAAACATAATGTTCTTTATGTAATTGTAATTTGATAACAACAAAAAAGGAATAAAAGCAAAACGAGGACATTTAAGAAAATGAATTTGAAAATGAAAAGAATGTCACTTTGTAAATATTTTATGTTAACAAACTTTCAATTTCAAAAGTTATCAGAACAATAATTTAAGTGTTTTATGTAATAACAGTGCCAGCTGTTTACTGATCAGAATTTTTCACATTCTGATTTGTTATCATGGTATCATTTGCAGTGTTTCTTTATCCACTATCAACTTGTAGCTGGGTTTAGAAGCTTGTTTTCAGATGGGGGATTTTTTGGTGAGAACACCTCACAGATGGTGCCGTGTGTCCTTCTGCATTGCGGCCCAAGTACAGGTCTATTTGTCTCACCTCAGTGAGGCTGAGATTGATCAGTGGGTTCAGATGTTTGTTAGTTTGACCCACTCATGAAAAGTTCCCTATCAGTCTTGAACTTGAAGGTATTAACAGTCATTATAATTGCCTGGATTCCTTATTTCCTTCAGGGATGCAAAATATAATTTTCTAAATGCATCTTTCCTTCTGCTTTTAAGAGTTTACATGCAATCAAGAACGCTCCCTCATCAGTTAATTAACATGGTTTTGTTGAGATACAATTTGTACAAGATGGCAGTAGCTTTTTTTTATTTAGTGTTTTTTTCTTAAATTAAGGTATCATTGATATACAATTTTATGAAGGTCTCACATGAACATTGTGGTTTCAGCATTCACCCATACTATTACGTCCCTCCTCCACCCCATTGCAGTCACTGTTTATCAGCATAGTAAGATGCTATATAGTCATTATCTTCTCTTTGCTGAGCTGCCTTCCCTGTGATCTACCTATATTGTGATTGCAAATTTTACTGCCCCTTAACCTTAATCCCCTTCTCCCTCCCTCCCCACCCACCCTCCCTAACCCTTTCCCTTTGGTAACCACTAGTCCCTTCTTGGAGTCTGTGAGTCTGCTGCTGTTTTGTTCCTTCAGTTTTTGCTTTGTTCTTATACTCCAGAAATGAGTGAAATCATTTGGTACTTGTCTTTCTCCACCTGGCTTATTTCACTGAGCATAATCCATGTTGTCACAAATGGTAGGATTTGTTTTCTTTTTATGGCTGAATAATACTCCATTGTGTATATGTATCACATCTTTATCCACTCCTCTGGCAGTAGCTAAGTTTAATAGAGACATAGCGTGTCTGGCATGCTTCCATCTGGGTTCTCTTGCTCATCCCAGCTTCTTACTGCAGGGAAGATTAAGGCCCAATCTCATCTTTTATACCTGAAGCACAGAAGCTGCCAATGAGTGGTGGAATATTTAGTGTTCCCCTTACTTCCCTATGTTCAAATCTCACTCATTTTCAAGGCCATCCATCCCCTTCACAGGTCTCCTAGCCCAGGGTTCTCCCTCTGGGATGTCATCTCTTCCTCCTATGAGCTTTAGATATTCGACAAACTTCCCTTCTGTTATATGTTATAGTCACTGCATTCGTTTTTTTTTTTTTTTACTGATGTTATTTATTTATTTATTTATTTACTTACTTACTTACTTATTTTGAGAGGGCATCTCTCATATTTATTGATCAAATGGTTGTTAACAACAATAAAATTCTGTATAGGGGACTCAATGCACAATCATTAATCAACCCCAAGCCTAATTCTCAACAGTCTCCAATCTTCTGAAGCATAACGAACAAGTTCTTACATGGTGAACAGTGCAAGGGCAGTCGTATCACTGAAACTTTAGGTTTTGATTACGCATCATGAACTATAAACAAGTCAGATATGATTATTCATTTAATTTTTATACTTGATTTATATGTGAATCCCACATTTCTCCCTTATTTTTTTTTAATAAAATGCTGGAGTGGTAGGTAGATGCAAGATAAAGGTAGAAAACATAGTTTAGTGCTGTAAGAGGGCAAGTGTAGATGATCAGGTGTGTGCCTATAGACCAAGTATTAATCCAAGCTAGACAAGGGCAACAAAACATCCACAGATGCAAAAGATTTCTCTCAAAATAGGAGGGGTGAGGTTCTGAGCCTCACCTCTCTTGATCCCCAATTTCTCACCTGATGGCCCCCCTGCGACTGTGCCTGTCTTAGGTTGTTCCTCCCTTGAGGAATCTTACCCGTCTCTGGCTAACCAGTCATCTTCCGGGGCCATACAGGGAAATGTAAAGTTGGTAAGTGAGAGAGAAGCAATATTGTTTGAAAAGGTTAGCTTTTTACTTCTTTGCAGATTTATGCCCTGTGGCTTCTATGCCCAGCATTTGTCTTGAGGTATCTTTACCACTTGGAAGAATTATGATACTCGGTAATTTTCGATATGAGGCACGAATTCTACTAAAGTGTTGTAATTAGGAGGGAAGAAGAAAAGCCCCTTCGCGAGGTTCTCACAGGTGTGGATGTGGTCTGGATGTTGTCCTATGTCTTCTGGTCTCTCTTTTAGGAAGAGTTGTCTTTGTTGTATTTTCAAAAATATATGTGGTTTTCGGAGGAGATTTCCGCTGCTCTACTCATGCCGCCATCTTGGCTCCGCCACTGCATCCGTTTTTAAGAAACTTTTCCTTTACTCCTTGTGATAGTCAATTTTTAATGTATTTTATCTTCTTTTCTAGATTCCTCAGGAGTGGGTTTATGTTTGATTTAGCTTTCTATCTCCATAGTGACTAGCATTTCTTAACCTTTTATGGGAAGTCAATAATTATTTAATTAAAAAAACTAATGAACAAGAAAAGAAGGAACCTTTGAGGCTTCTCAGCCTTGGACTTTTTCCTTTCTCTTAAAGATGAATGAGTATGTTATGAATCTAGCACAGAATAACAAGTTTTAACAATTTAGAAACATGATAGACTTCTCTAAGTAACTATTAAAAATGAATTGTTAAGGGAGGAACAACCTAAGACAGGTACAGTCACAGGGGGGCCATCAGGTGAGAAATTGGGGATCAACAGAGGTGAGGCTTAGAACCTCACCCCCCCTGTTTTGAGAGAAATTTTCTGCATCCGTGGATGTTTTGTTGCCCTTGTCTAGCTTGGATTAATACTTAGTCTATAGGCACACACCTGATCATCTACATTTGCCCTCTTACAGCACTAAACTATGTTTTCTACCTTTATTTTGCATCTACCTACCACTTCAGCATTTTATTTTAAAATAATAATAATAATAATAAGGGAGAAATGTGAGATTCACATATAAATCAAGTATAAAAATCAAATGAATAATCATATCTGACTTGATTGTTTATAGTTCATGATGCGTGATCAAAACCGAAAGTTTCTGTCATATGACTGCCCTTGCACTGTTCACCATGTAAGAACTTATTCACTATGTAAGAACTTGTTCACCATGTAAGAACTTGTTTGTTATGCTTAAGAAGATTGGAGAATGTTGAGAATTAGGCATGAGGTTGATTAATGATTGTGCATTGAGTCCCCTATACAGAATTTTATTGTTGTCAACAACCATTTGATCAATAAATATGAGAGATGCCCTCTCAAAAAAAAAAAAAAAATATATATATATATATATAAACACACTTCCAATTGTAAAATAAATAAGTAACCGGGATGTAATGTATAGCATAAGGAATATAGTCAAAATATTGTAACAACTTGGTATGGTGATAGCTGGTACCTAGAATTATCATGTATATAAATGTTGAATCACTGTGTTGTACACCTGAAACTAATGTAATGTAATACTGTGTGTCAACTACCCTTCAATAAAATTTAAAAAATGAATTGTTAATCAACTTTTCATTATAATGGATCCAATTGAATTGTAACACTGTAACTCTCTAGATACCAAGAACAAACTTTCATGTTCTTCTAAGATGTTTTTCCTGTTTTATCTGCCTGTATTTTTTCCAGCTTTACTGGGATATAATTGATACAAACATTGCATAAGTTTAAGGTGCACAGCATATTGATCTGATATACTTACATACTACAAAGTGATTACCACTAGAGCATTAGCTAATGCCTCCATTCAGTCACATAATTGTAATTTCTTTTTTGTGCTGATGCGTCTATCTTTAGATGCCTGCTAAAGTAAGCCATGAGTGTTATATCCCAAAGCACCCCTTAATCATTGTTGTTGCAAACAACTATTGCCATAAGAATGAGTAGCATATGCAACAATTTAATGTGCTTCATTCACTATGAAAAAAATTTCAATTTCTGGGTTTTGAAAGAGAAATTTTATTAATCTAAACATAAATCAGGACAATGTGGAAAATTCCAAAACCTGAAAATGCAAACTTCAATTCTATACTTCTGTGGGCAAACAATACTCTCTATTGCCAGTATGTGACCATTTTAATGGAAAAATTTTTTGAAGGTTGATAATTTCTCAAAATTTTTAATAAGATGGTGTTATATATAAAAATGATAGCAAAGCAATGAAAGTTCTTTCTTACCAAGAAATCAAGCTTTTCATTTAGATTGTGGACTTTTCCAGTTTGTCTCCCAATAAGATAGCTGTATCTCTGATGTTCTTGGCTTCATTTACATCAAAGTCTGTAATCTAAGATTAAAAATATTTGTGCTCTGTGGCATCTTGCTACACTGATGGACAGTGACTGTGGTGGGGTGTGTGTGGGGGACTTGATAATATGGGTGAATGCAGTAACCACAATGTTGCTCATGTAAAAACTTCATAAGACTGTATATCAATGATACCTAATAAAAATGTATTTCTGCTCACTTCCAATATTTTCACACCCATTGGAACATTTAACAATAAGTACTTTACTAGTTTAACAATCAAAGAGATCTTCAGTGGCTAGCATAGAAGTGTAGAACTTAGAGCTAGAAGGATTTCAAGAATTTTACCCAAAGCACATAAACATCTGAAACTGTGTTTTTGTAGGTTCAAGACAGTAAACATAATGTTAAATTCACCTCAATAACCTGATCTTGAAATGCCTTTTCATTAGCAATTAACTCTGAAGGTTGTGATTTTGTCTTTATGTTTAAGTAGCTGAGAAAAAAAAGCATTTTATATTACAGAGGAGAGGAAATAAGACTACATTTTATACCTTGTGAAGTGCAATCTCTGGTCTCCAAAAGATATACTGTTTTCATCCTCTTCCTGTAATACACCATAGCTTTGAGTACCACTGTGCGCAGAGTCCGTGAGTCCTAGCAAGTCATCAAACCTGAGGATGGGCTTGGAACTCCAGGGAGATTATCCTAATAGTAAGACCATTATAATTTTTTAAAGGAAAACAAAAAGTAGCCAATAATAGTTGCAGTTTATAATAATTTTTTCACTTATTCCTTCAGTATAACAATCAATCTTAATATTCAATATTCAAGATTCTCTAAGTATCAGTGAGGTAAGGTATGCTGCACAGAATTTTTTTACTATAAACAATATCTAATATTTTTTTAAAAAAGAAAAAAAAGTTAAGAACTCCCCATGTAACTCTCATCCAACTTTGACTATTCCACAAATGGCCAATCTTGCATCATTTAATCCCCAACCACTTCCTCTTCCCTCCATCCTCCTTCACTGAATCAAATCAAGACTTCATTTCATCTCATCTGTCAGTATTTCAGTAATTATACAGAAATTTACCAAAAGAACATGAATATCTGAAATTGTATTTCTGTAGCAGTCTGCTCCAAACCTCAACTGGGCTTATTTTAGAAGGCTGGTTTAAGAAGTGGAGGACAGGAGCTTGTCTGCATGTCTGTTTGTTCCCTGATCTTTTCTCTACATGCTATTCTGGAAAATCCCCCAGAATACCTGCAACACATCCTCTATCCACCTCAGTTCAGAGAAGTAATTTCCTGACAGTATAGGACTTTTAATTGGTCAGGACACAATCCCAAACTTAAGTATGTTTTATTTCTTTATTCCAGATAAATGTGTCACTTCTGTATTTGTCTCGGATTAAAGCTGGCATAAGTTAACCTCCTGGCATACCTTCCCTATTTAACTGACCCTCTTAATTTCATCCTTTAGTCTCTGGACCACTGACCAGAGAATCGCTGAAGAAATCCCAGGGGCCCTTACCTTTGGCCCATTGAGAAAGAAAATAGAAAATGATTTGCTTTCAAAATATCCATTATTCCAAGTAATAAAGTTTGAAATCACTATAGGAATGTCAAAATACACTATACACTATTCTTCAGCAGTCAGTAGTGCTGTGCAAAAGTGAAAAAATAATCATACCAATTTTTTGGTAGATAGGAGATTTTCTAATAGACTTACATTATGAAACAAGTCAAATGTTGAACAATATAGCTCCTTAGTAAGGGCCATAGTAAAGCTTATCTGGTCTCCAAAAACAGTTCTTTAAGAAATCCCAAATTTGAAGAGTTTGTTTATACTTTTGTATTCCCTTTTGACTACTTTTTCACTAAAAATGATATAACTTTCTAGACTGAAGAATAAATTCAGTACCTCTTTATCTAAATTTTTCTTTATAAGATGGAAGCTCTTCAATTTTTGTAGCATTATATCAATACCTTTCTCACTCTCTTCTACATGGTCGGCAACATGGTCTCTTCTACTGGTGATGTCCTAAGGGTAACAGTTTGAGAAGCTATATTAAAAAGTTTTCAGTAAAGCTAAAAGGACAAAGAAAAAAATGCAAAAGAAACGAATCTCCCTTCTAAGTGACCAAACCAAAGGAGGTAAAGTGATATTGAATTCAATTCTTCAATTACTCTTCATAAAACATCTAATAAAGAGTTAGTGCAGAAATAATTCATATAGATTCATACTTCTATGTAAGTTGTTATTGGGAAAGATTAGTATAATTGCTGGCAAGTTAATACTCATCTATAATAACTACACATACTTATATACATTCATATATATATTCCTCTCTTAATTTAGTCAGTTTTCAAATCCAAATTTTGGACAAATTATTATACTTGACATCCTCAATAGCTCTGAAACTCTAGATGTACTCAAAATGAAGGTGTTTGTACCAATAGTACTTGAGGGTCCAAAGTGCATGCATCGGACTCAGCCTGCCTGGATTTGTATCTGAGTTCTGCCACTCAGAACTCAGACTGAGACTTTGGATAAGAAACTCAAAAATAGTCAAGGACAGCAGCCAGGATCATTGGATCATTTTAGCTACTTAAGATGAAGAAACTGAGGCTAAGAAAGGTAAAGTTATCTGGCTAAGTCACAAACAGTGAGGAAGTAGTAAAGCTAGGATTCAAATTCAACTGACACTAGCTTCATTTTCATTCCACTAATATGCACAGTTCCACACTGCCTTCCCTCTGCCCCAAAACCTGTATTTTAGACTGCGTAAACAGCTCCCTAATGTGAATAGTCACGAATCAGGAGCAGACTGACCAAAATACAGTACTATTGCCCGGAGAAAGTGTTCCTGAAATGTGGGAAATACTAAATGAAGGGATTTGCCTATGTCTTTTTTATCCTATTATATTCTCTTACTGTAGACTTGTGGGAATTAGGTGGTGAAGACAGATAAACAGAAGGAAGCAGCAGGAAGGAGGCAGGGCTGTTTGGTTGGTTTAAGGTTCTGTATTTTTCCCTGCCATTAAAAAATATGAATTTAAAAAATTATGTGGCATGTGATAAGTCCTACCATCAGAGCCTGAAAATTGTGAAAATTGGAAGCCAGCTGAGTTCACATCTGGAAGATTCAGGTTTTCTTCTTCACAAGGTAAGCAATTCAGGAACAAATTAGAATGTTTCTTTGCATCCTACATGTACACAATTTAGATTTGTCACAAAAAGAGAATCTGGATTATTTTTTTAAGTAAAATGCTGAACAAAATACCATTCTTCAAAGAACTTTGAGCATTGGTTCTCAAAGTTCTTGATTCTCAGGACCCATGTAAACTCTTAAAAATTATTGAGGACCCCATAAACCATTTGGTTATGTATTTCTATCAATATTTATTGTATTAGAAATTACAACTGAACACTTAAAAATATTTGTTTACTAATCATTTATATAACAGTAAATCCATTATGTATCAATATCAATCACTTTTTTTTAAGTTACATTTTCCAAAACAAAAAGTGAAAAGAGTGGCACTGTTTATGTTTTTTGCAAATATTTTTAATGCTGGCTTAATAGAAGACAGCTCGATTCTTGTATTTGCTTCACACATTCCATCAGCAAAGGAGAACAATAACACTAACACATCACAGTTGCTAGAAAACTCCACTGCACACTTGTGAAAGAATGAGAGTTAAAAAGGTAGTAATGTCTCATATTGTGAGTGGACCTCACAACACTCTCACAATTTGAAAACACCGACCTACAGCCGCTAAGAACAAAACTAAAAGCAGAGTAAGAATGACTTGGGGATGTTAAAGACAATAATTAGTCAAGATAAAACAAAGAACTTCACTGCTTTTTAAAAGAAAGCTCAAGAAAAAATTTATATACTGTGGTAAATTTCTGTATGGCTATACTAATTCATTCAGAGTTTACCAATTCAAAATTTTTGGTTAACTTAAGGTCACCTTTGCTTAGTGTTAGGCTAGAGGAAGGAAAAACAAGGACATGCAAACAGAACAGAGATGCCATAGGGGGAGAACAGACCAGACCCCAAGGTCCGTGCCTTATATGGAAAGGGGACAACTCTTCCTGAATTCCATCCTTCTGATGTGCCAACTAAGACCCGGATGTCAGCCTCCTCCCTCTTGGAAGGAAAAAAAGTTTCTAGTTGTCTATTATGTTACCTTTAGCCAATCATACCTCTCCACGCCCCCTAGGATAGCTTGCCCACTCCTCCCCCTCCTAATCCCTTCTAAGCCCCCACCTCCCTGACCAGGTGTGACTTCCCCGGCCTGTACTACCCAGACCACAGAATATCACCCAGGAATTGCACTCAAATTAACTACCTGGCCCTTTGTTGCCTCTCTTCACCTGCTTATTTTGGCTAGAATTTATCTTACATTTAGGTCAGTGGTTCTTAAAAGTGTGTGATCCCTGGACCAGTGCACCTGTGAGACCTTGTGGAATAACATATATGGGGGCCCTACTGCACACCTACTCAATCAGAAACTTCGGTGGGCCACAGCAGTCTACGTTTTCACAGCTGATACTGATGCAAGTTTGAGAACCACTGGCTCAGATAATCTTTCCTTCTGGAGATCAGAGAGAATTTTTTAAACATAGAAAACAATATTTTCATAAGAATTATTAAAAATAATAGAATGATTTACTTGCAAACAATACTTAATACTGATATATTCATGAAAAGAGAGTCCACAAAGGACATCCTCAGGCAACATGTCAGCTCAGTTCAAGTTATTATATGTATCAACAAATATAAACATAAGCACACATTTTCTTGAGATTGGCTTTCTAGTCCTAAGTATTCAGATTTGGTAAGATGGTACCATAAATATTTCAAAGCAGGCCTATGAAACTGAAATGCGCTCTGGATGGTGAAAATAATCACTTCCAGGATGTACTTCCTGATTGTCTGCCAAAAAAAACATTTGAACTGCAGAGAGTACAAAGTTACAGCCTCTCCAAACATATGGATAAGAGGGTGTCATGCTGTCTTTAACAGATATTAACTAGACTTATTGTGGTGACTATTTTGCAATATATGTAAATATTGAATCATTACATTGTACACCCGAAACTAATATAATGTATACGTCAATTATAACTCAACAAAATAAGGTAATAATTTTTTTTTGGTTGGCAATGTCGTTATTATTTTTTTATCAAAGTATCATTGATATATAATCTTATTGTAAAAATGTAGTAATTTAACCTCCATTTGCCCCATGGTCCCAAGCACATAAGCCGGTGAGAATTATGCCTGGGCTTGCCTGTGGCTTGTTCCACCTTATCTCTAAACATCCCGACCCTCCCCCAAGGCAACAGGCCGTGAGGATCCGCCACAATAAAAGGCACCATGCTCTGCACCACGCTGCTGCTCTCTCTTTGTCTCTGTCTCTCTCTCTCCCCCTTCCCTCTGGGGCAGCCACTCCCTCTTTCAGATAATAAAGTCTCTTGCGTGGGCCCGTGTCTCCTGAGTCATTCTGGGTAAGGAGGGTCACGGCAAGATACCCTTTCACTTATGAAGGTTTCACATGAACAACATTGTAGTTTTGACATTCATCCATATGAAGTCCTCACACACACCCCATGGCAGTCACTGTTTATCAGCAAGTAAGATGCTATAGTCATTTAAAGGTCATAATTTTACAAAATCATTATGTGATAAAGGTTTATTTTACCCTGTAAGCCAAATATGTATTAAACTATTCCATTTTATTGTTGAATAGGCAGACATGGTATGAAAATGAGACAGGGACGGTTGATGTGTCAGAGTAGGGTGAGGGCCTCCAGAGGGGGCAGGGTGGGATATTTTCAGTCAGAGCAATTCTACGTACAAGGAAACCCCCCCTACTAAAACTGTTGAACATTAAGCTCTAGAATCATTCTTCAGTGAGAACAGTTAATGTTCCCTGTTAGGCTGCAGGCATCAGGGGAAGGGGTGAGCCTGATGGACAAGCGCAGGCCTCACCAAAAGAGGCAAAGAGACCAACAGGTTCCAGTCTGACAACATTCCAGAGCCTGATCAGATAACCCTCCCAACTAGAGCCCTTCCTCCAAGCTAAAGGATTAGTGGTAACTTTCCAGTACCTGGCTAAAGGCCAATGAGAGACCCCCACGTACCCTAGATGAGCCAATCTTCGCGCCAATGTAAATCTTTGCTCTCCCTCCCCCTGCCTTTTTAAAAAACTTGCTGCCTGCCCTGCTGGGGGTGACTTCCCTGGCCTGTGTTTCAGACCACGGAACATCACCCGGGGGTGGCATTCAAATAAACTACCTGGCCCTTTGTTGCCTCTCTTGGCCTGCTTACTTTGGTCGAAATTTATTGGAATTTATCTTACATTCCCCAGATAAAGAAGAGTAACACATGTTTTTTATGCTAATCATTTGTAATTGTGTGTAAGATTCACTTTAGCATACTAAAAGGCCCAGGCCTTTCCTCCTTCAGATCTGACAAGGTGATTTTGCAAACTGAGCAACTAATTTAGCTTGCAGACCCAGCTGTAGACGACATGGTAAAAGGCAGGAAGAATTCCACTGTAAAGATAAGATTGCATTTTAACACCCAGGATGTTCAAGAGGCAGGATTCTTTAGCAAATAGACAATACCTCAGCCCACCTTGGGGGCTGGGCAGGCAGCCTTTTGATAAGCTCCCAGACCAAGACGTTGGTATCCCAGAGAGAAATCAAGGCAGGAAATTCCTTATGTTAATTTTTAATATTCAGGGACACTTAACAAGTCCACACCCCTAAACTTTTTCATGTTCCCAAATATCCTCAACTGCCTATAAAACTCCTTAGACAACGCACCACTATGCACTCTCCTGTCCCCTCCTGGCGTGAGCTGGGAGTTCTGTCTTTTCATTTTATCTCTAAATAAAAGCCTGTACCTTGCTCTCCTACCTTGAGTGTTTGCGAGGCTCATTCTTCAGCATCGTGAACAAGAACCCTGGGAGCCGTCTATGGCACACAACATAGGGCGCTTGTCCGCCACTTAAATGGGACTACTCCGACTGCCGATCTCAAAGTCTCGAGCGACAGGTTCCCCTGCATCTCAGTGGATCCCCCGTCTCCCTTGGGAGCTGGGAATGTCACCTGTGGAGGTCAGGATTCCCTTTCAGAGGCATGTGGGTAAAATTGAAACATTTCCAGAATATCTTGCCTGGCTTTAGTATATCTGCATATCAATAGGCGTTCAGAGGTGGAAAGAAGTATGGCTTTAGTGCATTTGCATCTTTCCTCAGGGGTTGGAGAAGTTCATCTAATATCAGTGGGTGATTACCTGAGTAACAGAGGGCTTATCTGTATCTGAGAGGTGAGGGGGAGGGCCGGTGTGGTTGCTGCTGGAGCAGAGAAGATGGACTGGGACTGCAGTTTGTGAGAAATAAACAGGTTTTAAACTTTTTTCTCCCTTTGACTGATTTTGGTTTTTAGGGGTATTTTGTCCCAGGATTTCCTTTCCCTGGACTTACAGGCATCTCCTTGGATGCGAGGGTCTGAGGAAAGCTGTGGGCAACTGCGAGAGTCTAGGCTGAGGCTACACTTCATTGGCTTCTCAAAGGTCCGCGTGTCTGGAATCAGACCCCGACAGCCCAACTGGGTACCCATGAGGAGTGTCTCTTTTTCTGTCTCTGACTTCCAGCCTGCTTCTTCAGGCCACCGTGGCCTCTGAGTGAGGCAGGGGGCATCCCTCTCCCCTAACTTTATCAATTTCATGGAACCTGATGCTCACTGCCACAATTGTGGTAGGAGACCTGTGCTTCACTCTTATTCTTGACTAAATGCTGTCCTTTTTAATCTCATAAAAATGTGTCTGGGCACCTGTTAGCCACTTAAAAGGTGATTAGTGTTGGCTACGAGTCTTAAGTCTTGAGTGAAATGTTTCCCGGTGTCTGCTACTCCTTGATCCCCGCCTCTGGACGGATGGGAATGTCAGGGAGTGGCTGAGCCAATTTCCTACTTTCCTATCCTAATCTGTGGACTATGAAGGCAGACCGGACTAGTAGACAGTGGTCCTTGGATCTCAGCTCTGGCTGATTGATCCAATGGCACTGAGTGAACCTCCAGCTAGGCTGCTGCCTATGGGAGAGTCACAGATGACACCTGACCTCTTGTATCATAGATCAGATTTCTTATAGTGGGTGACTTGCGGGATAATTCCCAGGCAGTGGCAGAAACTGGTGTTTGAGTACAGACACCCCCCATAAATGTCTGTGGCAGCCCCTGAATTTTATTCCTGGCCTTAGAAAAAAGTTCCCTTGCTCCTCATTCAAAGCAGTCCTGTTAGGCCTGTGCTACTTTCTCCTGTGTAATGTAAATGACGTCTGTTTGTAAAGTAATCAAGCTGAAACCTGAGACCAGCATGTAAATGGCTCTATTCTATTGATCTCCTTTCCTTAGAGGCAGTCATCCTGGGGCTAGGCATTTCCTTCTCTGCAGCCCCAGGAAAGCAAAACAGGCTTGTGGCTTAGATCAGGGCTCTAGCAGCAAGAATTCACACAGTCCCTGCACTTACCAGACAGGCAGGGGGTGCTCAAGGAAAGCTCATGCAGAGAAAACTAGGGAAACTCCCAAAAGGCATAAAGTAAGACCACACTGGTAAGGTCCCCACTAAATTCAGAGCTCTGAGGCGACTCTTGCTTAGTGAAAAGGCAAGAGGGGATTCAAGGCAAGGTGCAGGCCATGCTGGTGAGGAGTGGTTAAATCCAGTAGGCCTGGCAGAGGGGGTGATTGACCACTATCACCTAAGCTCCAAGGCGAGGGGATGCCCTCATGGAGAGAGAGGCTGACCAGGTGCTGGACTCCCATCTTTCTCTCTTTCATATGGGAGCATCTTCTTCAAGGTTAAAGCCAGACATGCCTCTGGCATGCATTCTGAGGAACTGGTAGCAATTTGATCCCCAAACCCTGAGAAAGAAGTGCTTTATCTTCTTCTGCACACAAGCCTGGCCTCAATACAAACTCTCTGATGGAGAGGCTTGGCCCTCTGAGGGAAGTATACTATATAATACAGTTATGCAGCTAGATTAATTTTGCCACAAAGAAGGAAAATGGTCAAAAGTCCCATATGTACAAGCTTTCTTTGCCCTTAGAGAAAGTAAAAGACTATGCCAAAAAGGTGGATTAATTCCAGACCCTACTTCAAACCCTAACTGTCCCCATTGGCTCTGCCATGCCCACCTTATCCAGATCTAAGTCCACTTGCTGAGACCCTAAAAGTCAGACCACAGGAGAACTACCACCCCAAGCATCATTGACCCAATCACCCACCAGGCTTCCCAGGGAGTGAAGAAAAGCAGTTATACCCATCCTTATTGCCCTTACAGGAAGTAGCCAGTGGAGAGTGGGGATCAACTCGGGTCCATGTCCCCTTCTCCCTCCAAGACCTGAGGCAAATTAAACAAGACATGGGTAAATTTTCAGGTGACCCAGACAAATACATAGAAGTCTTCCAAGAGCTTACTTTAACTTTTGAACTGGCCTGGAAGGATGTTATGCTTCTATTAAACCAAACCCTTACCAGAGGGGAGAACGAAAAAATCAGAGGAGTCTTAGAGTTTGGAGATGAATGGTACACTATAAATGTGAGTGGCAAATCTCCAGAGGAACTAACCCGAGTCCCCACTGGTTGTCAGGCAGTGCCATTCACTGACCCAGAGTGGGGCCAAGGTACAGACGATGCTGATAACTGGTACAGGAACCACTTTATAACTTGTGTTTTAGAAGGGCTGAAAAGAACACAAGTAAAACCTATAAATTACTCTAAATTATCAGCCGTGATGCAGGAAGAAAAAGAAAGCCCCTCAGCCTTTCTGGAGCGGCTCAGGGAGGCACTGGTGAAGCACACTTATATGTCCCCAGAGTCCCCAGAGGGCCAAGTCATTCTCAAAGATAGATTTATCACCCAATCAGCCCCAGATATCAGGAGGAAGTTACAAAAATTGGCATATGGCCCAGAACAAAATCTGGAAAGCCTCCTGAAGGTCACCACCTCAGTTTTCTATAATAGAGACGAGGAGGAAATGAGGGACTGGGACAGGAGAGACAACCGAAAGGCAGAGGCATTAGTGATGGCCTTCCAGAGAGTCAACTTTGGGCTTCCAAAGTTGGAGAAAAGGTGACCAACTGCAGGGACCGGGCCCTGGGCAGCTTGTTTCCTCTGTGGCAGAGAGGGGCATTTTAAGCAAGAGTGCCCTATGGGCAGGTGCTCCAAACTGCCAAGCCCTGCCTACTCTGTCAAGGAGACCACTGGAAGCAGGACTGCCCTCAGAGGCGTAGGCAACTGGGGTCAGGCTAGCAACAATGTGGTCAAGACTGAAGGGGCCTGGGGCTGCCCATGCTGGCTCCTGTCACCATCATAACTCCACAGAGCCCCGGTTGATTCTCTCTGTAGGAGGCACACCATCTGTTTCCTGCTGGATACAGGAGCCGCCTATTCTGTTCTTCTCCATAATCCTGGCCCTCCTTCCTTCCAGTTACTATTAGGCATATCTGGGAAGCCAATAATCAAATATTTTACTCAGTCTTTAAATTGTCCATGAGACTCAGTGCTGTTCTCCCATGCCTTCCTAGTAATCCCAGAAAGTCCGACGCCGCTTCGAGGCTGTGATATACTTTCTAAAGTACAAGCCTCTGTAAATATAAATGTAGAAAAAGATAAGCAAAATCTTCCCCTTGTGGGAGTAGACATTAATCCTGAAGTCTGGGCAACTAATGGAATCATTAGAAAAGCAAAATCAGCCCAACCAATACAAGTTCACCTTAAAGACCCTAATTACTTCCCTCATAAAAGGCAGTATCCCTTAAAACCAGAAGCTCGTGAAGGTTTAAAGCCAATTATTAATAACTTAAAGGCTCAAAGCCTCTTAATAACCTGTAACAGCCCTTGCAATACTCCCATATTAGGAGTACAAAAGCCAGATAGAAGCTGGTGCCTCGTACATGACCTGCGAGCCATTAATGAAGCAGTTGTGCCCCTACATCCAGTAGTACCTAATCCCCATACCCTGTTATCCAGGATTCCTGAGGGAGCAGCATGGTTTACTGTGCTAGACCTGAAGGATGCTTTCTTTTGTATCCCGCTTGCACCTGAGTCCCAATTTCTCTTTGCTTTTGAGGATCCTGTAAATCCCTCAGCTCAATTAACCTGGACAGTCTTGCCCCAAGGATTTAGAGATAGCCCACATCTATTTGGGTAAGTCTTAACTAAAGACCTAGCTTCCTTTAATACAGGGGAAGCGGAAATCATCCAATATGTGGATGACATACTGCTCTGTGCCACCCCAGAGGCAGAGTGTCAGGAAGGTACTAAGAAATTACTGAACTTTCTAGCTGTGTCTATAAAGTCTCCTGACAGAAAGCACAAATCTGCCAGCAGCATGTAAAATATTTAGGCCTTAACCTCTTAGGGAACCAGAGCCCTGGGAGAAGAGAGAATATGACCCACTCTCTGCTACCCATTACCCTCTACTATCAGGCAACTGAAGGGATTTTTGGGTATCACTGGATATTGCAGAATTTGGGTCCCCAGATATGGAGAGTTAGCCAAACCCCTCTACCAACTCCTTAAAGAAGCCAAAAAAGAAGGCACCATAAAACTCCAGTGGGAACCTGATGCCATTAAAGCTTATGAGGCTTTGAAAAAAACCCTGCTCCAGGCCCGTGCCCTAAGCCTGCCCACTGGAAACTGGTTTAACCTATTTGTTACTGAGGGATCAGGAGTGGTGCTGGGAGTACTACCTCAACCTCGAGGAGAAATGCAGCAGCCTGTAGCCTATCTAAGCAAGGAACTAGACCCAGTAGCTACGGGCTGGCCACACTGTCTGAGGTCTGTGGCAGCTGTAGCCCTGCTAGTACCTGAAGCCACAAAGCTGACCCTGGGAAAAGATTTAATAGTGCATGCACCCCATAACATCACCAGCTTATTAAGCACCTGGGGAAACCTATGGCTGTCAGACAGCAGGCTACTAAAATATCAGTCACTCCTCCTGGAGGGCCCTGTCACCCAGCTGCGGACATGCTCCACCCTAAACACAGTCACTTTTCTACCTGAATTCATGAGCGAAGGACCTGAACATAACTGCCAACAGGTCTTTGCCCTAAACTATTCTGCCAGAGAAGATCTAAAAGACACCCCGCTAAAGAACCCAGAGCTTGTCCTCTTCACAGATGGCAGCTCCTTTATTGAGCAAGGCCAGCGGAAAGTTGGCTATGCAGTTGTCACTCTGTGGGATACTATCGAGTGCCAACCACTTCCACCGGGCATGAGTGCCCAGCTGGCAGAATTAATAGCCCTCACTCGGGCCCTTGAAATAGGAAAAGGAAAAAGAGTCAATATATATACTGACTCTAAGTATGCCTACCTAGCGCTGCATGCCCATGCAGCCATATGGAAATAAAGAGTCTTTTTAAATTCTGAAGGTTCTCCTATCAAATACCACAGTGAAATTAACCAGCTAATTCAAGCTGTGCATAAGCCTAAAGAGGTAGCAGTTATTCACTGCAGAGGCCACCAGAAAGGAACAGATAAAATAACAGAAGGAAACCGGCGAGCTGATACAAAAGCCAAAGAGGCAGCTTGAGAAACTCATAAGGCACCTATCCACCTCTCTTATGGACAGGTGTGCCGGCTGACATTATCCCCAGCTATAGTAAAAAAGAGCTGCAAGATGGCCTCTCCAAACGCGGTTCTCTCCTTCCCTCTGGTTGACTTCAGACAGAAGATGAGAAAATTTACTTACCTCACAGTATAGAATGGAAAGTTCTTAGAACTTTATACCAGACTTTCCATTTAGGTATAGAAAATACCTATCATATGGCCAAAAGTATTTTTGCAGGCAGTAGTCTATTAAAGACCATAGAGCAAATCACTAAAGCCTGTGAGATCTGTCAAAGAAATAATCCATGAAATAAAAAAGCCGCTCCTCCTGGCTTACAGCGAGCAGGCAGATACCTGAAGACTGGCAAATAGATTTCACACATACGCCTATGGCAAAAGGACCCCAGTATCTCCTTGAGTGGATAGATACATTCACAGGTTGGGTTGCCTTCCCCTGTAAAACTGAACAAGCAAAAGAAGTAGTAAAAGTACTCTTACATGAAATTATTCCCTGATTTGGGATGCCCCAAGGATTACAGTGACGATGGCCCAGCATTTAAAGTAGCCCTCACTCAAGGGAGTGTCCCCGGGCCCTTGGTATTCAGTATAATTTACACTGTGTCTGGAGGCCGCAATCCTCAGGCAAAGTAGAAAAGACTAATGACATCATAAAATGACACTTAAGGAAACTCACAAGAAACTCACTTGCTCTGGCCTGACCTACTGCCATTAGCCATAATAAGAATAAGAAACACTCACAAAATTTTGGGGTTAAGCCCCTTTGAAATGCTCTATGGAAGACCTTTCTTAAATAATAATTTAATCATGGACAGAGAAGTCACAGAAACAATCCAGTATGTGACACACCTTGCTAAATTCCAGGCACTCCTTCAAAATCTAACAGAAGGACAAAATAGAACCCCTGGGGTACCCCTCTTTGAACCAGGAGATCAAGTCCTAATTAAGTCAATTCCTTCTAATTCTCCAACTCTTAATCCAGTCTGGGAAGGGCCCCAGACTGCTATACTCTCTTCTCCTACTGCTGTCACAGTCACAGGTATCAAAGCCTGGATTCACCACTCCAGAGTAAAGGCCTGGAAAAACTCTTCCCAAGACCTCCCAGACAACACAGATAAAGAACCCATTGCACAGAGCACCAAAGCTCAAGAACCTGAATATGCCTGCGAACCTTTAAAAGACTTGAAACTACTATTCAAAAAGAAAAAACCCAACTAAAGATGCTTAAGATAAGTACCCCATGTCTTCTGAATACTACAGTTTTTCTGTACTCATAAATACAGCATGCTCATCTCTGTTATTAGAAATCTCCTCCTATAAAATCAATATGAAGTCTATATTATTCTTCTATTTGCTATTCCCTAATACCCTTTTTGTAATAAATGAATCTCATTCCTTTTTAACTTCAGCTGAAGATTTACCTAAATAAAAGTTCATCCTGTTAGATATGCAGATTACTTCCTGTTTCTAGTACCTCAGGAATCCCTTAGTGGGTGTCTCCTCTTCGGGGACATAATTAGTTACAATTACAAATTCTTAAAAATGATGCATACACTGCCCACAAAGTATTAAGTGTTGAAATAACTAATTGGAATGTAAAATTCTGGCCCATTAATAATACCTTAAAAGACAAAAGGTCTTAAATGATACTATCTAAAGAATAGCATTAGACATCTTAACAGCAGCACAAGGAGGGACCTGCGCCATAATCAAAATTGAGTGTTGTGTGTATACTCTAAATTATTCACAAAATGTCTCTGATTCACTCCAGGACCTCCGAAAGCAAGTCCAAGCTATGTCAAACCCACTAGTCCCATGGACTACTACAATATAGAACTGAGTTTCTAAATCCTTCCAGTGGAAATCTATTCTACTTATTGAGCTCATCATTCTCTGTATATTAATATTTGGCCCCTGTTTACTTAATCTAATAACACGATTTATTCTATCTTGCCTAGAAACCATAAAACTACAGACGGTGATGGCAGTAGAACCCAGGATGGAAATGCCCATCTTCGGAGGCCGTCCTGACCAACCACTGATGAAGACCTAGCTGCACCCCTTACTGCGCCCCCTCTCAGCAAGAAGCAGTCAGGGCGGTCACTGCCCCCTTTCCCTAGCAGCAGCTAGGGTCTCTACCTGTAGAGGGGGAATGAGACAGGGACCATTGATGTAGTCAGAGTAGGGTGAGGGCCTCCGGAGGGGACAGGGCCAGATATTTGCAGTCAGAGCAATGTAACTACATGCAAGGAAACCCCTGTACTAAAACTCTGTGTTGAACATTAAGCTCTAGAATCATTCTTCAGTGAGATCAGTTAATGTTCCCCAGATAAAGAAGAGTAACAGATGTTTTATTATGCTAATCATTTGTAATCATGTGTAAGATTCACTTTAGCATGCTAAAAGGCCCAGGCCTATGTGCTGTCTTTCCTCCTTCAGATCTGACAAGGTGATTTTGCAAACGGAGCAACTAATTTAGATTGCAGACCCAGCTGTAGACGGTATGGTAAAAGGCAGGAAGAATTCCACTGTAAAGATAAGATTGCATTTTAACACCCAGGATGTTCAAGAGGCAGGATTCTTTAGCAAATAGACAATACCTCAGCCCACCTTGGGGGCTGGGCAGGCAGCCTTTTGATATGCTCCCAGACCAGAAGCTGTTATCCCAGAGAGAAATCAAGGCAGGAAATTCCTTATGTTAAAATTTAATATTCAGGGACCACACCCCTAAACTTTTTCATGTTCCCAAATATCCTCTACTGCCTATAAAACCCCCTACACAATGCACCACTACCGACTGGCTTGTCCCCTCCTGGTGTGAGCTGGGAGCTCAGTCCTTTCACTTTATCTCTAAATAAAAGCCTGTACCTTGCTCTCCTACCTCGAGAGTTTATGAGGCTCATTCTTCAGCGTCGTGAACAAGAACCCCGGCATCAAAAACTTGATACCCACTTAGAAAATCCTCTCAAAGGATGTTTCAGGTAGGCATCCACAAAATTCCCATATTAATTTTCACCTCTACCAAAATAATTGTAAGAGGCCAGAAATGGCAGCTCTTTAACGTGAGTGTCCAACAACTAAAGAAACCTCCAAACCTGTGGTACCTTTTCTATCCTCTCATTTTTTGGTTAATAAATTCTTTCTGGAAACAAATTTGTGTAAATGCTATGCCTACTAAATATGCATCACTGGATTGTTAGAAACTCCTGAAATTCTGAATTAGAGATTCTAAATTTGTGACAATACCTTGTGAAATCTGTCTGCATAACCTCCTCTATGTGTTACTTTACCTGGGCTGCTTCAAAGGTAGGGATATAATTTGACTCCTTGCTTCTTGCAACTTCCTGCCGAAGTTTTGCATTTTCTGTTTTTGCTTCCTTGATCTGCTGCTGAAGTTTTGTATTCTTAGCCTTTTCATTTTCAGATAACGAATTGCAAATTTTTTACTTGAGCGACCAATTTCTCAAGTCAAGATTTCACCTTATGTGTTTCTTTCAGGTTTTTCTTTTCATGTTTCTGAAATTCTTCATGTAAAGACAGGAATTCTTGTTCTCGGGTTTCTCTTTCCCTTTTCAGCAAGTCCAAAGCAGAAGCCCTGGCCTTTTCCAGCTCTCCTTTGAGTTGCTGCAGTTGCTCTCTTTTTCTTTTTTACTTGAGGTTTTGTCCATCTCTATGCACTGACTCACAGTTTCAGTTTTTTGTTGGATTTCAGTAATGTATCTTTCCAGTAGATGAACATAATTGCCCTTGACCTTCTTAAGCTCTAGCTGTAAGGTTTCCTCGTCATTCCTAGATTCCTTAAGATGTTTTTGGGTGTTGATTAAAATTTCATGCAAATTCTGCAATGCCTTGTCAGTGTCCCTCTTCTCTAGTTTACTCTGTATTTGTCTTGAATTAATTCTTCAAATTTCTTCTTTAGCTCATTTATGACTTCAATGAACACTTGCTGTTTGGTAATCTTCCTCTGTAGTTCTTCAACCTTCTTCTCTAAATGCATGTTACTACATTGTAGGCCTTGGATCAGAGTTTGCTGCTTTTTGTTAGTATATTTTAATTTCTGTAAGACTTCATTCAAAGCCATATCCTCTTACAAAGGTTCTAAGCTTGCCAAGCTTTGCTTTGTGTCAGGCATCTGGCAATTCTCCCAAGATGCTCTAAGATGCCAAGAAATGCCTGGGGACCAAACTGTGACACTTTGGGAACTCTGTACACCCTCCATTGTGACATCCTTCTGGTGATTGACTGGTATTTCAGAAGTATACCCAGAACTCTGTATTTCTTTTGAAGGAATCTGTAAATTACAGTAAATAAAGTAGGTGGGAAAAAGTAGAAAGATCATGAGCTTTGAAGTCAGAGCTGGCTTGAATCCTTAATCCCTGGTTTCCTCAGGTATAAAATAACAATAATATCTATGTCTAATAAAAATACCTACTTAATGTAAGGCTGGAGGCACCAGGGGAAGGGGTGAGCCTGCTGGACAAGCTCAGGCCTCACCAAACAAGGCCAAGAGACCAACAGGCTCCAGTCTGACAACATTCCAGAGCCTGATTGGATAACTTTCCTAACTAGAGCCCTCCCCCCAAGCTAGAAGATTAGTGGTAACTTTCCAGTACCTGGCTAAAGGCCAATGAGAGATGCCCACATACCCTAGGTGAGCCAATCCTTGCACCACTGTACACCTTTGCTGTCCCTCCCCCTGCCTTCTTTAAAAACTTGCTGCCTGCCCTGCTGAGGGTGACTTCCCCGGCCTGTGTTTCAGACCGAGGAACATCACCCGGGGGTGGCATTCAAATAAACTGCCTGGCCCTTTGTTGCCTCTCGTTGCCTGCTTATTTCGGTTGGAATTTATCTTACATTTGGTGCCAAAATCCCAGGAAGGAGCGTGAGTGTGGGGCCCCAACTGGCCACCAGCAGCCCTACCCCCTCCTTCCCCGAGACCTGAGACTTCAGCCTGCTCTCCTCTGCGTGGATCATTTTCAAGTGAGTCCCTCAGTTTCCCCAGTCTGTTTCCCTTCCTAACTCCATTTCACCTGGTCCATTCGAAATCGTAGCTATGTCCAGGGTGGGGCATCCAGCCCACCCTCTGTGGGCATCCAGCCTGCCCCTTGCCCTGCAATGTGGGAGACATCCCTAACCCAGGCCCCAGGATGTCTGTGGGCATCCAGCCCGCCCCTGGCCCTGCGGTGGGGGAGACGTCCCTCACCCAGGCTCCCAGGACGTCTCCCCTGACTTGGCACACTTGGGATGCTGGGCGCTCCTCTCAGTGGGATTGGTTGGGGAGTGACGCAGACATGGGGAACCAGCCCTCAAAAGTGGAGGCCCAGACCCTGTAGCAGGGTCTCATTTCTAATTTGGCTACTCTGTATTTGTCCTGGGCATTTTGCAAATGGAAGCTGGTCTTCCTTTGCTCTGAGGCCAGGCCTCAGTATCCCTTGGACAACCAATCTTGCTGGCCGCCTGAGGGAACTTTCAATTTTGGCCTCCTCACCAACTTAACTAATTATTGCCATCGGAGTGGAAAGTGGAGTGAAATCCCATATGGGCAGGCTTTTTGGACTCTGTGCACCTGCCCAGATTTGTGTGTTAAGTGTGCTCCTTCCCAAGTTTTGTTAGCCCAGGCCTCTGCCAAAGACCGCCGATCTCTACCCCTCCTATTACTAGGAGGCTCTTCTCTGATGGACTCAGTGGAGGATCTTGGCTACCCCCTTCCCGCTCCTCCAGGCCCACCGTGGGGGCAAGCCCCCTTCCTCAATGTTTCTCTCCACCATCTTGTTCTCCTTCTCTTATGGTTTCTCCACCACCTTGTTCTCCTTCTCTTCTGGTTTCTTCACCATCTTGTTCCCCTTCTCTTCCAGTCACGCCTCCATCTTGCTCCACAGGTGCCAACTACACTTCAGATAAAGCAGATAAAACTCCCCCATACCCCAGTCCCTGCCTTCAAGCTCTGCATTGATTCCAAGGTTGTATCCCCCACTGCCAAGGTTGCCCCCCCTTTGTCCCCTCCTTCAAACCCACTGCCGTCTTATTTGCCATGGCTGGTGCCCAAATGGTCTAGGCCTCCTGTAACCTGCTCTAAGTCACAGCGGTCTCAAGCTCAGGTGATGGCTTCTCTGAGGAAGGTAGCGGGGGATGAAGGAGTAGTGCAGGTTCATGTTCCTTTTTCCCTAGTGGACTTGTCCCAAGTAGAACAGCGATTGGGGCCCTTTTCCTCCAACCCCATAGTGTTTGCTAAGCAGTTTAAATATCTCACTCGAGCCTACAAGCTCACCTGGCATGATGTACATGTAGTCCTCCAATCCACTCTAACCCTGGAAGAATATGACCGTGTCACAGCGGCAGCACAGCACTGTGCAATGAAGCCCATGCCACAGATGAGCGGGAACCTATGGGCAGAGAAGCTATTCCTCTACAAGAACCCCTGTGGGATTATAATTCTCCTGAGGGTGAAGCATGCCGGGATCGCATGGTTCGCTACTTATTGGCAGGTATAAACTCAACCACCCAAACGGCTATCAATTATGATAAGCTTAGAGAAATTACCCAGAAACCTGATGAAAACCGATCAGAATTCCTCAAGCGCCTAAAAGAAACTCTAGGAACTTTTACTAAGATTGACCCGGCCTCAGTGTTAGGTTCCTCTCTCCTGGCCATGCATTTTATAACTCAGTCAGCTCCCAACATCAGGTGCAAGCTTAAAAAGGCTGAGGATGGTCCCCAGACCCCTCCAGGAGACCTGGTAGGTATGCCATTTAAAGTTTTTCATGCCCGAGAGGATGAGAGTAAGAGGAGGTCAGCTGCCCAAATGGCAGAACAGACTTGCGCCATAACAGCTGCTCTGCAGCTGGCTCGTGGAGATCGTCGGGGTGTCCCTGAAGATCAACTCGAACCTCTGGGTCCTTGCTTTTGGTGCGGTGAAGAAGGGCACTGGGCACAGAAGTGCCCTAACCAACCGTGCAGACCGACCAGACCATGCCCCAGCTGCAGTAAGCGAGGTCATTGGAAAGTAGACTGTCCACTCAAGGGTGGTCCTCCTCCAGCGGCAGAGCCCCGTGGGGGGTGGACGCCCTCAAAGGACTACCCTTCAGACCTGCTGGGCATCCTCAAACACTGAAGACGCCTGGACTCGGACACCCTGATCACCCTCGCCGAGCCTAGGGCCAAGCTGTGGGTAGCAGGTAAGCCCATCTCCTTCTTAGTGGATACGGGGGCTACCTACTCTCTTCTCCCCTCCTTTAAAGAGCCTTTGAACCCTACCAATATCTCTGAACCTGCCAATATCTTTGAACCTGCCAATATCTTTGAACCTGCCAATAGTTGGGGTCATGGGAACCCTCTCCAAGCCTTTAGGGATGGGCCCGGTGGCCTGCACCTTCCAAGGCATCCCATTTACCCATTTCTTTCTGGTCATGCCTTCCTGTCCTACCCCTCTGTTAGGATGGGATTTGCTCTATAAGTTAGGAGCCTCTATTTCCCTCCCACCTTTTAAATGCTTACAGGAAGCCAGAAACTCCCTCATTGCTTTGGTCAGCGAAGGGGAGTTGGACGACAGGGACCTGAGTCTCCCAACTTCCTGGACTGCTGTCAATCCAGTCATGTGAGACATCTCAACCCCTGTGGTGGCAACCCACCACACCCCAGTTTTAATATGCCTTAAGGACCCATCCTGCTTCCCTTCTTGGCCTCAATTTCCTATTTTGCAGGCTCAGCGAAGGGGACTACAGCCTATTGTTAATCATCTACTCTAGCAGGGGCTTTTAGTACCAACTAACCCTCCATGCAATACTCCCATCTTGCTGGTAAAAAAGCCTTCTGGAGCATATCATTCAAGACCTCTGAATAATTAACGAGGCTGTTATTCCCTTACACCCAATAGTGCCTAACCCATATGCTCTTCTGTCTCAGGTCCCTTCCGGTACCTCTCATTTTACTGTACTGGACATTAAAGATGCCTTTTTCACTATACCTCTCCACTCAGACTCGCAGCCACTATTTGCCTTTACGTGAGAAGACCCTGACACCCGTCGGTCTAGACAATTGACCTGAACAGTTCTACCTCAGAGTTTTAGAGATAGCCCCCATCTTTTTGGACAGGCCTTGGTGGAAGACCTCTTGCGACGTCCAATGGGCAAGAGTACTCTCCTCCAATACATGGATGATCTTTTACTTTGCAGCCCCTCAAAGGAGGCCTCGGTCCTGGACACCACATCCCTTCTTAATTTTCTGGCAGGCATGGGATACAGGGTATCCCCTGCCAAAGCACAGCTATCTCTACCTCAGGTTACATACCTCGGGCTAACTCTAACTCCCACCACTAAAGCCCTGATGGTGGACCGAGCGGCTGTGATTAAAGCTCTCCTGCCACCTACTTCAGGAGCCGAGATACTATCCTTTCTAGGATTGGTGGGGTTTTTCAGACACTGGGTGCCTAACTTTGTCCTTCTAGCCAGACCGCTCTATGCGGCTGCCACAGAGACTCCTACTGGGCCGCTAACTTCACCCGCCGAGGTGGCTTTTGCTTTCAATCAATTGAGAGATGCGTTGCTCTCATCTCCCCCATTAATGCTCCCCAACTTAACTAAGCCCTTTACCCTATATACAGCAGAGAGGGCAGGGGTGGCCACCGGAGTGCTGGTACAGCCAGTGGGGCAGGGGTGCCGTCCCATTGCCTTTCTCTCCAAACAGTTGGATACCACCACCAGAGGGTGGCAGCCTTGCCTCCGAGCCCTGGCAGCTGCGGGAAGTCTGGCCCGAAAAGCCCTGAAACTAACTCTCCAACAGCCCATTACTGTGTATTCCCCACACTGGTTACAAGATCTTTGGAGTCATAAATCCATGGCCTCCTTGAGTCCTTCAAGGGTACAGGAATTCCACCTCCTGTTTATTGAACATCCACAGGTAACCCTACAAGTCTCTCCCCCCCTTAACCTAGCCTCCTTGCTTCCCATCAGCCATCAGGCAGATCAGCCCACTCACTCCTGTGTAGAGATTGTAGAGGCTCTTAGAAAACCTAGGGAGGGCCTACAAGATGTGTCCCTCGAGGACACTGACTTGACCTTTTTTGTAGATGGAAGCTCGGTGAAGGGGAGTGACAGGGTGTGAAGGGCGGCCTATGCAGTGGTGACTCTGTCACAGGTGATAAAGCAAACCTACTCCCATCTGGGACCACCTCCCAGAAAGCCGAATTAGTAGCTCTTACCCGGGCGTTACAGCTGGCAGCCGGGAAGAGGGCCACAATTTATTCTGACTCTAAATATGCCTTCCTAATTACACACACTCATGCTGCGATTTGGAAAGAAAGGGGCTTCCTTACCACTAAGGGAACCCTGATCATCAATGGTAGGGCTATCAGCCGCCTGCTACAGGCCCTACAAGACCCTAAAGAAGTGGCCATCGTGCATTGTAAGGGACATCAGACTAAAAACAATCCAGTAACCAGAGGTAATGCGTTGGCAGATGCCACAGCCCGAAAATTAACATCCGGGTGGGAGCAACCCTCTGTGCTGTTTCTTTCCCCCTCTCTATTGCCCCAATACCCTGATGACGAACAGCAACTGCTTCTACATCAAGCGGGGATGTTGGGAGATCAGGGATGGATATATCTCGGGGGACGAATTGCCCTCCCCCAAGCCCAAGGCAGAGATGTCATATCCAAAATTCATCAGTTTCTATACATTGGGCTGGAAGCCATGCACCAGTTTCTCTCCCCCATATTTGCCCCTTATGGTCTCCGCAATGCCATAGATTAGGTAGGTGCACCAAGCCTGCACTACTTGTCATCTCGTCTCATCTCAAGGTGCTCTGAAGACCCGGATGGCCCTCCACCAGATGAGGGGAACAATCCCCGGACGGGACTGGCAGGTCGATTTCACCCACATGCCTAAGCATAAAAAGCTCCGGTATTTACTAGTTCTGTTTGATACCTTTTCAGGGTGGATTGAAGCCTTCCCCACCAGCCAGGAAACAGCTTCGGTAGTGGCACAGACATTGGTGGCGCATATCATCCCCCGCTTTGGCCTGCCTGCCTCGCTGCAGTCAGACAATGGGCCTGCTTTCATCTCTCGGGTCACTCAGCTAACAGCTGAGGCTCTCAATATCACCTGGAACCTCCATATACCCTACCACCCCTAATCGTCGGGTAAGGTCAAAAGGGCTAACGGTCTCTTAAAGGACCAAATAACTAAGCTGTCTTTAGAGGTAAAGCTCTCATGGTCTGATCTTCCCTCCATCGCTCTCACTCGGCTGCGTGCTGCCCCCCGGGGACCGGCTGGACTAAGCGCATTTGAGCTGATGTATGGCAGGCCCTTCTTACTAAACACAGACCTACTCGCTACCTCTCCTCCTTTGGCCTCCTACCTTCCTTACTTTACACTGTTGAGACATCTTCTTAGGGAACATGCAGACCAGCTCCTACCCCAACCCACGTCATCCAACAACCCAGGAGACGTAGCAATCCTTCAGCCAGGAGACGAGGTACTCCTAAGAGAACTCCAGCCAAAATCTCTCCAACCCCACTAAACAGGGCCTTATACAGTAATCCTCACTATGCCCTCAGCAGTCAAACACACGGGCATTCCTCCTAGTATCACCTTTCTAGGCTCAAACAGGTACCCAGACATGATGATTGGGTGTCTTGTGAGGTGGGTCCTCTTAAGCTGTGGGTTAGTCGTGTCAAGTACAACCAGCCAGATGAATAACCCGGTAGTCTCCAGGCAGAGTTATTCTGCATGGAAGTTTAAGCTCCAACTAACTCTTTATGGAATCAACAGAGAAGCAGGCACCCAAAGTTGCCCACGTGTAGGTTGTCAGGCACCGATTCAAATACTGGTACACACAGACATCTTAAACACTTTCTCAAACCCTATGCTGTGCTTTCCATATGACCAAATCTCTCATACATGTATTTTCCAGTCCGACATGTATGGGGGATGTCATCCTGAATTGGACACATGTAGAGTTCATGCAGTAGAAAAAACAGCAAGAGGAGTCTCAGACTTGTTCTTCAGAATACAAGATAAGCTATACATCACCATTAGTGACCCATGGGATCCACGCTGGGAAAAGGGAGTACAGGGCAAGCTATACGATAGTTACCAATGGTCCCCACAGGGCACAGTATACATCAAGAGGGAATGGACCACTGTAAATCCCACTCTCATGTGAAGTTCTAAACACCCAGGCACAGGTATCAAGTAATATTCTAAAAACAGAACAGGCACTAAAACAGAAGATTCAGTCGGACCCCTGCCCCCCCTCTCTACGATCAGCAGGAGCACCACTTTCCTGGGCCGGAGTCATTAGAGAAACAGTGCAGTTTCTTAATGCTTCACATATCCTCAGCAATGTGTCTGATTGTCTCCTCTGCGCCTCCCTCCAACGCCCCCCGGTGGTGGCAGTTCCCGTTAGTTTTTTCCAGGCTCAACCAGTAAACTCTGAAAAAGACTGCAGCCTCCCTTTAAGCAAGGTACCGATGTAGAAAACGAGCCTTAAGCTCAAAGCTCAACATAGGTCTGGGGCCATCAGAAAATGGCGCAAAGACCCATCGTCCCCACTGACCTGCTACCTGACCCAGCATTCCACCATCTCAGAATTGTCAATGGGAAGCCAATGCTGATGACGGGTAACCATAGACACTCCAATCTCCCTTCGAGGGGGCGGGTTCTTCTGGTGCAATAATATGCTTACACAATGCATCAACTACACCACAGTAGGACCCTGCTTTTCGGTGATGCTGGTGCCCCAACTAACATTGTACAGCAAACCTGAGGTAAGACAGGCACTAGACGAATGGTCTATATTTCAAAACACTAGACAGAAGAGGGCAGTTTTTCTACCGGTGCTGGTGGGAGTGAGCCTAGTTACTGCAGTGGCTGCAGCCACCACAGGGGCAGGAGCATTAGGCCATAGCTTAGTCAGCTCTCAGGGTCTAGCAAGTCAATTGGCAGCATTAGACGATAGAGTGAGCCTAACCTTGGGAGAAACCTCAACCTCCCTTATCTCCCTCCAGTGACAACTTACTTCCCTTGCTCAGGTCACCCTTCAAAATCAGTGTGCCTTAGATCTGCTTACCACAGAAAAGGGCGGAACCTGTATTTTCCTGCAGGAAGAATGCTACTACTATATCAATGTGTCTGGGGTCGTAGAACAAAGTGTAAAAAAAACTACAAGAACTACAAAAAGACCTCCACAAAACACGAGTACCTGAAGGCAGCCCTTATGGGTGGCTTCAGTCCCCTATAATGGCCTGGCTAATGCCTCTGCTAGGCCCCTTAATAACAGTTTGTGGTCTACTCTTAATTGCCCCATGTGTTTTCAAGTTCCTTCAACAGCGCATGGCAGAAATTTCACATATAAAAGTTAATCAACTGTTGCTGCACAAGTACTTGCCCCTTCCGACTGAGCCTCCTCCATCCGTCAACTAGCCTTAAACTACCACCACCACCCCATGATGCCCCTTGTCAGCCGGAAGTAGCCAGATTGAGTCATTGCCCATTATGACCAAAAGGCTGGAATGTAAGTGTGGAGGCACCAGGGGAAGGGGTGAGCCTGCTGGACAAGCTCAGGCCTCACCAAACAAAGAGAAGAGACCAACAGGTTCTGGTCTGACAAGATTCCAGAGCCTGATTGGATAACATTCCTAACTAGAGCCCTTCCCCCAAGCTAGAAGAGTAGTGGTAACTTCCAGTACCTGGCTAAAGGCCAATGAGAGACCCCCACATACCCCAGGTGAGCCAATCCTCGTGCCACTGTACACCTTTGCTGTCCCTCCCCCTGCCTTCTTTAAAAACTTGCTGCCTGCCCTGCTGGGGGTGACTTCCCTGGCCTGTGTTTCAGACCGAGGAGCATCACCGGGAATTGCGTTCAAATAAACTGCCTGGCCCTTTGTTGCCTCTCGTTGCCTGCTTATTTCGGTTGGAATTTATCTTACATTGGAATTTATCTTACACTTAACAAAAATACTTATATTAATTGCTAAGCATATGTACAAAATCTAACAGCACAGCAGACCACAGACAGTAGGTACAGAGAGATACACCACATTGACTTTTACAAAAGAAAAATTAAACTTTGATGCTCTTACCACTTTCTAGGATAAACTTTTCTGAACACATACAAGATACTTGCCTTGACTTCCAATGGATTAAAACAAATGTATCAATTACTCTATAGTCTGAGTCCTCTTTTGAATAGAGACTTCTAAAATTTCTCACTAAACCATTACCTCACTTATGCTTTGACTACTGGGAACATTAGAATGTCAGATGGACATGTCTTATGACTGGCTTCTTGTCCACAATACAGGTTTGAGGGACTTTAAAAAAGAATGGTAAGTTGTAGTAAGGAACCCCTGAGATGAATGTGATATAAAAATCCAGTAAAATATATCTGTAGGGGTGGGCAGTATAACTTTCTAGAATTTAGAGATAATGGACCCCTATATTTTAATCATTTTTTCATTGTTCTGGGTCAAAGACAACTATCCTTACTGAGGCCTATGAGGTCCTGACATCTGATCTTGCTACCTGACCCAGGCTACCTCATGTACTACATCCCCACTGCTTCTCCCAACTCAGCAACACAGGGTTTCCTTCAGCTCCTAGTAGTCACAGGGTGCTCCCCGCAGCCACAGGGTTTTTGCACAGGTTATTTCTGCACAGAATGCTCTCCTACCCACCATTACCTCATTAACTCCTATTCATCCTTCAGAGCTCAGCTCAACTACTACTACATGAACGCCTTCCCTAAACTCTCTACCAACGGCAGGACTCCCATTTTACTTTTATTCACAGCATATATAGTTACAGTTATATGTAATTTTATATAACATATGTAAAATTATATATACTTTATATGTAACTTATTCACAGCCTTACTGCAGCTGAAAACTCCCATTTATTTGTGTGATTATTTGATTAATGTCTGTCTCCTCTGCAAGGGTGTCATTTTCATGAGGACAAAATCCACACCTTTTTGAGGTTTTTTGAACAATTGTATAACCAACATAAAACACAGGGCCTAGCACACAATAGATGCCTGAAAGTACTGACTACTAAATAAATCACCAAATGCAATGGGAATAGGAAGGAACAATTTTGAGAAACACTAATTAAACAGATTTTTTGAATGTCACTTTCTAGAAATCAACATAAGGAAAAAAAGTTCTCTTTTAAATATTGTTTCCAAATAAATGAACAAAAAAACCTGCTCATACTTGTAAGTGAAACATGATAGCTGTAACTTTTCTCATCAAACTTGCAAGGAAAAGGTATTATTTATGTTATTCTTGGGTTACACTGATTTACCCATACCAATTCTTAAAATTCTTATTTTTTTTTTGTTCAGAGAGAACATGGAATTTGTTCTTGGCATCTATGGTGCTCTTAGGATATTACACATGTGCCCAGAATCAATAAGTCAGAAGAAAAGTTAATGTTTCACTTTGGTAGAAAAGTAAATACATTTTGCCTGACAACAGAAATCCCACATGATAAAAAAATTTTTAACTTTTCTTGTCAAATAATTTAATACCTCTGTACTTCTTCCTCTTCTCAACCTTTTCCTTACTGTAAACTCTAAGTGCCAGCCAATTTGTTTTGCCAAATATAGTAGCTTACAATATTCAAATTACCATGTATATGCTAATATGCATAAAAGGATGAGTAAGACAGTGCCCTCAAAGAAATTATCATTTAGTAGAGCTGATCTCCAAGTATGCAGTTGGAGATTTTATTAGAAATAAATATTAGGAATTTTGTTTCTAAATTGACTAAGATTTCAAAAGGTACTTTCCTCAGAGAAGCAATATCCCTTGTGCTGATTGGATGCTTTAGTACTCCTATCTCAGATTATATACTTTATAAAATACTCTAGTACTTTAATGCTCTAAAGGCTATACTGACCACCAAAAATCTTACCTCCTCTGTTTTATAATTAGCTCTCAGATCAAGTGGGTTAAAGCTATTCTCTTCATAAAATGGCTTTTCAACATTACTGGGTACATTTTCCTTACATAAGATTTGAGGTGGACTAGGTTTGAGGGCAGATTCCTTGGTAGTACTGATGGCCAGTAGCATTTCCATAGATTTCAGTGTCTCTCCACTGCAGTGGATTAGAAGTGGGCTTCCAGAAGATTGTCTGACCCATTCATAAACAAGGTGGTCTTTATTTATGGAAGTGCTAGTTCCCATTGGATTTTCTTCCTTAAATGAATCTTCCTTTACACCAGTGTCTTTTGCATAATTATATCCATGACTTTGAAATTCTGGCTTCTCTGTGTAAGGTAAGTCTTCTGTCAGATTTTGAAATGTTATCATTTCATTATTAAATGCTTTTGTCTGAAGAGATTTGCAAAAGGGTTCAAATAGTCTGAAGGAAGAAATGCTGGTGTCATTTGGCTTTGTTAGTACATTCTGTGAGTGACTTCCAATGATGACATCTCATTAGAAAGAGAAAGACGAAAATAGGAATTAGATGATCATAAATTTATGTGTTAACAGTTATAGTGACATTTATGAAATAAACTGTTGGAGCCTTTTAAGAATTACATATATTTTAACCTTTTCCATAGAATTGATTTTAGCATGGCTTTGTGCTTGCAAACAAAACATTTTACACGAGGGAAAGAAGTTCTCAAATGACTGCTACAGAAAGCTTGTTAGTCCAAGAGAGCTTCAAAATTCTTTCATTGTAATTTCAAATTGCCTTAATTACAAAATTTCAAAAGAATAGAAAAGCACAGTGAATAGCATAACACACAAACTTGTTTAATCTCACAACAATCCCATGAGCTATGTACAGTTATTAACCCTGTTATTACAGATAAGGATGTAAGAGATTTAAGTCACTTAACCTAAGGTCTCAGAGCTGGTAAACAGTGTGGCTGGGATTCTTGAATACCCTTTTTTTTTTTGTTATCATTAATCTACAATTACATGAGGAACATTATGTTTACTAGACTCTCCCCTTCACCAAGTCCCCCCAACAAACCCCATTACAGTCACTGTCCATCAGTGTAGTAAGATGCTGTAGAATCACTACTTGTCTTCTCTGTTGTTGCACAGCGCTCCCCTTTCCCCCAACCCCCACATTATACATGGTAATCATGATACCCCCTTTCTTCTTCCCTGCCCTTATCCCTCCCTACCCTCCCATTCTCCCCAGTCCCTTTCCCTTTGGTAACTGTTAGTCCACACTCATATGTGGAGTATAAGAACAAAGAAAAAACTGAAGGAACAAAACAGCAGAATCACAGAACCCAAGAATGGACTAACAGTTACCAAAGGGAAAGGGACTGGGGAGGATGGGTGGGAAGGGAGGGATAAGGGGGGGGGAGAAAGGGGGCATTGCAATTAGCATGTATAATGTGGGGGGAGGCACAGGGAGGGCTGTGTAACACAGAGAAGACAAGTAGTGATTCTACAGCATCTTATTACACTGATGGACAGTGACTGTAATGGGGGTTGTGGGGGGGATTTGGTGAAGGGGGGAACCTAGTAAACATAATGTTCCTCATGCAAATATAGATTAATGATACCAAACAAAAAAAAAGCCCATGAGACTTCAGGAACTCTGAGCAGGTCTGATTTGAAACTCATGATACAGTGCCTCAAAGTTGGGGAGGTGGATTCTTCCCCTGCCAGTAGATTGGCCACATCAAAGCAGTGTCAGCGACAGGGAAAAATTTCTAAGGACAGCAATTTAGCCCAGGCAACCCCCTTCTGCTTCTCAGCAAAAACAGCAGAACACTCCCTTAATTCCCTGCTGTGCCAGGCACTCACTCCTTAAGCTCATTCCCTAAAATTATTCCCCTTTGTTTGCTGGCTGTGCACATAGAAATGTTGCAGATAAGGAAGCAGAAAGATACATACTGCTCCCCTTGCCTTTGTTCAGGGCTCACACCTTGGGAGATTACTCCTCTCTGAGCCCATCGGTGTAAAATTAAAAGCCCAACATTCCAAGACCTCTGAGTGCCACTTGGTTCTTCTGTCAGCGATCAGGTCCAGGTTTTTCTGGGTTTTCCCATAACATTTGGTTCCCTGACCGGGAAACCCAACCATGCTGGCCTTTTGTTGCCATGGGTTTGGGGCAATGGCGGGGCAGTGGTGGAACAGGAGATTGCAATGGAGAAGGTGCGCCCTGCCTGATCCCTCAGTAGTCTCCTGCCTGTTCATCCTGGGCCAGCCCCGCTCCGCTGTTCCCACTGGACTCAAGGAGGTTTGGCAAGTGAGGACATGGTTCTGACGTTGAATCCAATAGGGGCCCAGGGCCCCTGACCCAGACAGTCCCACCCATTGGGGTGGAAGGGGTGCCTGATCACCTCCTGGAGACTTCTTAGAAGTCTCACAAGTAGACATTCCCAGGCAGGGCATGTTTAAACTCTGGTCTGAGCGTGTGAGTGAGTGTGCAGGGCGGCTGCCATTCAGTCTGCACTGAATCTGTGATTCCACGGCCTGCGCTATGGAATCTGAGTGGGCCCTTCGCTGTATTTGCCACAACATAACGGTGACTCAGCTTCGGCTGATGTGGCCTGGAACTTATTTGGGTGCACCTTAGTCAAGGCTGACCAAAGTCTCTGTGAGGAGCGTGGACGGGCATCTGACTGGTCTCCTCTCTAGAGGAGGCACCCCTCCCTTGTCTGTTGTTGCAGCACCATTACAAAGACACATCAGGGGTCAGAGCACAGCAAACCCACAGTTCTTGACACCATGATCAAAAATTTGAGGAAGGGATTTTCAGAAAAACTACAGAGTAAAATTAACTCCCAGCAAGTTAAAAACCCTGTGTGAATCTGAATAGCCCACCTTTAGTATAGGATGGCCTCCAGAAGGGGCCCTAGGTGTCTCAACAGTCTGCCAGGTCTGGCGGGTCATCACTGGAGATCCAGGTCATCCTGACCAGTTCCCATATATTAACTCCTGCTTAGGAGTTGCCCAGACCCTTCCCCCTTGGGTGCAATTCGCTTGCAACAGGTGGGACAAGGTAGGGTCTTAGTCGCCTCAACAAAGCAGCCCACAAAAAATCAACAGAAGCCTAAGCCTCTGCAAATTCTTGCTGGTGATCCAGAGGAAGAGCCAATATTGCCCCCACCTTATGCACCCCAAGGCTGTCAGTCCCCAGCCCCGGGTCCCAGATACCCCGCTGCTGTTGGCCTCCCTGCCAACTCCAGAACCAGTGAAGCCACTCTCCCCCAGACCAGCAGCCAGACTGCACCCTCAGCCAGGAGCAGGTGCCCTTCATATGCCGGTGCAAGAGACGTGGGAGCCTGAAAGACATAATAAATATGGGACCATCCAGCCCAGCTGGTCCAGGTTTTACTATCAACCCTTCTCCATGACTGATACCCCCATCAGAACAGCCACAAGCCCTGGTTGATCTCATGAAATCCCTCTTCTGAACCCATCACTGACCTAAAAAAACTGTCAACAGCTTCTCTGCACCCTATTCACAATGGAAGGGAGAAGGCAGCCAGGGTCCTTGATTGGGTGCATGGGCTGAAATCACTGTCCCCGAGGATCACCCCAAGTGAGACTTCATCACCCCTGAGGGACAGCACCAGATCAGCTGATATCAGGACACCCTCCTCCAGGGGATCAAAGCCGGGTCCAGAAAGCCTATGAACATGACTGAACTTTCTTCAGTCACTCAACAACCCGGAGAGTGTCCTGGGGACTATTATGAAAGACTGTGAGAAGCTTATGGCATCTGCACTACACCTAATCCTGAGTTACCAGGGAGTCAACAAATGGTCAACACTTCATTTGTAGCTCAAGCCACCCCAGACATCAGACGAAAGCTCCAAAATAAAATACAAAACTTGAAGGTTTTGCCGGGGGGGAATATAACTCAGCAGATTAAAATTGTCAACAAAGTACCTAAACAGAGAAGTTCAACTGAAAAAACAAAACAAAACAAAACAGGCCAGCCTCTTGATAGCTGCCCTAAAAGAGAGATGCCTAAAAGGCAGAAAAAAGCTGGCTGCCAAGAGGAGGGAGGCCTAGGATCCCCCCAGCCAGGGACCAGTGTGCTTCCTGTGAAGAGAAAGGGCACTGGAAGAATGAATCCCCCAACCCAGGCAAAGCCCCGAAGCCCAGTCGCTGCTGGGAGGAGCCTCCCGGGGACAGGCACACTGGCCGGGCAGGAACAGACTCAGATGGACAAGGATGGGCTCTCTCACGCTCGGCCCCCATGAGCCCACGGTCAGAGTGAAAGTGGGGGGACAACACACGACTTTTATGGTTGACACAGGGGCAGAACACTCTGTGGTCACTCTCCCTGTAGCCCCCTTCAGTTAAAACACTGCAACTATTCTCGGAGCCACAGAGACAGCGGCAGTGTCCCCTCCCACAAGAGGCGAGAGCAGGCATCCAGAAACGCCTGATCAGACTCAGAGAGGCGGGCATCCTAACCGGGTGTCAGTCGCCCTGGAACACCCCGCTTCTACCAGTCAAAAGGCCAGCAGGAGGACACCGGCCTGTTCAAGTCCTGCGAGCCATTAACAAAGTGACTGTTTCTTTACACCCGGTGGTCCCAAATCTGTACATCCTCCTCAGCCAGATCCTGGGATGTACCAAATGGTTCACTTGCCTAGACTTAAAATATGCCTTTTTCTGCATCAGCTGGCCACCCAAAGCAAACTGTTACTTGCCTAAGTGGACTAAACCAGATACAGGGTGGCAGATGCAGTTAACATGGACACGCCTTCCATAAGGGTTCAAGAACTCACCCACTGTCTTTGGAGAGGCATTGGCTGCAGACCTCACCAGCTTTCCGGGGGAAGCCACGCACCGCACCCTCCTCCAGTATGTAGATGACCTCCTCCTTGCCAGTGACAAAAGCCCTCCTGCACTCCTGTCAGACTCAGGATACTGAGCCTCATGTAAAAAGGCACAACTCTACCAGCAGCGAGTCTGGTACTTGGGCTTCCTCATCACCCAGGGAGAAAGGGCACTAGGGTCAGAGAGGAAAAAGGTCATTAACTCCTTACCCCAGCCCCAGATGCAGAAAGGCATATGAGAGTTCCTGGGGGCTGCCGGGTTCTGCAGCATCTGGATTCCTGGATTCTCAGCAAATGGCAAGACCCCTCTACAGCCTCCTGGGAGGCACCAGACCGAAAGCCCCCTGTCTGGACAAAAGAGGCAAGAGCCCCCTTCCTGGAAATAAAGGCTGCTTCAGAACAGACACCAGCCCTAGATCTGCCAGATATAAGTAGCCCTTCAATCTCTTTGCACATAAAAAAGTAGCAATTCTGCATTGCAAAGAACACCAAAAGAAAAACAACCCTATAACACAAGGGAACCAGCTTGTAGATAAAGCAGCTAAAACAGCGGCCAATAAAAAACAGATAAAGCTCCTTCCCTCACTGTGGCCCTAACACCCCCAGTGAAGGCTCCTCCACCCAAATACACTAAAAAAGGAGGAGTGGGCCATAGCTGAAGGAGCAACCCTAACTAAAAAAGAATAGATGCTGCCTGACAAATGCATCTTTGTCTCAACTGCAACCAGAAGGCATCTAGTCAGGAAATACTATCAGCTCACTTACCTAGAAAAAAAACTGCACCGGAAGCCCTCCTCAAAAAGCTATAGTATATCAGCCAGTTGCCGGCATTTTGCTGAGCAGTAAGCGAGCAGTACATGACTTGTGCCAAAAATAATGCTCAATTTGCACCTTGACCCCCGCCAAGTTTCCGAAAGGCAGGAGTTGTCCCCTTTGAAGACCTTGAGATAGACTTCACAGATGTCCAGCCAAGCAGAGAGCTCAGATACCTCCTAGTAATAGTGTGTACATACTCTGGGTGGGTCAAAGCCTTCCCAGCCAGGACAGAATGAAGCTGGGAGGTAGCCAAAGTTCTCCTGAGAAAAAAATTGTGCCCCAGTTTAGCCTACCATCTACAATTCACAGCGACAATGGACCTGCCCTTGTAGCAGATGCAGTACAGATTTTAAGGAAATCTCTCATCATTACCTGAAAACTCCACACTCCATACAGGCCACAAAGTTCAGGGAAAGTAGAGGGAATGAATCACACCCTCAAAGGAAAGCCTAGCTAAATTTTGCCAAGAAACTGGCCTCCCATGGCCAGACCTACTGCCCCTGGATCTCCTGCGTGCTCGCTGCACACCTGGGACTCGAGGCTTTTCCCTCTTTCGAATTAGTGTGTGGACGCCCTCCCCCATGTCTGGGAAGCCTCCCAGGGAACCTATGCCTGATAGGCGATAAGGGAGCAAGAGAACAGCTCCAAGCCTTGGGAGCCACCCTAAATAAACTGCAGCAATATACCATAGAAAGCCCCAATCTCCTTAGGGACCCCAGTGCATTCCTTCCAGGCTGGGGACTCAGTCTGGGTCAAAGTGTGAAATAGGGACCCCCTCATACCTCAGGGGACTCACTCCCACTGCCCTCAAAGTTGCAGGCATCACTCCATGGGTCCATCATTCCAGAGTGAAAAAGGCCCACAAACCAGACAAAAAACTACATCAGTGAAAGGCCAGGCCAGACCTCCAGAATCCTCACTGCCTCCGCATCCAACAATTGCTCTCTGGCTAATGAACACTTGCACGCCGTGGGTCCTGGCCCTCGCTGGAGTGGTATCTTTCATCCTGGGCATTGAATTCTCTGCTATTGCCCTCCCCCACGGACTGGACTTGGACTATTCCTCAAAAAGTTGCCCTTTCTATTGTCTATTGAGTAATCGTAGACTGTTTTGCTGTGCTTACCTGTTTCTCCTAACTATACTCAAATCTCAGCCTGCATCTCCCCACTACCACTCTAGTTGTAATGTTATTTTTATACTTCCTTTTCCTTCCCTTCCTCCCTCTCACTCCTGGGAAACCTCAGTGTAGTTGCATAAAGTCAGACAAATGGGGGACCAGGTTCAGTGCCTACACCTACATGCCTGCTTAATGTTATGATAAGAACAGGGCCACCCTTTATCTTAAAGACGAGAAAAGATACTGGACTAAAACAATAAATAAATGGGACTCAGACTGTGCAATTAGGGAAAGAAAGAGATCCACTGTTCCCTAGACCTACCTCACCCACATTGGAATGTCTGATGGGGGGAATCCAGAATCAAGCATGAAGGGACAGGGATGAAAAGGTCAAGCAGGCCCTAAAGGAACTAACTAAAGAGCCAGATTACTGCAAAATACTGAGCTCTCAGGTTTTTCCGTAACAGATTAGGCAGTTTAGTATTACTACGGAGTCTGCCTTCAAGTCCCTTGAGTGTCTTCAGCCCCCACTGCACAAAGTTGGTGGAGGACCGTGCTAAAGAGGTGCGCCGAGGAGGACTGGGGTGGGACACGTGCCCCTCTTGCTCCTTTCTAATTTTAATAGGCCCTTGAAAAAGGTGCCCATGAAGGACATCATCAACAAAACAAAAAGGCATCCTACACTATGGGAGAATATATTTGTAAATGACATATCCGACAAGGGGTTAACATCCAAAATATATAAAGAACTTACACACCTCAAGGTTAATAGCAAATAACCCTATTAACAAATGGGCAGAGGATATGAAGAGACGGTTCTCCAAAGAAGAAATTCAGATGGCCAACAGACACATGAGAAGATGCTCCACATCACTAATTATCAGGGAAATGCAAATTAAAACCACAATGAGATATCACCTCACGCCAGTAAGGATGGCCAGCATCGAAAAGACTAAGAATAACAAATGCTGGCGAGGATGCAGAGAAAGGGGAACCCCCCTACACTGCTGGTGGGAATGTAAGCTAGTTCAACCATTGTGGAAAGCAATATGGAGGTTCCCCAAAAAACTAAAAATAGAAATACCATTTGACCCTGGAATCCCACTCCTTGGAATATACCCAAAGAATACAACTTCTCAGATTCAAAAAGTCATATGCACCCCTATGTTTATCGCAGCACTTTTTACAATAGCCAAGATATGGAAGCAACCTAAGTGTCCATCTGTAGATGAATGGATAAAGAATATGTGGTACATATATACAATGGAATACTATTCAGCCATAAGAAAGAAACAAATCCTACCATTTGCAACAACATGGATGGAGTTGGAGGACATCATACTCAGTGAAATAAGCCAGGTGAAGAAAGACAAATGCCAAATGATTTCCCTCATTTGTGGAGTATAATAAACAATGAAGCAAAACTGAAGGAACAAAATGGCAGCAGACCCACAGACTCCAAGAGTGAACTAGTGGTTACCAAAGGGGAGAGGTGTGGGAGGGAGGGTGGGGAGGGAGGGAGAAGGGGACTGAGGGGTATTATGTTTAGTACACATGGTGTGGGGGGATCACGGGGAGAACAGTGTATCACAGAGAAGGAACATAGAGGATCTCTGGCAAGTTGCTGCACTGACGGACAGGGACTGCATTGGGTTATGGGTGGGGACTTATAATATGGGTATATGTAGTAACCACATTGTTTTTTCATGTGAAACCTTCATAAGAATGTATATCAATCATACCTTAATAAAAAATCAAAAAAAAAAAAGAAAAAGAAAAAGATGCCCATCCCCTCCAGTTGCACAACCCCCCTCTGACATTTGCGCCTTCTGAGCTACAAATGTTAAAATGGAATCTGTGGCTAATAATTCTTGTAACTGGCCTTGCTGGGCCAGCGGTTCTGTTGCTCCTTGAACTATTAGTGGGACCCTGCATCTTTAACTTGCTCATTAACTTTATCAGAGAACACATTTCCTCCGTACAGCTCATGTATATGCAGAGCCATTATGACCCTATCATAAGTCAAGGAGATGATGCCTCCTAAAACGAAATGTTTAAAGGGGCATCAGAGGGGGGAGTGATAGGGAAAAATTTACAAGGACAGCAATCTAGCCCAGGTGACCCCCTTCTGCTTCTCAGCAAAAACAACAGAACGCTCCCTTAATTCCCCGCTCTGCCAGGCACTCACTCTCTAAGCTCACTTCCCTAAATTTACTCCCCCTTGCTTGCTTTCTGTGCACGTAGAAATGTTGCAGATAAGGAAGCAGAAAGATAAATATTGCTCCCCTTGCCTTTGTTCGGGGCTCAGACCTTAGGAGATTACTCCTCTCTGAGCCCCACGGTGTAAAATTAAAAGCTCAACATTTCAAGACCTTCAAGTGCCACTTGCTTCTTTCGTCAGCGATCCAGTCCGGGTTTTTCAGGTTTTTCCGTAACATCAGCAGTCTTGTGGGCTTTGGCAGAGTGGCAGTTTTTGTGCCCTTGCACAGAGCAGAGGAAGCAACAAAGTGGGAGGATGCCTTCTCAGGGAGCCCTGCCACTTCTGCCAGTGCCTCAGTAGCAGCACTAGAGGTAGCGCTAGTGACCAGACAGAGTGGAGCTGAGTTGGTTCAGCCCAGCACTGTCAGGTTGTGACTTTAGCAGACAGAATTAGTGTTGGTAGCAGCCGCAAGCTGCCTTTACAGAGGTCCCAGGGCAAGAAGGGCTTGAGCAGAGCCAACTCGGGAATAAACAGATGTCCCAGGTCAGAGGACTATGCAGTGTGGAATCACACTGCCAGGTTCAAATCTTGCATGGTGCATTGAATAGCTTTTAGGCCTTAGATAAATTACGCATGTCTCAGTTTTCTAATCAGTAAATAATATACAAAATGAGATTATATACAAAAGCACAGTTGTAAGGGATGGTGATTGGCAATAGTAAACACACAGTAAGGATTAGTTTATTTGTTTCATCATCATAAGACATGTAACACCAGTCTAGACCAACAGTATTCAGATTGTTTAATTGCATGAAATATCAGATTATTGGCAGCAACCAAAAGTGCAAACTGGATAGAAGGAAATGGAAGGAAATTAGTTACTGCTGCCCCTATTATAGATTTGCCCAATGCTTACTATTTATGCCAGGCAGTTATATGATTTATAACTCTGGAATGTTATAACCCCGGGAAGAATTTAGGAACCGTCACTATTTAACTGTGTGTGAGAGTGTGAGCAGATACAATACAGTAGTACTTTCCACTGTGCATTTTTAATGCTTTTAGGGTTTTCTGAACAACTATATATTCGAAAACTCATCTTTGACGTTCAATGCCACATGCAGGCAGTTCATGGCCCTTATATCAGCATTAAGTTATATACAAAGACTATTGCGCCGGAAGCCAAGCGGACCTCTGTATCCACTAAGAACGTTAATTAATAGGTAGTGACTGACAAGGCGGGGCGGGGCGGGGCGGGGTATGCGACAAACCACAACCCGCCTGCCAGCCACTACGGCGGGAAGTGGACTCTCGCGGGAAGCTCAGAGGCCCCGTTAACCGATCCCGCGACTCTTCCGGCCGCCCGCGCCCCCTACCTCTCGGGAGGAACAGCCACGTTAGCGACGTTCCTCGGCCAGGGGGAAGGGGCGTGGCGAAGGCCCGAGCGTACTACGTGCCCCGCCCCTCCGCGCTCAGAGCCCGGATGAAAAGTAACGCCATTGCCGCCGGAGCCTCCGAGGGCGTTTGTTGGTGGTGACGGGACCCTGGGCTTGTTCGCCATGAAAGTCCTCCCCCGCCTGCTTCTGCTTCTCTTGCTAGTGTTCCCCGCCACCCTCTTGCTCCGAGGTGGCTCTGGAGGTGAGGCGAGGGAACGGCGTGGTGGGGAAAGAGATGGGAAGGAGACGCTAGCTACAGTTTGAAGCTGGAGGCGGCGGCGACTCGTCTGTCCGGCGTGTCTCCACCACCCGGCCGAACCCCGTCTTCGTATTAGGGGCCTCAGCGTGTGCTGGGCTCAACCCCGCTGGGGCCCCGCTCCGTCATGCGGAGCGCTGGGCGGTGCCGGGCGACCTTTCTCGGTGGCCGCCTGAGGCCTGGGCTTGCCCCGGACCGCGCCGCTGCTGTGGCCGGAGCTGGTGGGTCCTCGGCCCGAAGGAGGCGGCGAGGGGGCAGTGGGCACGGCTGCACCCCGTTGCGTTTCTCTCGGCCCTCCAGCGCCGCTCCACCCCCAACCCCTCGGCTTCGGGCTGACGTGTCCTTAGCGTCCACGCTAGGGGTCCTCCTTCATTCATTTGTTGAAACCCTTGTTTTCTACACACCTAAACTTAGAGCATCCTTTTTTTTTAATGGTCATCTCCCCGTTTATCAGCTGCTGATCCCTATGTGTTACCAGCAGTCTTGATTTCAGAAAAACTCCACATCCTCAGACCTACTCCCAGGCGGACTGAGCGATCCCTGGGGATATTTTGTTGAGCCCTCCTTTTTCTTCTATTTTTTGTTTTGTGAGAGCGTCGCTTTGTCCTGAAAGTAAACTACTTCTAGCTTTTTACTTGGTTTGATTCCAACAGTTGTTAACCTGGTGTGAAAATAACTTAGAACGTTAACAATGTGGATATAGATTCTTTGTGCTGGTCAGAACTTCGAATTTCTAATATGTAAAATTTAGTCTGACCAAAAGATCATTTAGCTTTCATTTCGTTCTGTAAATTTAAGCAAGCTGTGTGGGAAAATGAATGATAGTGACAGGTATATCCACTATTGTTTTACAAAGAAAAGTGAAGTGACTGGCTTGTATATAGTGGTTAGAAAACCAGATGTTCGGAGAAATAACCAAAGCTTACTGAATTCGTTTAAAGAGAGTCTTTTTCTCTAAGAGTTGCTTGCTGGTTTCTTCTTATTTGGCTTTTTAAAGAAAATTTGGCAATTGTGCTTGTTTAAAACCTAGACTCGTTTTTTCAGGTTTTAAGTAATTTTCTGTTTTAAGAAGCATCAATTGACTAAACTTAACTGGATATCTCTTAACGTTTTTTGTGAGGAACTATCTTTCAAAAGGTGTTTCTCCTAATTTTTCCAAATGAAAATTGTTAGACTTCAAGGCACAAACTTGTTCCTGGTTAAAATTAAAATAGTTTTTGTATCTACTGAAATGTAGAGTGAAAAGCTATTGTATATTTTGAGAAGTCTTGAAACTTAAGTACAATTATATTATTTCAGGCATAGGTATTTTTTTTTATCGGTTTTAAAAAGTAACTTGTAAATTATGAATGCACTGTTTCAGTCTTTGTTCAGCAAACAGTAGAAACTGTTTTTCAGTTCATAATATGTGGGTTAATATTTTCCATGAATCTTAACTAAGTCGTTAAGAATGCAGAGAAGTGTAAGAGGCCAATACATGCACAGTTCTTACTGTGTACTGTTTTTCCTGGGTATGGCAGTGTGTACACATGCTTCCTGCATTTTCTTCCTTTACTGAATCGCCACATCATCACTCTTCCTGAGAAATGTTGGAAGAGTCACTAGGACTTCAAAATGTCTTTTGGAGGGTCTTGCCTGAAGTAGATACAATGTGACATTTAAATAAGTAATTTTGCCAATAAAATTATGATTTATTATTTCTTGGATTACGGCTATGCTTAACTTGATATTAAGTGTAGGGAAAATTTAAAAATTATCTTAAAACTTAAAAAGTCTTAAAACATATTTGAAGTCAAGCAAAAAATAAATGCATGCCTTCTCTGCTGTCAGTTACGAATATTGTTTTTAGTAAACCAAATGTGTTTTATGCAAGCTCATTTTTACCATGGATGCTTTAAAGATATTTGTTCCTTGGAGGTATGTGGTCCTAAGTTCTAAGAGTTTAAGCTGTAATCAACGCTAATAAAAATGTTTCTTGCCTATATACTGAGATTGCTATTTTTCTTCAGACCTTAGTTTTTTTGTTTTATATAGTTAATGATAGGGATTACATTTTTTGGAGTCTTTTTACTTCTTAAACAAACTTACTTTCCATCATTTGCTTAACAAAATGGCATAAAGTTCTTTATTTGGGCTTTCAGGCATCCTTAGTTTCAGCATTTCATTTTTCCAGCTGTTAGGTACTTTTTAAAATTAAACAGCATTTCCTATTAAAGTCAGCATGTAGTTGGTAAGACTACCAATAAGATAAAATATATTTTTAGCTGTATTGTAATTTGGCATCATTCAAATGAACTTGGAGATTGAGTTACTCCAAGGAGAATATTGAATTGCCTTTACCTGAGAGTAAAAAACACCGGTATGCAGGATAAAGGTTAACTGCTTGTTTTATATTTTGTTAGGCTCATTAGCAGTGGCTCAAGATCTTACAGAAGATGAAGAAACAGTGGAAGATTCAATAATTGAAGATGAAGATGATGAAGCAGAGGTGGAAGAAGATGAACCCACAGATTTAGTTAGTGTTATGTATGACAGTACATATTTATAGTGTATCTAGGATTTATCCTTTTTATAGGCAAATTTGGTATTAAAATTCTTGCTTTTAAAGGTTTGTTACTATGCTCAAAGTGGATCAAAGTTGAGAGAATGGGGCTGGTCTTCAGGGATGTGACCTAAGTATTTTCTGGCATAGGGCAGGAGACATGAAACAGAACCATTCAGGATTGTATTGACATGAGTCTGTGAGGGTGACAGAATAGTGGGCATGGCACTGAACTGTTTGTTGGTAGATTTGGGATACATACGACTTTGCTTTCTGACCTTGGGTAGCTAACTTATCTTTCTGGATCTCAGTTTCTTCTTCTTTCCTTCATTCAATAAGCAGGTATTTAATGAGTCTCTTCTGTGTGCCAGGCACTGTTCTGGATGTGGAGTGAACACATCAGATGTTTTCCCTGCTTTG